>NC_140229.1:24230754-24830754 GCF_951802725.1 Rutilus rutilus | reverse complement strand
CTACCTTCACGTGTTATCGGAAATGTCCTACTTCCCACTTCTGAAATTGCGATTTCGAACTCATCGTATTCAAGTGCTTTGCTGTCAGAAAGAAAAGGAATCATGAGGACAAGGTTTATTCTTGCCTATTTATTGAATCGCATTAAAGCCATGTGAAAACGTCAGGCACTAAGGTTGAATCAGTGTTGACATTGCAACATTGTTTCACCATCTTGCCTTTCAACATGGGTGAAATAAAGTCTTGTATCAACACTGAATTAACATTAAATGCTTCATTTAATATATGTGGACTCATGAATATGCAAATTAGCCCCGCCTCCATGCAATCACACAAGCTCAGAATACCTCATCCACTTGGTCAACTTAACTGTAGAAAAAGCTGCACAATGGCAAGTGGAAATACTGGTTTAAATCAGCCATGTGTGTTTGAACCAGAAACTGATTCAGAAGAAGTAGTAGAAGAGTTAATTACAGGCTCGTATACAAGTCAATGCATCAGAATGGTAATACATTTTATGTATTGCTCTATACAGCATCGGGTACATCACAGTAATGAATATGATTAGCCTTTTGCTTGACTATGTTATCAAACATCTAATAATGTGTTGATGTTACACAAACCATGTTCCCATTCGCCATCTCAGATTCAGACACCTTCCTTCTAAAAATCTGTATCCTTAGAAATGTATGAGGGAATGAGATGCTGCGCTCATAACACTATGGGAATTTTTTTGTTGTTTGACCAGTTGTGAGTGTGTGGCAAACACGCCAAGGAAGCTTGGGATGTCAACTCAAGGAGCATGAGCATCCAAGCTAAAAAATCTGATGAATGTGTGCGGAGAGGACCAGCCTGCCGCATCACATATTTGTGGCAAGGGTGCGCCCCTTTCCAAAGCTTTGGAGGAAGCAACTCCCCATGTAGAATGAGCCCTAACTCGTAGAGGCGAAGCTTGACCGCACATCTTGTATGCTAGGGTAATGGCATCCCTCGCCCAGTGTGACATTGTTTGCTTGGTGGAGGCCGCCCCCAGGTTACGACACCCAGCAAATGAAGAGCTGCTTTGACTTAAACTACTGGCTAGTGCAGTGGACGTAAGTCTGAAGAGCACGGATTAGACACATTCGATGAAGTTTATCCTGCTTCTGTAGTGAAAGCCGGAGGACAGAAGGCTTTAAGGGGCCACAGCTCGGGCCGGGGATGAAATATTGTCCTCTGTGCCTGAGACAAAAGGTTCCTCCTGTTCGATAATATCCCTCCTCGATGTTCGGTTGAGGAGGGATTTTATCGCTGAGAACCAAACTTTGATCAGCAAACAAGGTGCTAACAATAAGAAGTAAGACCCTTTTTGACACACCTTGGCCAGGAGAGCGAACGGTACAAATGCATACAGGCACATTCAGGGCCATGTATGCGCCATTGCATCCAGACCCAGGGGGGCTGGGTGGCTCAGAGAGAAGTAAAGGGGACATTGCACTGTCTCTTGAGAGGTGAAGAGGTCCACTTCTGCTTCGTAGAATCGTTCCCATATCTGTTTGACTATCTTGGGGTGAAGTTTGTGTTTGTGTCGGGGTGAAATCAATGTTTTCTCCAAAGCGGCTGTATAGATGAACTAAATTAATAACTTTTTTAGAACAAAAATGAACCATCACAATGAACTTAAGCTGGACTATCAAAATACTTTCTTCTAGATCTGCTGTATAGCTGAAACAAACTTTGTTGCTTTATTTTCCTGTTATCACTGTAAAGCTGCTTTGAAACAATCTGTATATTGTAGAAAGCACTATATAAATCAAGGTGACTTGAATTGGAGTTTCCATTCTCCGTTTGTCACAGTCTGTCTAGATAATAAATCTGCTCCCACATTCAAATGTCCAGGAATGTAAATCGCCCTGAAGGACAGAAACTTGTCCCCAAAGCAGAACCTGTGGGGCTAGCCTGTTCAGAGGGCGTCTGAATGGGATACGTCTGTCATTAGCATCTTGCGATTACAACACGCATCAAGAGTGGGAACCAGGGATAGGTACTGGGATCTGAGCCACATAGAACAGGTGACGATGTCCGCGGCGCATAAACCTTAATTGCCTTTGAGGATCCGCCCTTGAATGAAATCCCCTGGCTTTGAGCCACAACTGAAACAGTCTTATGTGCAAAAGGCCAATAGCTATCACAATGGATGCAGCTGCCATAAGACCTACAAATCTTTAAAAGTGATGCGGAGTAATTTCCACAGTTACAGTTACAGTTGTGCCCGCATGGTGACCGAGTCCCAGTACGTTGTCCTCTGGGCAGGAGAGAGAATGCATTTCTTGACGTTGAGTCACAACCCCAGATAAACCAGATGAGTGAGGACGACATTCCGATGTCGAATCGCAGCAAAGCATGAACTGCATCCATGTATTTTGTGTATGTGCAGGGGTGACAAGGCTAGGCCGAATGGAAGAACCCGATATTGGTAAGCTTTTCCCCTGAAAGCAGACCTCAGGTACTTCCTGTGTTGTAGCAGAATTTCACGATCTCAATGTCGGAGCTTGCCCTTGAAAATATGTGAGATGAGTACGAAGCACTTTAACAGTGAGCAATTCACAGTGCTCACACTCGCCATGCTCAAATGCAAGGGCAGCATACCCTTCCCCCAAATACTCAAAGCAAAAGTCTTGCGTCTCGTACTCTGGGATGGGCCCTTAACAAGCAGGCACGAATCGCCAAATTTTTTTCACACTTGAGAAATTTCTGCACACTGACAGTTGGAACTCTAACTACTAACAAAGTGGATAGACAAAGAGTGTAGCACACACACACACACACACACACAATGCTGTCTCTGAAGACATAGAAACCTGAATGCGCACCTGATTCACGTCCACATTGACGTGACTGGTTACAATGTTATTTGTGACGTAGAGAACAAGGGTGATTTCCAACTGCGTTTTTGAGACATATACGAGTTCTGAGAAATTTAATTCATTCAAAGGGGAATCAGAATGCCAAACTGACTGACGAGAGGAGGAGCTGGGGAGGGAGGAGGGTAATTACGCCTGCTTCACCCATGGTACTGCAGCAAAGTTTCTTGATTATTACGCAGGAATGAGAGTATAGTTCCTAGCCATATCAGCCTAGAAAATCGCAACTTTTCATTTTCTGTCGGTCTTAGTACACGATGTAACTACAGAAGAGTCAAGTTTTAAATAGGAAAAATATCGAAACTCTTTGTTCATTTTTTTGAGAGAGATGCTAATGGTCTTGTCCGGTTCAATTCATTATGCTAAGCTATGCTAAAAGTGGGACCCCCAGACCCGGAGATCGGCTGAATGGATTCGAAAACGGTAAAACTCAACTGTTTAACTCTGGGGGAGTTGTAAAATGAGCCTATTTCCAAAAAAAAGTGGAGTATCCCTTTAATGCAAATATATATATATTTTTTTTTTTAAGTAGCATTGAATGCACCTTTAATGTGCTAATAACAAACTGAACTAATTTTATTGTAGTAAAAAATAAACCCAGTTAAATGACAGAATCAACCAAAAAAAAGAAAAAGAAAAAAAGAGAGAGTAAATTTGAAGGGTCTTGTGAGCAGACCAACTATTTAAATGAAAAGTTCCCCCATTAATGAAGTCATTATTAATTCACCCTTATGTACAAATTTCTTTCTTCTATGAATACAAAAGGGGAAGATTGCCTTTTTATAGCATTCTGGTTTATTTTGTTTACGCAGACATCTATTTTCACGCCATCATATGGAGCAACCACAAATGTGCACATTACCAGCAAGATGACAACACAAGAAGTCATTACACAGCTGCTTCAGAAATTTAAAGTAAGTATTATTATTACTATTGGCAATTCAATACATAACTCCCTTAACATTTTGCTAAGTAATTTCAGTCATTTTGTTGTACTTGACCCATGATTTGCACCCTTAATTTTGATAGACAAATTCACAGATAAACTTTTTTTAATGCAGGTAGAAAACAGTCCAAATGAATTTGCTCTCTACTGCATTCATCAAAGTGGAGGTAATGTAGAATTATTAATTCAGTTTTATGTTTTCACCCTCAATTTAATCAAAAACATTTTCAAAAAAACAATTCACAAGGAACAAAATAGTTTTAAATCTTAATTTAGTTCTAATTGTGGGAGTAGTTTATTTTATAATTATATTATATACTACCCCCCCAAATGTTTTTTTCCATCTTTGATAATTTAATTGAATTATGCCATCATTCATCCAACATTAGTTGCTGACCAACATTGCTGACATTCACAGAATCACATTTCTGATTGTTAAATCCATTGTCGGTAGAGAAACGAAGGTTGAGCAGTTCAGACCTGCCACTGTGGGAACGTGTTCTACAGGGACCATCAAACAGCATTATGAAAATGTTCCTCATGGATGCAGACGAACAGGAAGTCAGCCTTGACGTAAGACTAGCTCTCATGACAGCGATTTGTATTTCATACTCAAATAAAGTTAAACTAATGTCCTGTTTCCACTGCTTTAACAGGTCGCTCAGTACCTCAATTTAGAGATGCCCATTTTGAGAGTAATTCTGCAGAAGCTGGAAGAGCAAGAGCATCAAGAAGAACAAAGAATAATCGCAAAGTAAGAAAAACAAAATGTGTTTTTGCCAATGACTTTAGTGTTGCCTGATAAGCTTACGTGTGTGTTTTTTTTATCATACAGGTATAAAACGGAACGGAATCTTTTGTTGCAGTGCTTGAAAAAAATGATGCCGGTCAAAACCGAGACAACTGTATAAATGAAGTCTTGGTAATGGAAAACTGTTTTCCACATGAAGTCTCAGGGTACAAAGAGAAATGGAAAATAAGATGGAAACTGGAGTCTTCAGGACAGAAATCAGGATTGTGAGATGTTCAAAAGTGCATGTAGGCCATTTCAAACATGGCTTTAATGTTTGTGGTTTGTGGTTGTGTAAATATAATGTAAAATAGTTTTCGCATAAATGTAATTACAATATTTATCATGCGAGAAACCAAATAAAATACTGGTATTTGATTGCAGTTTATTTGTGGATTAATAGCTCTATTGCTATACTGTGGTTTGCTCTCAAGATTGTATTCTTGGAAATGTAAAAAAAAATGACTTCATAAGTTCCAACTGGCTAACTGTAGAATTCTGGAACACATCTGTCAACGGCAGATTCTAAACTTAACTTTACCCTTCTTGGCAAAATGTATCACTTAAAATCACATATCATTTTGTCATTACATACTTTGTTTTAGAATAGTTTATATATAAATACTGATCTCACTTCGCTATAAAATTCTCACCATTTATAAAAAAGCTTACGTTTTTAGGTACTTAACAAAATATAAAATTCCTTTCAAAGGGAGGTTTTTTTAATCCACATTATAAGTTTTTACAAAAGTTCTCCATTCTACATAAGCTATATATCAGAAAAATAATGTGTGGTCTGGTCAACTATCCAAAAGTGCAAAACTGTGGCAACTTGGTGTCCATGTGAAATTCAAGAGGATCTTCTGCAGTTCATCTTCTGCACCTCGTGGTCATCATTCATTTGGTTAAGGGCTACCTCAAACTTGCATGCCAGTTGCTAAAAAAAAAAGTACAGTAACGTACATTTTTGTTACACTGCAACAATCAACTAAATATGAAGTATATATGTAAAAAAAAGAAGAAAAAGAAATTACCTTTTTTGCCATTCCACAGGCCTCAATATTAGCATCATCTGATTTGCGGCATTTTGTCTTTCCAATAGTGGCCTCTATTTTGTAGTTTATCACATTTGTTACCTGCACAGACACGTTCACTCACTGTTATTCAATGCTGATTAGAACACATAATATACACATGAACAGTATACAAATATGAAATCTGTACCTGAGTGCGAGCCGATGTGATATTGATAAGTTTGAAGTATTTCTTTGCTTTGGACTTCATGTTGAATGCCTCTACAGCTTCTTTAGCAGCTTCTTGAACATCTTCCCTCTCTGGGTTGGCGTCGTTCCAGCCACCGAGAAGCTCCACATTTCCTGTGAGACACGGAGAGGGAATATTAATGACAGCACTTGGTTTTGAAGAAATGCATTTGCATTGCATTGTTAGTGTTCACGAGCTTGCACTTTACGTCAAATTATATACATTTCACCAACAAAGTTTATGTTTAATTTTTTTTTTAATTTTTTTTATCCATGTTGCAATTATGATACCTTTTTTTTTTAGATCGGAAATGTATTCTGTGAAGTACCATAATCGAAATTGAGACGTTTTATCTCGCAATTCGGACTTTTTCCCCTCATAATTACAAGTTTACATCTTGCATCTGCGACGTAAGCTAATCTCTCAATAATAATTACACAGTAGCCTAGCCTATAAAAACTAGCTATAGTCTAGATATCCTATTTGCTATGACAGTTCAAATTCTGAAATTTAAAATATTCACATTTAATGCACACGACAATAAAAAAAACACGTTCAACATTTGAGATTGTGTAAATAACCCAATGTAATAAGAACAATATGAGCTTACTTGCTACAATTATCGCTTCCTCCAAAGGCTGGTCAGCAGTGCTGGAGTGAAACACCGAGAGAAAAGACACGAGGAGAAGAAAGCAGACATCCATGGCTTCGGCTGCGTGATCTCTGAGAGAATGATCCTGGGAATGAGGAGAATCCTGCCATGTAGACACGGAATGCGTGACGCGTTCTGGTGCCGCACGCGCCCTATCCCGCCCGTGAGGGTGGAGTTCGTGAGACGCCCACTGATGTAATGAGCCTGTGATAAGGGTGAATCCACACAGACGGTGAGTCAAAGAAACATTGTGTGTGTGTGTGTGTGTGTGCGCGTGTGTGTGTCTGTCTTAGGCCAGAAAATGAGGAAATAAATGGTAATCTTCTTACGCCGTAAGCTGCCGGTCTGCTTAGACAGCTTTTCGGCATGTAATTTAACTTCCTGTCACTTACAGGTGAAGCTTACAAAGAGTTTAACCACACTTGAGAGCTAACGTCGCTGGTTATTAATTTGTATTGCATGCAACAATTCACTTCTTTTTGGGCATAGATTTATTATTTATTATGTGTATTATTTTTTCTGAGATGCCGTCCTTATAAATTCAGGGCTTTTCATGGAGATACTAAGAATAATAGTATGTATGTATATTTTGAATTTGTACAATCAATTGTAGCCTATGTGATTGATTTTAATTCAAATTTTAAATGAATCATCTATAATAATAATAATAAAGTAAACAAATCAATTCACTCATGTCCTCTGTTGGGTGAATTTATTGATGCATAATTACAACAAATTACAGTAGGCTATATACTATATATATATATATGTATGTATATGTCTATGTGTATATATATATATATATGTGTGTGTGTGTTAAAGTACCTTGCATACAACAATCATATCATATAGAAACATTTTATATCAGTATTACATATGTTGTAGATTAAAATTTAAACTAAACCTTTTAACATTTAATTCTGAATGAAAAAGTCAAGTTTTGCATGTATATTGTCTAATATGGTGCCCTCTTATGATTTCTTCGAAGAAAAAATAAATAAATAATACATTCTAAATCGCAAAACATGTTTTGCTGATCCCAGGAAGATAATCAGTCATTTGTCCTGAACATTGACGTCCAAATACCTCTCACCAAGGCCACATTTAAAAACAAAACAATCTAGAACATGAGCTACAAAAATCACACCCACACTGCCAAACAAAAGCCCAGACAAAACAATCAGCCCAGAGTCACATAAAGGACATGCTGACAGAGCACAACAGATATATATATATATATATGAAGAGTTCAGATGCAAAAGCCTCTAAGTGCCATCTGAAATTTTCTTCTAGAATGATCATTTTTATCAAGCTCATATATTTAAGTTCAATAATTTCACTTAAATGGCAATGCAAATTACCATTTAATTGTCATTTAAGTGAAATTACTGAACTTAAATATACAAGCTTGATAAAAATAATCATTCTAGAAGAAAATTTCAGATGGCTCTTAGAGGCTTTTGCATCTGAATTCTTCATATATATCACCAGTGCTTTATAAAATACTAAAATTCCATCGTCTGTAGGCAGTTCCAGTTTGCCTTGTTTACAATAATCTCTACAGCACTTTTTAGTGGCAATGTAATAGTTCAGTTATCTCATCTGGCCTTATGTCATGTCTGTATGTGACTGCATTTCGGACCAGTGATGACATATAGCCTTTGTAATTACAATGTGTGATGTACTATGGTATTATATTCATTGTGTAATATGTATAGTTTGATTTATATGGTTTACACCCATTAGAAACAAATGGTTACAAAGAGTTGTGCTTATCAGGCCCAAGGATTTTACTTTGTCAGGGAAATATTAGGGAGTAAATGGGGAAACTCATCCTCTAATTATGTCATCAAGTACATCAGATGAATACAGTCTCTTAAGGACTATGATAACCTCAGTTAACCCTGTCATGTTGGTCAGTCGCAGTGTGATAAGCTAAGCCCTGTAAGGCTCAATGCTGTTAAAATGCTCTTCTGTTCTACAAGCTTCTTTAAGGACTTGAACTGACGATGAACTATTAAAACCCCTCTGACATACGCAGACTGATTTGCATGTGTATTTAGGTTAATGATAAACAGAAAGCTTTAAAAAGTGTCACTATCAAATACTGTGTGCTTTTTTTTTTTAAGTGTACAAATGGTGCCTATATTTATGGTGTTACATTAGGCTACTTGTGTTTAGAACAGGTCTTTCTGATTCTGTTCAGTGTGTAATGGACAACGTTGATGTATTTTGTTGTAGTCTGAGAGGATGTACTTATAGTTTTAGACAAAGCAATCCATTTTACAGTTTATAATAGTCATGACTGAAACAGAAAGTCCTAATCTATCAATTAAATTCAGTGTCAAATGCTGTAAAAATTGCCCAGTTCTATTAACAAACAAATGTTTCCCCAACAGATGGCAGCATATTTGTTTTCATTTTGCATGCATGGACATTTCAGTTCATAAAATTGCATTTATTTTTCATAATAAAAATATTTTAAGTATAATTGTCATATAGCAGGCATAATAGGCATTTCCTGTAACAACATACAGTAACATTACAATGTAGATGCACTTCAACCACTGACAATATATAGGCTAAATCCAGCTAAGTGATGCTTAAGAGGGTCTAAACGTGGATCAATAAGGCTGTTGGTCCACCAACACTACCTGTTAAGCAGAACTCGCTCTTTTCTTGAGTTGCTAGAGGGGAGAAAAGTGGTGACGATTCCCACTATTTCAACCAACAACCTGCACCGGACCCCCGGATACCCTACCTACAGCCCGACTTGTGGTATGAGGCCCACCAATATGAAGTATTAAACCTCAAATATCTCTGGTGTGACGGTTGAACCCTCGCCAGGCCTGGTGGGCATTAGGTGCATTCACATCTAGAATGATAACTAGTAGATAACTGGTTATAAAGATAACTATAGCGATAACTATATTGGCATCCACACCAGCGGATGATATTGTTGTTTATTATAAGCACGTGCTTGTCTGTCCCTTTAAATGCTCAAGCTCTTTAAAGCAGGATGGATTCTGATTGGCTGTCAATGATTTTATCATTCGTCAGCTAGAAAAAAATCGTTCTGAAAGTGATTCCAATGATATTGTTTCTCTGTGCTGTTATTGTTATAGCTGTGGTGTGGATGCTATTTTATATTTAGGATGATTTTTAGATCTCTTTATCGTTATCGTTATAGTTATCGTCCTTGGGGTGAACAGGCTTTCATTCTCGTTTCCATCAGACACTCTCACTTATAGGGGTTAGAATTGTTCCATTATACACTCACCTAAAGGATTATTAGGAACACCATACTAATACTGTGTTTGACCCCCTTTCGCCTTCAGAACTGCCTTAATTCTACGTGGCATTGATTCAACAAGGTGCTGAAAGCATTCTTTAGAAATGTTGGCCCATATTGATAGGATAGCATCTTGCAGTTGATGGAGATTTGTGGGATCCAGGGCACGAAGCTCCCGTTCCACCACATCCCAAAGATACTCTATTGGGTTGAGATCTGGTGACTGTGGGGGCCATTTTAGTACAGTGAACTCAATGTCATGTTCAAGAAACCAATTTGAAATGATTCGAGCTTTGTGACATGGTGCATTATCCTGCTGGAAGTAGCCATCAGAGGATGGGTGCATGGTGGTCATAAAGGGATGGACATGGTCAGAAACAATGCTCAGGTAGGCCGTGGCATTTAAACGATGCCCAATTGGCACTAAGGGGCCTAAAGTGTGCCAAGAAAACATCCCCCACACCATTACACCACCACCACCAGCCTGCACAGTGGTAACAAGGCATGATGGATCCATGTTCTCATTCTGTTTACGCCAAATTCTGACTCTACCATCTGAATGTCTCAACAGAAATCGAGACTCATCAGACCAGG
Source organism: Rutilus rutilus (assembly GCF_951802725.1). Classification (NCBI taxonomy): domain Eukaryota; kingdom Metazoa; phylum Chordata; class Actinopteri; order Cypriniformes; family Leuciscidae; genus Rutilus; species Rutilus rutilus. The sequence continues at coordinate 24,820,316 of NC_140229.1, read as the reverse complement.
CAACATTTTTCCAGTCTTCATCTGTCCAATTTTGGTGAGCTCGTGCAAATTGTAGCCTCTTTTTCCTATTTGTAGTGGAGATGAGTGGTACCCGGTGGGGTCTTCTGCTGTTGTAGCCCATCCGCCTCAAGGTTGTGCGTGATGTGGCTTCACAAATGCTTTGCTGCATTCCTCGGTTGTAACGAGTGGTTATTTCAGTCAAAGTTGCTCTTCTATCAGGTTGAATCAGTCGGCCTATTCTCCTCTGACCTCTAGCATCAACAAGGCATTTTCTCCCACAGGACTGCCGCATACTGGATGTTTTTCCCTTTTCACACCATTCTTTGTAAACCCTAGAAATGGTTGTGCGTGAAAATCCCAGTAACTGAGCAGATTGTGAAATACTCAGACCGGCCATGCCACGCTCAAAATTGCTTAAATCACCTTTCTTTCCCATTCTGACATTCAGTTTGGTGTTCAGGAGATTGTCTTGACCAGGACCACACCCCTAAATGCATTGAAGCAACTGTCATGTGATTGGTTGATTAGATAATTGCATTAATGAGAAATTGAACAGGTAAGGGATAATCCACGGCTAGCCATGCATTAAAGGATTTTAATGCACGACGTAGAGGCGAAGAACCACCCGACGCGAAGCGGAGGGTGGTTGCCTCTACGAAGTGCATTAAAATTCTTTAATGCATGGCTAGCCGTGGATTATCCCGCTTATACCTTGGTTATTTGCCAAGTTAAAAATAAGTTAAAGCTGTAAATGATGTTTACAGTGTAATTTTTTAACAGACGTGTAAAAATGACGGTTATTTCTTAAGTTAAGGCTCGTCAGTTCTTGCACTCCGTCCGCTTTAAATAAAGTAGAGCCATCGGATTGCTTTTATTTGAATGAATTCACATTTATTTAAATTCATTATTAAAAGAGAGAGACAGAGAACTGAAGGAGAAGGAACAGAGAGAGAGAGAGAGAGATGCGTGCGCAAGTTACCTGTGTGCGTCGATCTCTTCTTTAAAGTCTAGCAGCTACAGTCCCCTCATTGCTTAAGCATATAGCTAACTTAATGATTCTTTAATGGATTTATTACAATTATTTATGAATGACAGGCAACACTGATACAAATTAAACGATATTCAAAAATCATCCATTTAGCCTACCTAAACGTTTTCATATGCGTCTCTCACTCTGCTTGCAAGTGTATCTGTGTTACTATGGTTACCAATGTAGCGGATTAATTTCGAACTGTAATCAAACTGACTGGAACTACCTGTGCATTAAACGGTTTTACTGCACACCTTCCAGCCAATCAGAATCGAGTATTTAAACTGCCCATGGTATAAGTGTTCCTAATAATCCTTTAGGTGAGTGTATACATAGATTATGATCCACAAGAGATTCACAAAAAAAAAAAAAAAATCACAAGTAAATCACTTCTTGTGCATTTGTGGAACACAAATTGATCATCAATTTAAACAAAGCACCCATAGAATACAAAATGAATCTGTTCCTACCCCAAGTGTAAAGCAAAACGTGATTGGTTGTAGTGAGAATGTGCTACGATTGGTCAGCACATTGTGGCCGTTATTTGATTGGCTTGAGTTGACGGTGGGGTTTTAGTGGATTTGTGTGCACATCTTGATGCTAGAAATGTTTCAAAGTCCACAAATGTGAGTGGTGATCCACAAGTAGTGATCCACAAATTAATGCCAGGCAGAGTTTTGTTTGTGACATAAAATCATATTTCTTTTTATTTGGAATAATGGAACAATTCTAACCCCACACTCGCTCCTCTGTGACTGTTACTTGTGGCCCTGTATGTCTGAGGAAGTTCAGTGCTGCCCTGAATATGCAATCTCGAAGTCTCCTCGCCACTTTCCAATGAGCAAGCTCTCTCTGTTGCCTGTCCCACATCACCCCTGGTCACACAGGGCCGTAACTACGGCACCCGGGTTGTTGCTGTTGGCTCCCCTCCGGGTGGAGAGTCCCCATATGTCTGAAAAGACTGCCTACAGCTCTAGAGGCCACTGAAGTGCTATTCTGTCATTAGGGGCTTTCGCACTGGGTAATTCTAGGAACTTAATTCAAGGAGCAAGACACCAGGGTGGTTCCCCGAGAACTAATGCTTCCTCTAGGGTTGCATGCGCACCGACAGTAGAAACTCTGAAGTGACGTATGCCGCGCTTGTTGTTGTGACTTTTATTTTGACACCGCTGAGAATGCCAGAGCCTGAGCTCACAGTGCGCGCATTCTCCGTGTTTATTAGTTTACGATCTATCAAACAGTCATGTCTAATACGTTATTAGATAGAACTGTTATACATAGAAAGTAGACAGTAATGAAAAAGTATTAGCGTATGCCGTGCGGTTGTCCAGTGTTGCTAGCTGAGCAGAAATACATAATCATGTTTGGCTTGGTCCCCCTTCTCTCCTTAGCGTAAAGGTTAAGAGGCCCATCTATCACTGTTTGTAGAGTTAGTTTCTGGAGTAAATATATAGGCTATAATCTGTGTGTTTACACAGCCTTTTTTTTAAATAGCGGGCGCTGGTGTTTCACATGTGTTCGGCCAATCAGCGTCACTAACGTCACTGGTAGTTCCTATAGTGCTGGTTTAGACCCGACTCTGAAGTAGGAGGTAAATTAGTTCCTCCAAAAGGAGTTCCTAGAACTAAAATCGTTCCTAGTTCCTGCGGTACAAACGCGCCAAAATCCGGGAACTTCCGCCAATAGTTCTAGGAACTATGAAAAGGTTCCTCCGGTGCGAGAGCCCCCATTCAGACACTCCAGTCTCCCTGAAGGCATGAGGTCCTCAGTTCATCTTCCAAGTCTGGAAGGCATTCTTCTCCCTCCTAGGTGTGTCAGTCAGCCTCTCTTCTGGCTACCAGTCTCAAACCAGCTACCACGTCGACTGGGAGTCTCTCGATCAGGACATCATCCTGGATCCGGTGAAGCAGTCGATTCTCTTCCCTTCCGGAATTCCTGTTCCCTCTCAACGAGGCGTGTCTGCTGACAACACATGCGTAGCAGATGCATCTAAGCACAGCTGAGTGTACGGAAAGCGAAAAAGGCCAAAAGCATTGGCGCAACATTTAAATGTCTTGCAACACTGCAGCATAATAAAATGGTTCTCACACTCCAGTAATATTTCTGTGAATTGAATTAATCTTACACTTGTACATAGTTTTTGCATTATGTCTGAATATATTCAGTTGAATTTTGCCCATACAAATTACCTTATCTGTCCGTGTTGACGTCCAAACTCAATGCCTCATATTATTGTCTTATTATTATTTATAAAGATTGCAAAACTTCAGTGTTTAACTCCATTCATTTGAATGGCATATTTAATCTAAATGTTTATATCAGAAGTAAAACATAGTTTAAATCATTATTTTATTTATTTAAACTGTTATTTGCGTCAGTTTCACTAAACGGCCCAACGCCCCGCTGGTGCGGACATTTAAGAAGGGATGGATATTTGCTTCAGTGATAGGCTTGGTGAGTGAAAATCAGATAGATTTTCTGTCTAAAAGTGACCAAAAAGAAATTTAACTCCAGCTCACCATCGGTGTCGCCAAACTGCTCCATCTCCAAAACGTGCGTACGCATGGGTCAGAGTTTGCGTGCAGGTGCGCAAATTTTCCCGTCAAGTTTGTTTTTATAAATCACAACTTATGCGTCTGAAGTGGCGTACGCCTCTTTCAGGGCCTGTTTTGTGCGTATGCAACGGTTATAAATGAGGTCCCTGGAATGGGGGTTGACATCGATAAATGGGTAAATACTAAATGATTCCCTTTTAACTTTGCTGTGAAACATACAAATGGATTATGTTTTGGAATGCATTTCTCATGTGCTTATTTCTGAACATCAGGTTTTGCAGTGTGCCCAGTGCCGATTCAGCAGACTGTCCATCAAGCAGGAGCCCAAGTACATCCCAATATGTGTATGTAAGCTTGTCCACAGATGTGCATGGGTTTTGAGACCGATATTTCATGAGTTCAGAATTTAAATGTATTTGTTGAGCTATTTTAATTTTAAGGTGGATAAGCCTCTGGAACTGCTGGGCATGGATTTAGTGGGGAAAGTCACCAAAACCAACCAGGGAAATGAGTACATTTCTGTCCTCGTTGACTATTAGGATTGCTCCTGTCTGCCTCGCTGCCTGCTGTGAGTGTGTTTGCCTCGGTGCTGTAAGCTCCGTCTTAGCCTCGTATTTCTTTGTTTTGAACCATCATTTACTACAATTTGTAGTTGTTTATACTAAATACAGCTTACCCAACATCTCAGATTGACATCGCTAGCATCCGTTACTACTAACACAACACGCTAATTCGCTACTGCTAGCCTGTTAACGCGCCACCCGTGCGCTCAGCTGTTTTATTTATTTATTTTTTCTCTCGCGCGCTCGCGCCTTTGAGTTCATAAAAGCTCAGGTAAGTAATAATCAGTCAACAAACACGGTGAGTAATGTCTTGTCCTGTTATTGTCACCTGCACTTCATGTCACATGTTTAGCATAGACTTCTCTGTTGGCAATGTAGGATTTATATGTGATAAATGTAAGGAGACAGTTAGGCTGACAGAGAAGATTTCAGAATTAGAGACACGCATCCAAACTTTAATTGAGGATAGTAAGAGTGCTAGAGCTTTAGATACTATTTTGGATGCGCCTAGCATAGTGAACTCTTTACATGATTCGGTTCCAGCTGAAGTAGTGCCTGAGCAGCCGGGCAAATGGGTGACAGTGAGGGATCGCTCTAGTCGCGGATCAAAAAACCACTCTTCCGTTCCGATTACCACAACAAATCGATTTGCCCCGCTCAGTGAAACACCCACTGAGAATTCTGTTGATTGTGCCCTAGTAATTGGTGATTCGATCACACGGAACGTGAAAATAGAGACACCAGCGAACATAGTCACATGTTTGCCGGGAGCCAGAGCGCCTGACATCAAAGCAAATTTAAAAGTGCTGGCTAATGCTAATCGTAAATTCTCTAAGATCATTATTCATGTCGGCACTAATGATGTTCGACTCCGCCAGTCGGAGATCACCAAAATTAATATTAAAGAGGTGTGTGAACTTGCAAGTACGATGTCAGGCACTGTAATTTGCTCTGGCCCCCTTCCTGTTCGCAGGAGTGATGAGATAGTTAGTAGATTGTGTTCACTGAATCGCTGGCTGTCTGAGTGGTGTCCGTGTAATAATATAGAATTCATAGACAATTGGAAAAGTTTTTGGGGCAAACCTGACCTGTTGAAAAGAGATGGTATTCATCCCTCCTGGGATGGTGCTGCTCTTCTATCTAGTAATATGGCTCATAGTCTTAGAGCTCAAACATGACAAATTGGGCACCAGGTCAGGAAGCAGACAGACTGGCTAAACCAACCGTCTGCTAGCGGCCTCGCGTCACCCAGGTCAGATAAATCCCATCACATAGAGCCTCTTTCACCTAGCTATCATCATATAGAGACTGTGTCTGTTCCCCGATTTTGGAAATCCAAAAAATGTTTAAACCTATCTAAGGTTAAAAATTTAATTGATGTTCAACAAATAAAAAACAGCTATAATACAGATGAGCAAATGATAAAGCTTGGGTTGCTGAATATTCGATCGCTTACTTCAAAAGCACTCATTGTTAATGATATGATTTCAGATAATAACCTAGATGTGCTGTGTTTGACAGAAACCTGGCTAAAACCAAACGATTACATTACTTTAAATGAGTCCACCCCGCAAGATTACTGTTATAAACATGAACCCCGTCTGAAACGCAAAGGGGGTGGTGTTGCTGTAATTTATAGTAATATTTTCAAAACCACTAAGAAATCAAGTTTCGAATATAATTCTTTTGAAGTGTTAGTGCTTAATGTAAAAATATATAGTAAAAATGATAAATCACGTTTGAGATTTGTGCTGGCTACTGTATACAGGCCACCAGGGCACCATACAGACTTTATCAAAGAATTTGCGGACTTTCTATCAGAGTTAGTATTGGCTGCAGATAAAGTACTAATTGTTGGTGATTTTAATATACACATCGATAATGAAAAAGATGCATTGGGATTGGCATTTAAAGACATTGTAAACTCAATTGGAGTTAGACAACACGTGTCAGGACCTACTCATCGTCGTAATCATACTCTAGATCTAATAATATCACATGGAATAGATGTTGATGCCGTTGAAATTCTGCAGCAGAGCGATGACATCTCAGATCATTATCTAGTCTCGTGTAAATTACATTTAGCCAAGGCTGCAAAGCCGACTCCGTGTTACAAATATGTTAGACCCATCACTTCTGCTACTAAAGATTGCTTTATTAATAATCTTCCTGATCAGTTTCATCATTTTAGCATCCCGGATAGCTTAGAAAAACTTGATATTGCAACAGAAACTTTTAACTCTCTCTTTTCCAGCACTTTAGACACAGTTGCTCCTTTGCGCTTAAAGAAGATTAAAGAAAATAATCCAACGCCGTGGTACAACGAGCACACTCGGGCCCTTAAGAGAGCAGCCAGAAAAATGGAGCGCAACTGGAAGAAAACAAAATTAGAGGTATTTCGCATTTCATGGAAAGAGAGCTCGATTGCTTACAGAGAGGCTTTAAAAGCTGCTAGATCTGCTTATTTTTCAAACCTATTAGAAGAAAATAAACATAATCCTAGGTATTTATTTGAAACAGTGGCTAAACTAACGAAAAAGAAAGCTTCAAACACAGAAGGTTCCAAGCAGCACAGCAGTAATGACTTTATGAACTTCTTCACTTATAAGATTGATAATATCAGGGATAAAATTATAACTATGCAACCGTCTACTACAGTATCGCATCAGGCAGTGCATTGTAGTCTCCCTGAGGAAAAATTTGATTCATTCATTGCTATAGGAGAGGAAGAATTTACTAAACTCGTTAAATCATCTAAATCTACAACATGTATGTTAGACCCTATACCGACTAAGCTACTGAAAGAGATGCTTCCAGAGGTCATAGATCCTCTTCTTAATATCATTAATTCCTCTTTGTCTCTAGGATACGTACCAAAAAACTTTAAGCTGGCTATGATTAAACCGCTTGTTAAAAAAATGCAACTTGATCCTTCAGAATTAGTCAATTACAGGCCGATCTCGAATCTACCCTTTCTGTCAAAGATACTAGAAAAGGCAGTATCTTCACAACTATGTTCCTTTCTAGAAAGAAATGATATCTGCGAGGATTTTCAGTCCGGATTTAGACCATACCATAGTACTGAGACTGCTCTCGTTAGAGTAACAAATGATTTGCTCTTATCATCCGATCGTGGTTGTGTCTCTCTATTAGTGTTACTCGATCTTAGTGCTGCGTTTGACACCATTGACCACGACATTCTTTTAAATAGACTAGAAAACTATGTTGGCATTAGTGGAATTGCACTAGCATGGTTTAAATCATACTTATCTGACCGTTATCAGTTTGTAGCAGTAAATGAAGAGATGTCTTATCAATCACAAGTTCAGTATGGCGTACCACAGGGCTCAGTACTAGGACCGCTGCTGTTCACTCTGTACATGCTGCCATTAGGAGATATTATTAGGAAACATGGAATTAGCTTCCACTGTTATGCCGACGATACTCAGCTCTATATTTCTTCAAAACCTAACGAAACTTACCAATTCACTAAATTAACAGAATGCATAGCTGATATAAAAAACTGGATGACTCGTAATTTCCTACTTCTAAATTCTGAAAAAACAGAGATTCTAATTATTGGACAAAAAACTTCCTCACGTAATAACCTAGAATACTGTCTAACACTTGATGGCTGCTCTGTTAAGTCTTCGTCGTCGGTTAGGAACCTGGGTGTGCTCTTTGATACCAATCTTTCATTTGAAAGTCACGTGTCTAGTATCTGTAAAACCGCATTTTTCCATCTTAAAAATATATCTAAATTACGTCATATGCTCTCATTGACAAATGCGGAACAATTAGTCCATGCGTTCATGACCTCAAGGCTAGATTATTGTAATGCTCTACTGGGTGGTTGCCCTGCACGCTTAATAAACAAACTACAGCTGGTCCAAAACGCAGCAGCTCGAGTTCTTACCAGAACCAGGAAGTATGACCATATTAGCCCGGTTCTGTCAAAACTGCACTGGCTCCCTATTAAACATCGCATCAATTTTAAAATATTGCTGATTACTTACAAAGCACTAAATGGTTTAGCTCCGCGGTACTTGAGCGAGCTCTTAACGCATTATACTCCTTCACGTCTATTGCGATCTCAAAATTCCGGCCAGTTGATAATACCTAGAATATCTAAATCAACTGCTGGCGGTAGATCCTTTTCCTATTTAGCACCAAAACTTTGGAACAGCCTTCCTACCATTGTCCGGGAAGCAGACACACTCTGTCAGTTCAAATCTAGATTAAAGACACATCTCTTTGACATAGCGTTCACATAATACATTATAGACTTCTATAATTCAATATTAGGCTGCATAGATTAGGTCAGCTGGAACCGGGAACACTTCCCATAAATCCTGATGTACTTGTTACATCATGAGAAGAATGGCATCTACGCTAATTTTAGTGTCTTTGTTTATCCCAAGGTTTTCCCGCAGCCTGCCGGATCCAGGCCGTTTCCAGATCTGATGAAGGACCTTCGCCTGGACCCGATGTCAATGCAGTGCTGAAGGGCCAACTAGTCTCTCCCTATGGAGGATCCCTTTCCCACTCTACAGATAACGCGTCGTCGGGAAAACTCAATTTGCGTATCTACCCCGAATTGATAAAATAAAATAAAATTCTGAATCAAAACTATAAGGAAACACCAGTAATTTGTTTAGGTTTGGTTTGTAGGGAATTCCAAACCTGCACACATATATTCAAACGCACATAACTATAGAACTCGTTCTTAATGTGCATCTGAACGCCATCAGCGTTTCTCACAGGTTCGCGTTTAAAGTCTGTGTAGAGAGAATGGTGTCGTCTTGGCGGCCCTAATTTAAAAACAAATGATCGTTGCGACGGAAGCGAATCAATCAAAACTAACTTTAGCTGGAAAATAACTTTATTAAAGAACCGCTATAAAGCCAAAACAATCTTACGTTATATTATACATTTATCTCTGTGAAGCTGCTTTGAGACAATCTACATTGTTAAAAGCGCTATATAAATGAAGATGACTATTATACAAAATGGTCCGAGGCATTTGCAATTCCAAATAAATCTGGAGCAGTTGTCTCGCGTCGCATTATTTATTTTTCCTACAGGTTTGGGGCACCAAAGAGAATACTCACTGACCATCGCACTTTTGTAAACCAGGTTTGTAGTTTGTTGAATGAACTAAATTCAGTACGAGAATTTAATGGTCTCACACATTTTTTTTTTTTTTTTGTAGATTAATGTTAATGTATGTTTTGCAAACAGATCAATGAAGAGCTCTGTGCCTTCCTCAGTGTTGAGAGAAGCCTCTGTGCCCCATACCATCCACAAACAAACGGGCTCGTGGAAAAACTAAATGGAACCATCCAGAGGTGAACCTTCATTAATGGGTTGCTTTGTGGGAATGCAATATTCAGGGAAATATTGGTGTCTTTGGTTACTCATAACTTTCAACTCCTTTTGGTCATGACTCTAGAGCCTTGTGCAAACTAGTGGATACAAGACCAGAAAAATGGGACGAGTACCTAGATGTACCGGTAATGTTTGGTCTTAGAACCAAGACACAGCTGACAGCTAGGTTCTCACCATTCTTCTTAATGTTCGGCATGGAGGCACGATATCCTTGTGAGGTGCCTGAGACGTATGAGGTATGTGATAATTTACATTGTTCCACATAAATATCATGTAGTATCAATTACAAGTTAGTGAAATCATTTCAATCTTCAATGTTTCTGAAAAGGTAAACAGCACAGTGGAATCTGTGCTAGCAGAGGAGACAACATTGTAAAAAAAAATGTAAGAAAAAACAGGACAGGAGACAGAGGGTGGCAAATCAGGCACCATTTTTTTGTAGGGCAGAAGGTCCTTCGAAAAAATATAAGGACCCAGCAGAGGAAAGGGGGCAAACTTGAGCGCAGCTGGTTGGGACCTTATGAAATTATCCATTTGCAAGACAAAAGCGCAGATTTAAGGGATGAAAATGGCAAGATATTCCCCAAAATCAACACTGACCATATCAAACCATTTAAAGACACATCCCGGATACCCCATAGAATTACCCAAGAACCACAACATAAAAGAGCACATAAAGAAATGTCATGCCCTTCACTCACACCTGTAGACCTCACCATCAACCAGCCCCCAGCATCACCTCCATCCTCACCAATGACTTATCAATTGGAACAAAGCATTCAACAAACTTTCCTCTCTTTGTCCCACACCCCTACAATGACGAGAGAGGTACCAGCTGACCCCACAGACGCAGTGCATGGCTGTAAGTGTTGATGTAAAGTCAGATCTTCTAATAGATCAATATTAGTCTGATTTCTCATTTATTTGTGAGGTGGTAGGTGCAATTCTGTTTTTGGTCATCCTCTGTAGGTATCAAAAGTGCCTGGGCTGGAAACGACAGTTATGTACTGCTGTCCAGAGTGGGACCCTATAAACTATTTTACAAAGACCTACAGATCGGCACTGGAAGGGAGTTAGAGAGTGAGGTACACATTTCATTGATTTTGACATTGAAGCCTTTCATCTGCTATGCTAATATTTTGTATTAATGTTTAATTTTGCAATGTTTATCAAGGTTATAAATGCGTATCTTTTCCTGAAAGTGAGGCAGCACAATTTGACCTCACCGGGCAAAGCATGCCATATGGACACATTTGCCATGACAGACGTGGAAGGGAAATTATGCAAGGCTCAAGGTGTCCTGCAAATTTTATTTATTTTGCATTTTATTACTTGCGCTAATACCCATTTTGTTCAGGGCTTTGTGTACATTCGTTTGTGCTGTTGGTACATACTCAAGGCTTTGGTTTGCAAGGTATAGATCATAATGGTGTGGGGGTTTTTTTTGTTGTTTTTTTTTGTTGTTTTTTTCAGTTAGACCCAGCAAACTATATGGTCATGGTGGGCAGTGTAAACGAGGGCCACCACTGGTTTCTAGTTGTAAGTATCTGTGGTATAGAACAGTTTCCCTTGAGTTTTCCCTTATCCCCTTAATACTGATTTGCAATGATATACCCCTATCGTGTTGTCTGGATATTTTTGCATGTTACTTAGGCTGTATAGAAAAGGTGTTTGGAGACAACAAGGTATTTTTCATGCACCACAATTATATGTAGTGTTATTGTGTAATATACTGTTTGCTTGAAAGAGAACCATACCATCTTGTTTGTAGAGCCCTGATGATAGCAAAGGGTGTTTCAAACTGGGTGTGTGAAAGCTTGCCTCACCCACTTCAGAGGGATGCTCATGTGGTGTGTTCGCTTTGAAGGTGTGTGATTATAGCATTGTAGCAAATACTAAATGCTCATTAAATTGGGATGATACTTAAGTTTTTTTTTTTTCTTGTTACTTCCTCAGTTTGCAGAACACATTCTGCAAAATACCACAACTGACTTCTCCAATGAGCTACAAGACGTATCACGATTCAGAATGGAGATTGCTTTAACTCTGCTCCGCCAGTCTGGCATGGCTTTATAAACTCGTGAATGTTTTTGACGTGCTTTTTGATGTGCATCACTTTCATTAGTGTTGTACTGTACCTCATAGATGACCTAAGTGGCCTGTGCCACTTTTGTGGAGAGGCAGAAACTTTTGATGACTCTGCAGATGTTCTTTGGGTAACTATGGCTGAGCATTTTTGGTTGGTGTAGCATACAGAAAGTAATAATGAATGGACCATTGCTTTAAAACCATTTTTTTAACCCTTATTTATTATTATTTTTTTAAATATAGATTGCCTGATACAAATGTGTTTCTTGCAATAAATAACTAAATTATGATGCCATTGTTTTTGGAGTTTGTTTATTTTTCTCTTAATTTTCACTTTGGTTAAACCTAATCGAAAATCAGAGGCTTATCTGTAGGCTACTAACCTAAGCCTTATTACATTGAAATCGGTAATACGTTTTAAATTTGAAAATAAATAAGTTGGATTGAATTGACAGATGGGAAAAACTCGCTTCTAATAAAACCAAATAAATAAATAAATAAAAAACACTTTAAAGTTTCGGAAAAAATACAATACTAAAAAAAAAAAAAAAAAAACCTTTTGGCTTCCCGTACATCCAGTTGTGCTTCTTGCTTGTATTCAGTTCTGTGATGGTACGTATGGTAACTCGGCAACTACGCATGACTTGTACCACGCCTAGTATGATTGCGTAGCCTAAAGGGGAACAGGAATTTCGAAAGGGAGCAGAATCGACTGCTTCTCCTCCCTTACTTACCAGCTTCCACACGGATAATGATTTCAATTACTGAATTAAAATTAATTTTGATATTTTTCGTATCAAAAATGTTAGGGTGGTCCACCTGTCCGGATATCACCTAAAACATATAAAAAAAAATTAAAAAAAACGAATGGTTTGGCATAAACCTTTATGCAAAGTCATGTCATTTTAATTCATTAATATTTTATCAAATTGTATTATTGCAAGACTGGTCAGCCAAGACAGGGAGTTCGTTGTAGTTCCTGAAAAGTGGATTCTGTTAAATAAAAGATCTTGAGCTTTACCCTCTTTTTATGCTCAAACAGCAACACACTTGTTGAAAAAGTGGGAAAGCAATAGGACCCCTTTAAACAAATATCGGTATCTAAATTTTCTTCACAAAACGACATACTTTGAGGGCATGATGCTACACGTAGTTGAATTGGAAAGCATCCTCAGTCGTCTTGGTATCATTCCCGTTCGACTCGCGATTTAATTCAAAGGAACCGATTCGGTGATTCGCGATCACGAATCAAACATCACTAAAAGAACAAACAGTCCGTCCGTCAGACCGGTGAGCTGAATGAAATGTGGTGAGGAAACGGCATGTGTTAATATACACTATGTCTGTTGTTTTTGTGTTATTCGCAGCTATGTAAAAACAGTAACGTTATCTGTTTAGGTTTTTATGTGCATGTAATGTTGGCTAATAAAGGTAGTGACTTGCTTTGAGCAGTGGATTAGCTGATGAGCTAGTTAGCAGCAAAGCTAATGCTATAAAAAAAAAAATTAACCAAGCTTGGCAAATATATCCTATCGCAATACTGATATAGTTATCAATTTAAATGTAAAAGCACCATTGTAGTGCAGTTTTGCGAGACTTAAAAAAAAACATAACGCTACATATTTCGGCAACCTTCATGTACTTTTAATGCAATGATATCTATACTTATTGATTCTTTTTAGCGATATGTTGTGTGTGTATATATATATAAGTTATATATATATATATATATATATATATATATATATATATATATATATATATATATATACACACACACACACACACACACACACACACACACACACACACACATATATAGACATTACTTAACATGCATAGGCTACATGTGTTTAGACGTAGGCTATGTGTATATAAATCTGCTAATAATATTCTTACACATGTTTGATCCATTCATGTCTTTATTGATGATGTTGTCATGAAAAGATCATGTGGTCATGATTCACAGTTTAATGGAGGATTTAAACAGTCCTGGACAATCTGTTGATGGTTTGTCTATTGAAAAATAATGTGTGATATGTTATTAATATGAGATGGCTTAAAATTAAAACAGCAATTGAGAGGAAAAACAGAAAGCGCACTGACACTGTTAAACTCTCATGTGCCCTTAGTCAAGTCAGAACTTTTAGAGCATCATAACTATAATTGGCCTGAACACCTTCTCATTAGCAAGGGCGCGTGCTTTAATTTGTGTGTGCTTGTGTCTTCCAGCAGATCAGGTTTCTGACCCCTCCATGGAAGAGGCCAGCGATGAGGGGTTTTTACTCAAAGCTGGATACCTCATCTTTGGGCATGTCTGTGCCTCTGAACCTGGCCGTGGAGACTGAGAAAGCTCAGGCCCTGCTCCAGACCTTCAGCACTGCCTCTCTGTTAGCCAGCGCAGGCCTGGGCGCTTTCTGCTTCCTCGTCGACCCCTTTCTGACGCTCCCCTTCATCCAACACCATCTGTGGCTCAGGGCTGTCCTTGATAACGCCGTCCATGGCATCATTGGACTCTGGTCCTGGGCCATCGTGATTGGGTTGAGGAAGAAAAGTGACTTCTATGAAGTCGTCTTGGCTGGGTTTCTGGCCTCTATCATTGACCTGGACCACTTCTACACGGCTGGATCGTTGTCGCTCAAAGTGAGACCTATTTGTGTCTTTTATTAGCATCTGAAATTATTATTATTTTTTTTCACTTCTACTGAAACAGTAATTACTTATGTACGCTGATTACTAAATATTTAGTTAGGAGCGTGTGTAGGTAAGTCCTTTTTTTTTTTTTTTTTTTTTTTTTATTATACAGTACATAAAGTAAACACAGAACACAACAACAGAACACAAAAACAACAATAAAACAGCAGTAATAATAACAGTAATAAAAATAAATAAATAAAAAAACAGCAACGACAAATAATAATAGTAAGGTAAGTCCTTTTTAAAAAAATTTTTTTTATTAAATGTAAGTCTTAAATATCTTATATGGTACAACGTCTTCATAAACATTATACAATGTCTTAAGTTTGAGATGGACAAACATGAAGCGCGATACAGTGTAATGCGATTATTAAACTTCAAAAGACTATGATTTCATTAAATAAATATGAGCGCTGCACGTCTCAGAGTAAACGCTTGTAAATTTATCTTTGTATCCCTTTATTAAGGAAAACACATTAATTGATACATTTTTATTGTGCCACTAAAGTTTTCTTTTAATCCGTTCCTTAATATTTAATTTTAGGAGCATGTTATCCCTGAAAAAAAAAAAAAAAAAAAAAAAACTTAAGTGCCCTGTTATTAATAATATCATAATCATAATTGGAATTAACAATTCTTCTGTCAAGTAAAATAATTTATTATCCTGACCATAATCTGTATAAGGTTTGCCTAGAAACATAGCAGCTTTGTTCATTAATATAAACATTTGTTTTATTAATTTTCGAGTCTCTTTATGCTAAATTACAGCTATATGCTTTGATAATATGGGCTGAAGTGGGTCAGTGCAGGGATGATTTACTTCAGACTTTTGTGGCATTTTGTCTTTACACTGAATTTTGAGCAGACGTAGAGCAGCCTTAAAGGGTTTAAAAAAAATTAAAATCTGTCATTAATTACTCCTCACTTCATTCCAAACCCGGAAGACGTTCGTTCATCTTCGGAACACAAATGAAGATCTTTTTACATTTACATTTACATTTATTCATTTAGCTGACGCTTTTATCCAAAGCGACTTACAATTGCTATATATGTCAGAGGTCGCACGCCTCTGGAGCAACTAGGGGTTAAGTGTCTTGCTCAGGGACACATTGGTGTCTCACAGTGGATTCGAACCCGGGTCTCTCACACCAAAGGCATGTGTCTTATCCATTGCGCCACACCACCCTTTTTGATGAAATCTGAAAGATTTCTGTTCCTCCATTGAAAGATATGCTACTACCGAAAGCTACACTAAGTTCATAAAGAGATCGTAAAACTAATCCATAGGAATTGAGCGGTTTAGTCCAAATTATCTGAAGGGACACGATCGCTTTACATGATGAACAGATTGAATTTAGGCTTTTATTCACATATAAACATTAATCAACTCGCAGATCAGTTCTGGTAAACGGAAGCTCAAGCATGTTCGCTAGACGTGCAAGAACCAATGAGGTTTGAGCTTCCGCAAGAACCAATGAGGTTCATTCTTGTGTTACGCAGCACGTTTGAGCTTCAGCAAGAACCAATGAGGTTTGAGCTTCTGCGAGAACCAATGAGGTTCATTCTTGTGTTACGCAGCACGTTTGAGCTTCCGCAAGAACCAATGAGGTTCATTCTTGTGTTACGCAGCACGTTTGAGCTTCAGCAAGAACCAATGAGGTTTGAGCTTCTGCGAGAACCAATGAGGTTCATTCTCGTGTTACGCGGCACGTTTGAGCTTCAGCAAGAACCAATGAGGTTTGAGCTTCTGCGAGAACCAATGAGGTTCATTCTCGTGTTACGCAGCACGTTTGAGCTTCAGCAAGAACCAATGAGGTTCATTCTTGTGTTACGCAGCACGTTTGAGCTTCAGCAAGAACCAATGAGGTTTGAGCTTCTGCGAGAACCAATGAGGTTCATTCTCGTGTTACGCAGCACGTTTGAGCTTCAGCAAGAACCAATGAGGTTTGAGCTTCTGCGAGAACCAATGAGGTTCATTCTCGTGTTACGCAGCACGTTTGAGCTTCAGCAAGAACCAATGAGGTTCATTCTTGTGTTACGCAGCACGTTTGAGCTTCAGCAAGAACCAATGAGGTTCATTCTCGTGTTACGCAGCACGTTTGAGCTTCTGCGAGAACCAATGAGGTTCATTCTCGTGTTACGCAGCACGTTTGAGCTTCAGCAAGAACCAATGAGGTTTGAGCTTCTGCGAGAACCAATGAGGTTCATTCTCGTGTTACGCAGCACGTTTGAGCTTCAGCAAGAACCAATGAGGTTTGAGCTTCCGCGAGAGCCAATGAGGTTTGAGCTTCCGCAAGAACCAATGAGGTTCATTCTTGTGTTACGCAGCACGTTTGAGCTTCAGCAAGAACCAATGAGGTTTGAGCTTCCGCAAGAGCCAATGAGGTTCATTCTTGTGTTACGCAGCACATTTGAGCTTTAGCAAGAACTATTGAAGTTCATTCTCGTGTTACGCAGGGTTGGGTATCGTTTGGGCTTTATATGATACTGGTGCCAAATCGATACTTTTAAAACAGTAACGTGCCTGAACCAATACTTAAAAAAAAAAAATTAAAGAATGGCTTTTTTTATTGAAAATAATTACTTAAATTGAACAATATATTAAAAGTTTAAAGTATACTTAAATCTATAGATATAAGTAAATACAAAACAACAAATTTACTTAAATTCACAATAAAAACTCAGCTAACACACCTAACCCAGCTGCAATAACTTAATAACACTACATAAGTTACAGTACTAAAAACAGCAAAAAAAGTCAGTATTCTTGGTATGCTACAAACCAGCTTCAAATTTCAGCAATTCTTTTGCAGAAATATCACCACATTTTGCTTTCTCTGGCAAAATACGACACCTCTCCTGACTTATTGCATGTCCTGCACAGGAGAAACCCTCTCAGATGGTGTCGATGAGGCCTGTACACACAGCTATGTGTTTGAAAGTGCAGACAATATGGGGAGGCTGTCCCGCTTCCCCACCTCCAGGCTACAGGGTCTTGTCCTGATGGGATTGAAGGAAGACTTGTGTAGATCTCAATCTCTTTCTGGACCTGTTCAGCTACGGAGAGGGCACCACTTTTAGTGTTTGTTGCCTGAAGTAGTTCTCGGTCCTCATCCTCAAACAGCTCTTCTAGGGCTGACTTCTTGGCACGCTTCTTGTGAGATGAAGACTGAAAACAAAAACAAAAGTAGTGTTTAGACAAACATGCTTAAAAAATTTTGTTGATTTTAAACAGCCTATTCCAAGATTATGAACATGCATGTTCCTCTGCCTTGTCCTCCTCGTGGTCATCCGATCCTTCCTCCTCAATATACTGAAGGCTCTCCGTTGTAAGCTGTAGAAATATTGCACATATAAATAGCAGTACTTCATCATATAAACTGTTAAGGCCTCATTATACTTCTGCGTCGGACCTACGCCGGTGCCTATACGCCGTAGGCAACGTGTTGGTTTTAATTTATACTTCTGTGTCGTTGTCCGCGTTGACGCGCACCTAGGGAGCGTGTGAAACCCCGAGGGAGGGGTTCTGGCAGACCAATCACAGCGCTTGTGTCCGCGTAGAATTGACGCGTTGTTACATTTTTGGAGAGGTGCACGTCAGGGTACGCCGTAGGGTACGCGCGCTACACACGGCAGTTCGACGCAGAAGCATAAAACAGGCTTTACATGGCACACATGGGAAACAATCTACTTTTGAATTACAATCTACTGAAGATGTTTGAAACAAACACAACTTTTTGAGATTTCTAAGGCTATGCTACTTACTGAGAAGTTGCTGCTTCTCCCGCAGGACGGTCTTAGCCATAGAGGAGCTCTTCAGCCTCATCACGATAGCTCGAGGTCTGGCACGCCACTTTGTAATGGCACTGCTACTGTAAAACTTCTGGGCTGCTAGGTTATGGGATGGGCAAAGCACTCAACCTTTAAAAGCTTCACAGTCTTCAGTGCAACATCCATATTGCTGGCGCTGTCTACTGTAGCAGCTGCAACATTGTGTTTATCTGGGATTTCTCTAGAATGCAATTTATCTCGTCTTCCACCACGGGGCCTGTCTGTGACTCATACACAGCTGTGTTGTCTGCTGAATGTGGCCTTCGCTGGTGTAGTGCACCGTAACTGTTAAATATAGTGGTCCTGTGCCACTTGAAGCAAGAACCAATGAGGTTCAGTCTCGTGTTACGCAGCACGTTTGAGCTTCAGCAAGAACCAATGAGGTTCATTCTCGTGTTACGCAGCATGTTTGAGCTTCAGCAAGAACCAATGAGGTTCATTCTCGTGTTACGCAGCGCGTTTCAGCTTCAGCAAGAACCAATGAGGTTCAGTCTTGTGTTACGCAGCACGTTTGAGCTTCAGCAAGAACCAATGAGGTTTGTTCTCGCGCGATAAGCAGGTTCGGTTGACCTTTTGTTTGTTCGCTGATCAATGATTAAATGTGAATAAAAGCCTCAATTAAATCTGTTCATCATATAAAGCGATCAAGTCTCTTCAGAAAATTTGGACTACACCGCTCAATTCATATGGATTAATTTTAGATGTCTTTATGAAACTTTTTGAAGTCAAAGCGGTAGTTGCGTAGCTGTCAATGGAGGGACAGAAAGTGCTCAGATTTTATCAAAAAGATCTTCATTTGTTTTCCAAAGATGAACGAAAGTCTTGAGGGTTTGGAACGACATGAAGGTGAAAAATTAATGACAGAAATGTTATTTTTGGGTGAGCTAACCATTTAACTCCGTGGTGTAAATATGGCTAGACATTTTTGATTTGAACACCCCCTGTTGTCCAATACAATATTTGAAAGGTTTCAGGTTACATCTTACTTTTTTTTTTTTTTTTTTTAAATATAGATATATTAATACATTTAAAAATGATTACGTTTCCACTGAGTTAAAACAATAATAATTAAATTTCAGTTTTTATACAAATGTGCATCTGGATTTGACCAGTTTAATCACTTTTCCTCACGGGATGAAATAATCATGGTTGACGACTGCAATTGCCGCATTTCTACAGTGACACTTTTGCTACATTTTCACTGCAAGTGCTGCAGTTTAATCCCAAACACGGGCCTTTATCCTGATCCTAAGTTTGTGCTGTTCCCCTCCACCAGGCTGCTGTGAATCTGCCGCACAGGCCTCCTCTGCACTGCTCCAGCCTGATCCCAGCGCTGTGCGTGTCTCTGCGCCTCCTCATGTGGGCCTGTCGGCTCAAGGACTCCTGGTGCTCCCTGCCCTGGATGCTGTTCATCTCGCTGACGTCACACCACATCCGCGACGGCGTTCGCCACGGCCTCTGGGTGTTTCCGTTCGGCAACACGGCGCCCATCCCCTACTGGCTGTACGTCACCATCACAGCCACCCTCCCTCACCTGTGCTCTGTGCTCATGTATCTGACCGGCACGAGAGACATGATCTCCACCAAACACGGAGTCGCCATAGACGTCTGATACACTGTCTTAATTGATGTTTGTTTGTCTATTTATGTTTCCCAGCACAAACATGGCACTGGAAATATTTCCATCAGCTCTTCTCTGCAATTATGGCCATTCCAACACTTTTTTTCCTTCAGAGATTTCCAGTCTGTTTGATACTTTAACTACTGTAGTTGTTCAGGTATCAGTGTGAAATCAGGTTGCATTGACTGTGAAGACTGTGAATATTTTGATATGTATGGTGAGGTTTAGCGGTGGGCGAAGTTAAATTCTAGGTCTATTTTGCAGCATTTTTAGTACAATATTTCCTACAAAAATCAATCTCAGAGCAAACAGAGAAGTGACATTAAGAATTTTTGCAGGTTTTTGACCAATTAATAAAATAATGTCAGTGTATGTATATATACACACAGTAGTCAACATTTGAAGTGGATCAAAACCTTTCCCCAAAGTTATACATGAATTTTGACCAATACCCGTTCTTGTCTTAGGACAACTTTGATGAACTCTTGATCCACTTTAAATGTTGAGTACTGGTACTCTGATATTTTTTTCATATGAAAGATGGTCAAAAGGCTTCAAATTACAGACTATTTTGAAAGGATTATTTCTATGGTTGCTCTACATTTGTTCTGATCTGGATCCAGATTCTCATAGTTATAGTAGTAGATAATATTTAAAGTAGTTGACAATATTTAATGTTGGTTAATATTTAATAATTGATTTCATTTTAGCCAATATAACAATAGTAATACATTTACCCACATACTGTATATTAAGATGCCACACAAAGGCTTCAGTGAGCAATTTGTGAGTGATAATGCAAACAAATTACTGATTTTATAGTTTTGAATACATTTTGGCAAAACAAAGCCATTAAAGTCACTTTCAAAACGAGCAGCAATTGGACAATTTGGCAAATCCGTATGACTAACTTGAACACTTTGGGAAATCTTTCAGCCTTGTGCAATTCCCGATCACTTAGATTTCTTTTACTGCTCATTAATGCCCCTGTTTCTACTAAGATTTAAAGTTGTAATGTTATTAATGCTAATGAGAAAATGAAGGATTGCGAAGTGACTTAAACTTGATGGCTAAATAAAAAGTGCTTTTAAATCTAGTGCGATTAATTAATATTAGTAGCAGAATCATTGTGAATATTCGCTATTGTCGCCCAGCCCTAGTGTAGATGGTGGGGAAGCACCCTTATAAACCTTATTTGAAAGCTTCAGCATTGTGTTGTTCATATTTAGCTTAGACTTGTCTATTCAAATAATGCCATTTTATTGCACTGATTTTCCAAAGGAACCACAGGCACAAGGCTGTGCTCACACTCGACTCATGATGTGTCATGCGTCCAGGAATAGGCACTGGGAATGGATGTGTTGATGGTCTTAGTGCTTGTGCGAGGTGATTGTGTGTCGTGTATTTGCAGTTGAAGGTCACTGTAGGCGTACTTGAAGGACGTGTTTCTCTCTGTAGTGATAGAAAAACACTGCTAACATGGAAAACTCCTTAAAGGAACACTCCACCGTTTTTGGAAATAGGGCTTATTCACCGTCTTTCCTACATTTAGATGGGTGGGCAAATGCATTTTTGTCTCAGTGCATGCATTGTTTTAGTTTGGCAGGGTCGCCGCTAGCTTAGCTTAGCATAATGAATGGAATCCTTTGTTGCCAGCTAGCATGTCCTGAGTAAAAGTGATTAAAAAAAAAACGGGCCCGCTTGTGGCCTGCGTATTCACAACGAGTACAAATAGCAATGCAGATTAAGACTAGGCGATTTCCTAGGCAGATATTGATTTATATATGGACTATATTGGGGCGAAGCTACTTGGGCACAGAGATATTGCCACCTGGAATCCCCATAGGGGAATCCCCCAACTGTCTCAACATACCAGCATGACCTGCACCAAGTATACAGTATACGAGAAATATAGCTAGCCCTCAGTCATTTCATTTCACAGCTAATGATAACAGCTTATTTTTTTTCATTTTTTTTTTCACAGTTTGGTTGTTCACGCTAAACAGGTTGAACTCAACATGAGGTTATACTAGAGGAGGCAATTTGAACTATAGTCTATATACAGCTTCTCAGCATCTATCATTCAACCGAATAAAGACACAGATTCACGTAAGGAAGAGTGATAAAAGAGAACTAGTGCACTTTGTTCTGCCTGTGCTTTGAAAATGGATGGGACGGCCGTATCCTTCAGACTTAGTACCGTCTTTCTGTGTCCATATAGCATTTTTTCAAAGTAGTCCTCCGGTGCAAAATGCTCTTCGCAAACACGATACGGTTCAATTTTGTAGAGAGGTGTTAGATATCCAGAGCTGCTAGCCATTGATTTCTCAGTTAACACATTCGATGATATTCTGTGAAACATTACATTCGTATATGACCTTTTACTATTCATGTAATTACCATGTTTGCTGTAGCTGTTACTTCTCAAGCTAAACACAATCCAAAAGCGAAGATACTTGGTGAAGGTCGTGCTGGTATGTTGAGGAAAGTTGGGGGATTCCCCTATGGGGATTCCAGGTAGAGTGTGATATCTCAGCAGTGCTTAGCCTGTGCTTCACCCCAATATAGTCCCAAGTAGGGCTGCACGATATTGGAAAAAAAATTACATTGCGATATTTTTTTCCCAACGATATATATCGCGATATTGCGAGCCATCAATCCAGGCTAAAGTCAATAATTACCATTCCATGTTATTAATAATTTCACTAATAAGCAAGCTTCATTACAAGTGACAAAAAGGCCACTTAATATTTTATTCCAGAAACATATTTCTCTCAGAATTCGGTGAACATTCTACACAGGACCTAACGTTCTTCAGGTTCTAGGACCCGAAAAATTATGTTTTCTGTGCTGATTCAGTGACGCGTTCATGTAAACGGCACCTAGAACCAGCAAAAGTAATGATTAATAGTATGTAAAATATTATAATGAAACATTTTAATTGTTTATTAATAAACAAGTGTTTTCTGTAAAGATGAAGTTGACAATAGCCTACTGACTCGCGATCTTCGCAGCAGTGATCGGGAGAAATGCACTTTTCATACAGATTTTTTTTTAATTTTTTTTAATAGTTCTTCTGTAGATAATAGTTATATTTCAATTTTTTTTTTATTATTATTGTTATTTTTCGGTATGTGAGGCGAGTAGGCTACCTTTTATGCTGAGTTTCGGTTCATGGATGATAGCTTAATCTCCAGTTCAGGCGCTGGCTGCTATATTTAATTTTTAGGCTATTTATTAAATCCAAGAAAATGGATAATGAAATACTGATTAAAATTAAGATACAATTAATACAAAACGAAATTCGTTTTAAAGAAAGGCTTTGTGCTTTCTGTTTGAGGTCTCTGTGAAAGTTTTAAAGCAGTCTTTATAGTGCCGCTTTCATAACGGCCGCGTGACGAGTCCGTAATGTCACGTAACATTGTTTTTTTCCCTCATAAATGCGAACACGAAACGACTTTTTTTTTTTTAAAGACAACCATCCACAACTTTATAACACTCCAGCAAAGTAGCCTACCTCTTTTTGGTCAACAACATCCTCCTTTTTGTAGACGAAATAGGCTAGTCCCGAATGTTGGCTGTGAGCGGTGAGCGCGTTCCTGTCAGATCCTCACTGTGCAGGCACGCGGAACACGTATATCACCCCAGCAAAAAGCCATACAACAAACTTGTGTTTACTGTGTGCTACCCTGGTGCTACCGTTCTCTTACACTATGGGTGCTACTAACGTAACGTTACCCTTCACATCGCATGTTCCGGCGATGTGACTATCGCTCATTCGCAC
This sequence comes from Rutilus rutilus, assembly GCF_951802725.1. NCBI lineage: Eukaryota > Metazoa > Chordata > Actinopteri > Cypriniformes > Leuciscidae > Rutilus > Rutilus rutilus. The sequence continues at coordinate 24,796,759 of NC_140229.1, read as the reverse complement.
ATCGCGATGTCGATGTTAAAACCGAATATCGTTCAGCCCTAGTCCCAAGTCAATATCAGCCTAGTCTTAATCTGCATTGCTATTTGTGCTCGTTGTGAATACGCAGGTCACAAGAAGTAATTAGGTTTTTTATTTAATTTAATTATCACTTTTACTCAGGACATGCTAGCTGGCAACAAAGGATTCCATTCATTAAGCTAAGCTAAGCTAGCGGTGACCCTGCCAAACTAAAACAATGCATGCACTGAGACAAAAATGCGTTTGCCCTCCTATCTAAATGTAGGAAAGAAGGTGATTAAGCCCTATTTCCAAAAACGGTGGTGTTTTCCTTTAAGGAATCGGATAACCTTTTAAAACAGTACAGAAATACTTTCTGTTGTTACTGAAGATAATTGCTGCCTTTTTAGCCACAGGCTTTGGAATAACTGTAAATACTTGCCAACTTGGGTTTTATTCCAGAACCACTTGGAACTTTTAAACTATTAAATTAGAACGGATATTAACCGTCTTTGTATACAAACTGCAATTCTGCTTCTTGGCTATTAATCCAGCTCCAGCGGTTCATTTTGTTTTTGTTCAGTTGTTGCTTTAATACTTCAAAATTGATGTGAAGTGCAAACATGTTCCTGAAAGCTTCAGATGTTGGACTAAATGCTCGCCTCTGCTTTTTTTTTTTTTTCAGGTCAAATTATAAACCGGACGTTGTTCAATATTAGCGTTTACAGTACAGTGCATCGTTGCAGTTGGCATTGTGTATGTATAATTTGTATTTATTTATTTTTTGGTAAACTTTGTTCTTAATATTTTCAATGGCGTACTGGGGTTATGTTGTGCCCAAAAATATTGAATCAATAATTTAATCTTCGTTGTCACATTTTTGTCTACATTCACTGCACCCATTTCAAACAATTAATTTCCAATAAATGGACACAGTTTGTGTTTGTCTGCTAAACTAACTCTCATCATCACACATCAAGATGTTAAATATTTTAAGATTTTGAAAATGTCCGTTGATTTAAATGGATCAGGAGACGCATTTATTATCGTTGTCAAATCAGGTGATTGGCTTTGAGTTACAGCAGTGTACTGATATGCTTATTTTGATGAGTAGTGATAGTATTGCACATTTATTCATTATGGTATTTAATGTTTAAATCATATTTTTGGTTTGACTGCTTCAGTTGTCAAGGCCTTTTCAAACCTGCAGAGGGAGCTGTAGACCAACTCCAGACAATGTGTTTTGTTCCTTTATATTTTTGTTTTTCTATGTAAGTGGTGTAAATATTTATTTTATTTATATGCTTCTTTGCACTTAATTGAGACTTGTCACTAATGTGGTGTTGATGCATTGTCAAGAAATTACTGAAAGCATTATTTCTGTCACCAGTCACACTAAAGGTGCGTTTGCGCTCTTCTGTTATAATTGGTTTCGGTCTTTATTTGTTGCTTCTGAAGCTTTTGGTTGTGAACAGCTATAATGAAGCCTCATTTGATGTGCTTAGAAATGCTGTTGTGTTCTCAGGCATTTGTTTTAAAAAAAATCAAGTCACAGTTACGTCAAGATAATAGTAGGGTAAGATTGGAAAATGTGCCACACTTAAAAACAGTGCGTGTTTACTGGTAAATTGTAACAGTTCGAGATGAGTTCAGCATGTACAGGATGGTGATGCATCGTCCAATCTGCTATTAAAGGGATAGTTTATCCACATTCCAGAGAGAAAAGTGCTGTCTTCATTTACTCACCCCCATGTACGTTCAAACCTGTGTGATTTTCTGTGAAACACAAAGATGTTTTCAGTGCTAAACTTTCTTCAAAATGTGTGATATGTAACAACATGAGGGTGAGTAAATGATGACCGAACAGAAGTTTAATTTTTGGGTGAACTATCCCTTTAAGGAATGTCATGGCAATAAACTATTAATTCATATTGAATGATTATACTTAATGAACACTATACAGCATCTAAATATGTCCATACTATTATGCTTTTTCAAATATTACCTTTCATGTAGTGTGTAATACCTGTTTGTGAATGTAAAAGGTCTGCAAAGAGCAAAGTGCAGGTATTGTCCAAAAAAAGTCTTATTTAGAATTACTGACAAATGTGCTTAAAGCTTCTTCACTGGCTCCCTACGAACAACTTTTTCTTTGACCCGCCCTCAAACACTGTAGCTGGGACTGGAAGAGTTTGGTTTGTGTTGTCGACATGTCAACCCATGGATGAGGACTTTCTCGAAGTGATACAGCAAAACCAACACCATTTTTACTTTTCATACCAGTGTGTATCAAACGCTGAGGAAGATCTGGAGCTGAAATTCAGATATAGTAATGGGCGTTTGGTTTCCAACACGCGTTGTAAGTGGTAGACCAATCACAATAGATGGGGCCCTCTGACCAATCAGAGCAGAGTAGACCAATCACAACAGAATGGGTCATCTGACCAATCAGAGCAGAGTAAACCAATCACAATAGACTGAGCCATCTGACCAATCAGAGCAGAGTAGGCCAATCACAACAGACTGAGCCATCTGACCAATCAGAGCAGAGTAGGCCAATCACAACAGACTGAGCCATCTGACCAATCAGAGCAGAGTAGGCCAATCACAACAGACTAGGGCTACACGTGGACGGCTATTTTCATAAACGGCCATTTCATCCCTTTCGTTTTCAAAAATAACATTGTGCACACGAACCTGTGTATATGCTGGCAAGAGCATGCCAAACTTGTAGGTGGCAAAATCTCAAAACCCACTTTAGCCAATCAGAATCCTATGGAAGCTTATTTCCGCCACAAAATAAAAAAATGTAAATGATAATTGCGACTTTTTATCTCACAATTGCGAGTTTACATCTCACAATTCTGACTTTATTTCTCAGAATTGCGAGATATAAAGTCAGAATTACGTGAAATAAAGTCAGAATTCTGACTTTTTTTTTCGCAATTGCGACTTTATATCACGCAATTCTGACATATTTTCTCAGAATTGTGAGATATAAACTCACAATTGTGAGATATAAAGTCCAATTCTAAGGGGGGAAAAAGACGGACTTTTTTTTTTTTACCTCAGAATATAGTTTATCTCACAATTCTGACTTTATATCATGCAATTCTGACTTTATATCTCCCAATTGCGTATTATAAAGTCAGAATTGCGTGATATAAAGTCGCAATTGCGAGAAAAAAAGTCAGAATTCTGACTTTATAACACGCAATTGCAACTTTATTTCACGCAATTCTGACTTTATATCTCAAAATTCTGAGAAATAAAGTCAGAATTGCGAGATGTAAACTCGCAATTGTGAGATAAAATGTCGCAATTATCTCTTAAAATGTTTTATTCTGTGGCGGAAACAAGCTTCCATAGAATCCCGAAAATAGTCACATTCTGTGACGTCGCTACCTAAAACTCAGTTTTTCTCAGTTTACATGCAAAGTTTTCCAAAATCTCCACTCTGGCCGGAGTTTTTAGAAAGAATCGTTTTCAGAGGAGAATTCTCCGTTTGCATGTAAACGAGGGGCACAACTGAAGGGAAATGTATCCGTTTTTCAAAATAACCATTTACGTGTAAACGGGGCCTAGTTCATCTGACCAATCAGAGCAGAGTAGACCAATCACAACAGACTGGGCCATCTGACCAATCAGAGCAGAGTAGACCAATCACAACAGACTGGGCCATCTGACCAATCAGAGCAGAGTAGACCAATCACAACAGACTGAGCCATCTGACCAATCAGAGCAGAGTAGGCCAATCACAACAGACTGAGCCATCTGACCAATCAGAGCAGAGTAGGCCAATCACAACAGACTGAGCCATCTGACCAATCAGAGCAGAGTAGACCAATCACAACAGACTGAGCCATCTGACCAATCAGAGCAGAGTAGACCAATCACAACAGACTGGGTCATCTGACCAATCAGAGCAGAGTAGACCAATCACAGCAGACTGGGTCATCTGACCAATCAGAGCAGAGTAGGCCAATCACAACAGACTGGGCCTTCTGACCAATCAGAGCAGAGTAGGCCAATCACAACAGACTGGGCCTTCTGACCAATCAGAGCAGAGTAGGCCAATCACAACAGACTGGGCCTTCTGACCAATCAGAGCAGAGTAGACCAATCACAACAGACTGGGCATTCTGACCAATCAGAGCAGAGTAGGCCAATCACAACAGACTGGGCCATCTGACCAATCAGAGCAGAGTAGGCCAATCACAACAGACTGGGCCTTCTGACCAATCAGAGCAGAGTAGGCCAATCACAACAGACTGGGCCTTCTGACCAATCAGAGCAGAGTAGGCCAATCACAACAGACTGGGCCTTCTGACCAATCAGAGCAGAGTAGGCCAATCACAACAGACTGGGCCATCTGACCAATCAGAGCAGCATATATGTATAATGTTAATGTATATATTTGTATAAGATCATGTATTTTATGAGAAAAATTATTATTATTTTCTGACCTTGGTTGCAAAACAAAATTAGGAACCTTTAAAATCTTTAATCTGAACATTAAAATCAGTGACAATGTTATGTTAAAGTACCCCTATCAATAATCACAGCCATTCAATAAATGTGTCGAAGATCAAGAGGAAAAAATAAAGGTAAATATTTCACTTTAACAGGAGTTTCACATTCCCTCAAACCCCTTTACAAAAAATACTTAGACATTCACTGTTGGTCTTATTTGTATCACACTGGCTTTATTCCAGCAGATAAAACTAAAAAGGTGCAGCAATTGACATTATTTAAAACACCATAATCAAGGTCTTAATATGCAGCATAAATGATTCAGAAGAACATGTAAATATTAGGACTATATGATTTAAAGTCAGTATAACATGTAAATCCCAACGGACTACAAATCGGCCACACTCAAATATTGGAGGTATATTATTTTACCAAAACCTTGGCCGAGTAACAGCAAGCTAATTTTGCTGGATAAACTCAATGAGCAACTAAATCCCTTGCCTGATTTTCATGATTCAATATTTGTAAATTGGTTGGAAGCGAGTTGCTGAATTTCCCTGTAGGAACAAACCGACAGTATCAGTGAAAAGATCTGTCACCGATCCATGACTGAAGTTCTTCTTCACTCAACTTCATGAACCTCCTGTCCTGAATATCACGAAATTAAGAAAATCATACATACTTTTTTCTTCACATAAAATACCTTTTATTTCACAAAAATATAAACAGGGGAATAATAAAACAGCTTATGTTGTACAGAAAAATATACTATATACATTTACTGTGGACGCCTTTGTGTTCGCCTTTCCCTCTTTAACAGGCAACAGTAGTCCATCTTACCAATACATCTGGATCTGACAGCATGCATGCAACATTATTAAAAAAGCAAACGGGAAATATACAGATTTTTCTCCAAGAACATCCTGCCAGGAACAGATGATTTCTCATCGATCGGCTTGTTTCCTTTGGTTCGGGTTTCTGGAATCGTGAATTTCTCTGAAGCGAGACTTGACGGTCAGTGTGGAGCGACTATAACCGCACGCCAGGCCAATAACACACCATTAATGAGCCACTTTACAGATGCAGTTATACGACGGAGGTCTAAAAATAAACACAAATCTGATATTTTCGGCCTGTTGTGGTGTTCGGACGCTTTGCTGAAGTGGTTCTCAACTGGTCACGACCCAGAGCTGCAACAAAACCATTTGCATATCGATTGCAATCAATTGTTTTAGTAAAAATCTGCACACTAGCAAAACTACACAGACATTAAACTGAGGCGGGAAAATCAATATGACCCCAGACTACATTAAATATGGGTTTATTTGTAATGAGGATAAACATAATTTGTGGGGCTCATTTTTAATGGCACCCGAGAGAACAGAAATGCTAATATTTTGTGGGCAGGTGCAGTTTATAGTTATATTAATACATTTCAATGTTTGATTTGAATCATTTTTGTTTACTTTGTATGATTTACAATTTGGTACTGCATTGGGCGCCGCATGAAGTCGGAAGCAAAACCAGTTGAGAACCACAGACTTTCCTGAATGCTGATAATCATCGTATATATCAAATAATAATTCAGTCTAGAATAACACTAAATCTATGTACTCTCAACTTTAACCGAAGCAGGGAAGGAAGAACATATGACAGACTAAACTTTAAACCAAGAGGTTGGCTAGTCTCAAATATGAATGACTGATAAAACCAAACACTTTTTTTTTTCTTTTTTTTTTACATATCTGCTCTTTTTGCATTGGAAAATGCTTTGCGCTGCATAGGTTGGAGATTTTAAAGGGTATATCATAACAGCACAGATCCCATAAGCCACTTTCAGTATAAATACTGCTGTTTTAAAAAATACACAAATCATCTTGCTGGTGGAAAGGAAACAGGCAAAAAAAAAAAAAAAAAAGGAACATGAATGCAGAGGTTACAAGCAAATGGTGCAAAAATGCATGAAGATATGTACAAAAAAAACATCTGGCAAACTTCTTCAGTTAATATTTATGCCGGGTTCAGACTAGATATTTATATGATAGTCACTGTGTCAGGTTATGCGATTTCCTAAATTCTTGTCGAGTCGTGGTCAGACTACACATTGCTTCCCAACCAATCATCGCCTACCGTCTTTAACAACGCGTGTGATGTCATTGAGGTGGAACTAGCGACCGACTTCTGGAAACAAGAGCGTAAACAACGGCCACCGTTAGCTTAATGCTAATTCCAGAACTCACCCAGTTTCTGAAGTGGCGAACGATAGCGCTTCAGAAACTGGGCGATATCTGGAATTAGCATTAAGCTAACGCACCGTCTCGAGGAAACATAAAGGCAGGAGTATTGTTGATATATAGTAACTCAACGAACCTTTATGCTAGTCTTTGGCTGTGTCCGAAATCGTCCCCTTTACCCTTAAACATGACACTATTTGAGGGAATCCGCCATTTTTAGTGTTGTCCGAAAGTATAGTTGTATGTTATCGAGTGCACTCATTCAATCCCATAATGCACCGCAGTAATGAGTGTACAACCTCAGCGGCTAGAGAATACCCATAATGCACTGTGAGTCGCAGTCTGTTGTCGTCCAATATGACACGCTATACAAGATGAAACGATCGATTCTTGCGTCCCGACGCCTGTTGTTGTTTACGAATCACCACGACACACTACGTCAAATGGATCGTGCCAAAATCATGTAGTCTGAACCCGGCATTAAAAGAAATGATCACAGTGACATCTTAACAAATATTTAAAAAATTGCCCTAGTTATTTTTAATTGGACAGGAATAACATTTTGAGATACTTGGTAACTTGGACAATGTTCATTATTTTTGTTTGTACCTCTATGAAGGATACGTATGCTAAAACCTTATAATTCAATAAAATCATACATTTTAAAAGAATTACAAAATAAACGCATGCATTGAGCTTTATGACACTGGAGAGCAATGTACAACAGAGCAGTATGCTGTGTAGAAACTATTATACAGTATAAGTGTATAACACATAATATAACTTTATAGATGAGCTACCATAGAATTTAATATCGCGGATATCTATTAGCTTCAACAGAAACAATCAGCTTTAATCACCTTACAAATGCGTATATGTGACATCGTAAGACTGATTTACATTCATGTCTCGATTCAATGCTTTTATAAAGGAAAAGTCAGAGAAATTAAACGCATTTATTGAAGGTCCTTTTTTTTTTTGTCGAACGCCAGCTCACCGAAAGTTTCGAATCGTTACTGGCGTAAACTTTCAAGACATGAACTCATGATGAAATGCATTTTTACGGGAGTTTATTACGTAGAACTTGAGGCTGGTTGGAAACTAACCAGACGAAAACAATCAACTGCAGATGATGCGTCCACCTGTCATTAACTTCGTTTCTTGTGAAGAGATTTCGCAGGAAGAAAGACAAAGCCGTCTTTGTGTCTCCAAAGAAAGTCCACCGCTGGAGTGCCAAGACTTTCCGTCTTCCAAAGATAGCAGCTGTCTAAAGGTCTTTTTCGCCAGATAAGTGAGTTTGAGGACTGAAACACTGACGAAGACACTTTCTCCATAATGCCCCGTGTGCTGCGCGCAAAGCCAAGCCTTTTCACAGCGTTCCGTGAGTCCCCGGTGGAGGATATCGGGAAGAAGGAATTACACAAAAATATGTTTTTCATTTGCTGTGAGCAGAAGAAAGCAAAGAGAGAAAGAAAGAAATCCTTGTGTTTTTCCATTGCGTTGTGCTACATTGTAGACTGTACATGTTCACAGTGGACGTCCCTCAGAGCTCTGCTGAGGGGAGAGGTGTATTGTGGGTAACGGAGTCTGTCAGCTGTGGTGGCAGTGGTGGCGGTTCCCTATACTGATGCCCTATGAGGGCTGAACTGGAGACGGACAACTTCTCAAATCTAGAGTTAAAACGAGAAAAGTAAAGATTTTTTAGAGCCTGATGAACAACAGCAACAAAATGCATGAAGCAACAAAATGCTCAGGTCAGTTATATATATATATATATATATATATATATATATTAGGGCTGTCAAAAGATTAATCGCGATTAATCGCATCCAAAATAAAAGTTTGTGTTTACATAATATATGTGTGTGTACGGTGTATAATTATTTTGTATATATCAATACACACACATGCATGTATATATTTAAGAAATATTTGCATACATATACTGTATATATTTATATATAATTTATATTATATATAAATATAATTTTTTTATATATAAATTACACATTTTTCTTAAATATATACAAGCATGTGTGTGTATTGATATATACAAAATAATTATACACAGTACACACACATATATTATGTAAACACAAACTTTTATTTTGGATGCGATTAATCTTTTGACAGCCCTAATATATATATATATAATGCTTTTAATGCTTAAATTAATGCTTTTATTCAGCAAGCATTCAATGAATTGATCAAATCTAAATTGATCAAATCTATTTAAAAAAAAATGTTTTTTTTAATGTATCACAAACATATTAAACAGCACAACTGTTTTCACCGTAGATAATAATACAAATTAATAGACTGATTTCTGAAGGATCACGTGACTGTGACTGGAGTAATGATGCTGACAATTTATTTCATTTTATTCACATTTTAAAATATATTCAAATAAAAACAGTTATTTTAAATTGTCATAATATTTCACAATACCGCTGTTTTTACTGTATTTTTGATAAAATAAACGCAGACTTGGTGAGTTTATGGAAGCTCATTTCTGCCATGGAATAAAAAAATATAAAAGGTCATTTTGACTTTTTATCTGAAAAAAATAATAAAAAAACTCGCAATTGTGAGAAAATTTTATTGCACGTTTATATCCCACAATTCTGACTTTTATTTTCACATATAAACTTGCATTTTTGAGGAAAAAAAAGTCAGAATTGTCAGATATAAACTCGTACAGTTACGAGAGAAAAAGTCAGAATTGTGAAATAAAAAAGTGGAAATGACTATTTTTATTTGATTTATAAGCTTCCATATAAGAGACTTCTTTCAAAAACAATTTAAAAAAATGAATGACCCCATAATTGGTAGCGTATTTTGTTGTATGTTTTGTATTTATATTTAATATTTTCTTAAAAATTCATAATTCATTTATCCACCCTCATAACTTTTTGAAACATGAATGCCGTTTTTTTTTTTTATTAAATAAATAAATAAATAAATAACAGCATGACTGGAATGACATGAGAGTGACTAAATAATGACATAATGTTCATTTTCATTGAAGTGTTAATCATTACACCATGTGAGAGAGTTTGGAAGATTACAGGCTAATCTAGAGCAGACATTTCTCATATTAATCATCGCATTTACATCTTTTCCCACTTGAGTCACAAATTTAGATCTGAAGACGTATGAAAAGACGCAAAGTCCAAAGTGAAATATGCTGTTTATGTCTTAGTCTTCAGTTTTTAGCATTACTAATTTACAACATTCAGAGCTCATATAAAGTAGACTACAAACTAGCTATTACTGTAAATGGACCATGTGCTACCTGCTCTATAATATTAATAATAATATCTATAATAATAATCAACATGCGGCCTTTTTCATAAAACACCAACAGAACCAGTTTCTGTAAATCATATGAAAGATCATTCCTTTGTAAATAGGAATTTCTATGATCTCATTCAGTTCAATGTGATTTGACCAATCACTGAGCTCCGCCCCCCGGATTTACGTTCAGATCGGATTGGTCCATTTCTACAATGCATTCACTATGATAATCTGAACTCTTTAGCTGCTATGGCCATTAATATGACATGAACTGATGTACTTTAAATGTAAGTTTCTCTCTTATGAACAACTTGGCAGAGATGTGATGCTAGAAAAATACAGAATCAGAGGTATTTGTCTCGACTTGTTTGTAAATTACTATCCCCAAACACGTTTCTCGCACAAGTCCTGCGGTCTATCTGCAAACCACATTAAAGAACAGTACAGAGAGAGAGAGAGAGAGAAAGAGAGAGAGAGAGGGAGAGAGGGAGAGAGGGAGAGAGAGAGAGAGAGAGAGAGAGAGAGAGAGAGAGAGAGAGAGAGAGAGAGAGAGAGAGAGAGAGAGAGAGAGAGAGAGAGAGAGAGAGATTTAAATGCAGCGGCTCAACAACAATAGCATACACAACACATAGAGCCCTTGTTGACGGAGATTTACTAACAATAAAACATTTCAAGTCGCTAATATTACTTACTCAAAATAATCGGGTTAAGCTATTTTTTGTTCAGTATGAAAACACTGATTTGGTTATAACTATGGCAAGCACTGTAGGTTCAGGAGTGACTATTATATTCTGTAAACACCTGAAACTATACATTAGGGGATTCACTCACACATTTATTATGTGCAGTGTGTATTTGGCGCTCCTTGAAGCTAAGGAAAAGTCAAGAAGAAGTATAGTTGGTTTTGTTGACTGCAGTCAACAGTTTGTTTTCTATGCAGTAAAAATGGAAGGCTGGACACTGATGATATACTCAACATAGTAACCATAAATGGATCGTTTTGCATGCAGTCTCTTCCAGACTGTTTAAACCGAGATGGGCCAATCGCCAGAACAGCAGACGCGAGGAATGTGAGAATGGAGACAGAAGTCTGAGCCAGCTTACTTTAGATCGGGATGGACTTCATCTTCACCATGGAAGTCAGTTCCTGTTTCTTCACATTGTCTTGTTTCCTTTGCCTCACCCTATAAAAGGAACAGTTCAGAGATCAATAAACGAACTGTCTTTGTCATATAGCTGCAGCCGATTGAAATATAGGTAAATGTAGCACAATTTTCACCATAGAAGCACGATGATAGTTAATAACACAGCCACCATGACCGATGCAAACAGCCCCAGCAGAACCAACAGACCGAGGCTTCCGCTGGAGTGTAATGAATCTAAGAAAAAAAAAAAAAAAAACACATGAAAAAAAAAAAAAAAAAAAACACATAAAATGAAACAACTCATAAAACTAAAAACACACACAAAAAAAACACAACAAAAACAACACACAGACATAACACAAAATCAAACACAACACACAAAACAAAAATCACAAAAAACACAAAACATAAAATGAAACAACACAAAACAAAGAAAAACATATACAAAACAACACCCAAAATAGAAGCAAACACACAAAACAAAAAACAAATACACAAAACAAAATTGTTTTTTGTTTTCACACAAAACGAAACACAAAAACACAACACAAAAAACAAACATAAAACAACAAAAAACATAAAACAAAACACTATGCACAAAAGAAAAAAAGAAAAACTAAATGCAAAACAAAAAAACAAACATACAACAAAACACAACGCACAAACATAAAATGAAACAAGACAACACACAAAACAATGCAAATTGAAAAATAAATAAATAATAATTAAGTGAAAAAGAAAATTTGATAAATATTGATGTTTATTGATTTGCTGGTATATTTTTTTACATAAATGTTACTGTGTATAACATTAGTACAACTAAAAATAAATTTGAAAAATATTAATAATTATAACAATAATGATTTCCTCCTTTTTCTTAAAAAGTGATTTCATTTAAAAAAAAATTTATTTGCCTTAAAACTGCTGTCCAAAACCATAAACTACATTATTATATTGCCATTTTTAGCAAAAAGTTTGTTTGAGTATTTTATAGGTCAAATATATTTACTTCATTCCAGCCTTGAGCTGATAAATATGACTCTTGCGATTGTACAGCATGTACACATGCTAGATGAGTAGTTATAATTAAACGGCCTGGAAACAGTTAGCTAATGAAGAGCAGAATGAGTCATGCTGGTGTCTGCCACATTACGGGAGCTTTGATTGGTCAAGGCCAGATGATGGGGAAAACTCCGCCCACCACAAACAAGACCAAACCATCTGGATAACATTTATGGGGTGAACAAAAAAAAAAAAAAATCTGGCAAAGAACTCAAATACATCTGATACTTTGTTAATCTGAGAATGCGTATAAAATTCCCTGCCAACACTTCTCAGTTACTGAGCAAAAAGATTATTTGTTGCAAAATGCATTTTTAACTAAATAAATAAAGCATATGGAGAATGAAACTGTAAAGCAAATACCTGGGGACTTGCCTGTTGTCCTCACAAGAGATGACAAATTGTCAAATGGATAGTTAAAATCTGGTTCCTCTGTTGGCTCTTCCCAAGGCTCTAAAATTGCAAAACAAATATAATTATATATATATTTATACTACTTCTGAATTATTCATGACCAGCTCCCCTCAAAAGTAATGTCAGAATAAGTTTTCCTCAACAGTTTTCCACTGACGATCCAAAGCTCATCATTTAATCTGCATTCATACAGTGGACAGCACACATTTTTACTGTCTGACAACAACCAGCGAGGGCAAAACTATATTATGTTGGTACTGTTCTTCCAGTACAGTAAGGCTGACACAGATAGACCGCTCCATTTCAGCACATGTTTCTACACAGCAAACCACAAGACATGTTTCATAAGGAGATCTGCTGAACATGAGTTGCCAACATCTAAATATAATTATCTTACTTTATTAGATTTATCAGAAAATCTGCCTTCGAACACAGTCTAATATCCTGATGAATAGCTGTGATATTATGTGATTTACACTATTATTGCATTAGTTATCTGAAAGATTTGATAGATGATGGGTTATATACGGTTTTGATTCATACATGCATTTTTTTTTGTGATTGGTTGTGTGGATCAAGAGTTAATTACACTGGAAAAAAAAAGAAAAGAAAAAAAGAAAATTTTACAGAAAATAACTAAATTTTTCTAGTACTTTTCTGTTATTTTAAATTATATTCAAAACTCTGTAAAATATACAAACAATTGAACTGTTAAACAGTTTATTAGTATATGGGTGGCTGATATCACTAGACTAGTTTATTTTGAATGTTCCTATGGTGTGACAAATGAAACATATAGAAATATTTGTAATTTGTGTGTGTGTGTGTGTGTGTGTGTGTGTGTGTGTGTGTGTGTGTGTGTGTGAGAGTGTACCTGTTTTTCTATCCCGGTGGGGACTTTAACCTGAATGCACACAGACTCATGGGGACTCGTGTCACTGTGGGGACCTAAATCGAGGTCCCCATGGGTACACAAGCTTGTAAATCATACAGAATGAGTTTTTTTGGAAATGTAAAAATGCAGAAAGTTTTCTGTGGGGGTTAGCAGGGGCGGGTCTACGTGGTGGCCAGGGGGGGCACCGGCCCCCCCTGAAATTCGATTGGCCACCCCAGGTGCCCCCCCTATAAGATGTCTTGTGATTGGTTCATTTTACGGCCAATCAGTTTATAGACTCTACTGAAGTTCGCGATTCAAAGAAGTGCAGCGCCAGAGAAACAACGGTCGCAAGTTGTGAGTAAGTAACCCATCTTAAGTACACAATGATGGCCTAAGACACGAAACAAGCGGTTTGTGTGAGAAAACGAACAGTATTTATATCGTTTTTTACCTCTTGTACACATCCGAGATCACGTCCGGCTCTTTCCGGAGCTTGCGCAGAAAGCCAGAACGCGCGCACACGTCACACACCAGGAAGCGCGCGCGCCCTCAGATCACTTGGATGTGGTTGTGTAGAGGTAAAAATGATATAAATATACTGCTCTTTTTCTCACACAAACCACTCGTTTCGTGTCTTAGGCCATCAATGTGTACTTACGATGGGGAATTGTTTAATTTGGACTTCACTGTGCATGCTCTTTGAGATAGTGATCATAGACCTGCATTATATGACTGACAGACAAGAACGGTTTGACCTAAAAATATCAAAATTGAAACTACTGCGGAAAAAAAAGACACCTACATCTTGAATGCCCTTAAACATACGTAAGCTAAAACATACCAAAATTTAATTTCAAAGTGAACCATCCCTTTAACTCTGAGTTACTCAGCTTTTTTGTAAATTAGTCTGAAAGAAATGCTGAATGAAACACTGATGTTTTGGCCAAACCATTTGAATTATTACAGTGGGGGGAATTTGTTTTTATTTTATTTTTTTATTATTATTATTTGAAAGAGATTGTGAATAAAACTACTGTATATTATAATGGCCAAACTAATTAAAAGAAAATAGTTGACATCGTTTCTGCTTCTGGGTTTTTAAAATGGCTCATTATTAAAATTGCTTTTATTTTATAAACTTGTTAGTTTTATGAAAACACAAAAAATAATAAACACTGGCTCTTAAATTTAACTTAATGGATGCAGGGATGAAAAAAATCTAAATTAATCAAAAATGTGCTTTATTACTACATTTGTTTACAAGTAACTTTATTCAAGTTAAAAAAAATAAATCAGTAGGATTTACGTAATATAGGCTACTGTAGAATTTAGCTTCTTTTTTTTTTTTTTGGTCACTGGCGGCCACCCCGTTTGGAGGCAGTGCCCCAGCATGGCCCCCCCACTGAAAATGCTCTAGACACGCCCCTGGTAAGGAGATAGAATATACAGTTTGTACAGTATAAAAAACATTAAGTCTATGGAGAGTCCCCACAAAGATAGTGAACCAGACATGTGTGCGTGTGTGTGTGTGTGGGTGCGTGTGTGTGTGTGTGCGCACGTGTGCGTGTGTGCGTGCATACTGACCGATCCAGGGCCGGGCCTCCACCACATGACTCCACTCACTCCACTGGCTGTGGTTGATCAGGGCGTCCTGAGCTCGGATCTGGATCTGATGAGTGTGACCCACCAGAGCATCCATGATCTTCAGACTCGTGTTCTCCTCCGTCTCCAGCTGAGGGATGATACACACACACACACACGTACACTTAACAAAGGACACTGAGTTCACTGACGCTGTTATGATGATCATAGAATTTAGTGACGAAAATGTGTATAAATGCTATTGTTCAAAATGTTGGAGTCGGTAAGATAAAAAAAAAATAAAAAAAAATAATGTTTAAAATATGTTTTATAAATGTAATTTATTCCTGTGATCAAAGCTGAATTTTCAGCATCATTACTCCAGTCTTCAGTGTCACATGATCCTTCAGAAATCATTCTAATATGATGTTGATGTTGAAAACAGTTGTGCTGCTTCATTTTTTTATGGAAGCTGTAACTTTCTTTTTTTCAGGATTCTTTGATGAATAGAAAGTTCAAAAGAACCACATTTATTAGAAATAGAAATGTTTTGTAACATTATAAATGTCTCTACTGTCACTTTTGATCAATTGAATGTTCTTTCGCCTTACACTAACCCCTAAACTAGCCCTAAACCATCACACAAAACTTCCTGCATTTTTACATGTTCAGAAAACATCACTTAGTGTGATTTATAAGATGTTTTCCTCATGGGGACCAAAGCATTTTCCCACAAGGACAAGGATTTAGGATATTGCCATCTTTGTGGGGGCAATTTGTCCCCATAATGTATGATTTACCAGGAGACAAACACGCACACACGCACACACGCACGCACGCACACACGCACACACGCACACACGCACACACACAGGGATCTAATGACAGCCAACATCTGGTTGTCTGATGAAAGGCCAAGCTGCATGGTGAAAGCAGATAAGATCAGCCCATGACTGTGGGGCTCTGAGATATGAGAGCAGTGTGTGTTATGTGTGTGTGAGTGAGTGAGTGAGTGAGTGAGAGTGAGAGAGAGAGTGTGTGTGTGTTTGTTTGTGTGTTTTTGTTTATATTACATTGTGGGAACCAAATGTCCCCACAAGGATAGTTAAACCTGAGATCACCTCCATTGTGGGGACCAGCCAGCGGTCCCCATGAGGGGAATGGGTAAATAAACATACTAAATTATATTTTTTTGAAAATGTAAAAATGCAGAAAGTGTTCTGTGATGGGTAGGGTTAGGGGTAGGGTTAGTGTAAGGGGACAGAACATACAGTTTGTACAGTATAAAAACCATTACGTCTATGGAGAGTCCCCACAAAGATGTGTGCGCCTGTTTGTGTGTGTGTGTGTGTGTGTGTGTGTGTGTGTGTGTGTGTATTCTTTTAACTTTAGATGTGTAAAAACAGAGTAATAAAACACTGTAACTGGTGTTGCGGGTTGTTCATGCTTATGATCATTTATATTTATTCATTGTTTCATTATTACAACATTCATTATTATTATTATTTGTATTATTATTATTATTATATTGCTACACACTTGACTAACCACAGAAGATATGATAGGATTGTCAGACAGTTATATCTACTGTGCTGATGTTCACTGTCGGCACTGTATCAGGTTCTCACCATTGACCAGAGGCTGGAGCCGATGGGCCGGTAGAGCAGTTGGAATGTTAAGGGAAAAGATGACAAGCTTTCAGCCGGCCAGGATGAAGGATAACTCCACTGGACCAATAACAGTGTGGGCTGACCTTTCAACGGAAGAACTCGAACATCCTCCGGAGGATCCGGTTTTACTGAAGCCACATAATAAAAGACATGAATTCTTATTATGCAGAGCAGAACAAAAGGAGGAAAAAGATTCTTATTTAAGAATAAGAAGGCATATAAACTTACAGAGTTCATGAGCATCTATTTGGAAAATGGTGGAGTTGGATCCCAGCGGGTTGATTTCGGTGATGTTTACCAGGACCTTCGAGTTGCTCCAGAACAGTGGGTCAGTAATTGTGCACTCATTCACACCAATGTGCTTCTGCTCGCAGGGTTCGACCCCTCGGCCTCTAACACTGTATAAAACAGCAGAAGTAACAGTGAAGGGAGTGAATCTCAAAAGGCTGCATTTATTTAATCCAAAAATACTTATTACAAATAAAATATTATTACAATTTAAAAGAACTGTTTTATATGTGAATATATTGTAAAATGTAATTTATTCCTGTGATCAAAGCTGAATTTGCCAGCATCATTACTCCAGTCTCCAGTGTCACATGATCCTTCAGAAATCATTCTGATATGATGATTTGATGATCAAGAAACATTTATGATTATTATTATTATCAATGTTGAAAACAGTTGAGCTGCTTCATATTTTAATTACTTCATTTATAGTAATAAATACATATACATTCTTTGAAAAAGTTGCTAATTAAAAGCATATTCATTTCTTATTATATATATATATACATACTGTACATATTAAATACATAAATAATATTTATATAATTAATAATTCGATTCAATTTACATTTATTTGTTGTAGCACAATACACATCGTTTCAAAGCAGCTCTGCATTACAATTTAGAGTGATCTGTTTGCAGAGGGAACTGTCTAAGTTATGTATTTCAGAAATGTGCATATACAAAAATCACATTTAGCTAAAAAAAAAAAAATAATAATAATTTAACAGTGTTAACAATAATTTAAGGCAGAAACAATGAGCTCATTGAAGTAATGAATACTTGTTTGTTAACAAATGATTGACATAGAAATTTGCAGAACTGGTGCATGTTGATAAGTATTATCAACATAATAATAATTATTATTATTATTATTATATATTATAATTTTATACAACACAAGATAAGACTGCACCTGTAGGAGGTTTTGTAGATTGTGGGCAGGTGTGTTGTCTTAGTTTGTACCCAGGAGCAGTAGATTTTCATATGACTCGGAATCTGGCAAGAAACACTGACGAAATGAGGCGGATCTAAAAAAAAAGAAGAAACCTAAAATATCTTATGGGATAAGTTTAGACACAATAAACTCTATCTGTGGACGCAATCCAAAACATCCAAACAGACAGACGACACAAGAGAACGGTTTATAGCGCATGCGCATGTTCAAGGACATGAGGGTTCGTAATACGATAGACTAAATGAACACACATGCAATCTCACCCTTCCTATCCGAAAACTGTGGAGCTATGATGTAGGGACTTCCTGTTAGCGGAAGTGCCCCGAGTTAAACAGAAAGGGCGTAGAACTGCACACTTTCTTTTTCAGCTCCCGGGGCACAGAGTGCTTCCGTTTTACTAGTACATTTCCTGGCTTTCCAAGGAATTGTCCTAGTACAGGCACTATTTCAGAGGCATCACGCAATCACGAGACGTAGCTGTCACCGTACCAACATTTCAGTCGTTTATACCATTAATTCTCAATATCAGATATGATCCTCGATATCAATTTCAACACCACAGCAAAAACTAATATGCTGCTGTGTTAAAGTGTAAAAGATTTACAATATATAACTATTCACAAATTAAAATAGTAGCATGTAACATCCAAGTTGTTTTAATTAAGTAAACATAATTATGGAAAAAGTTGAAGTAAAGATCATAGAAAGAAAGAAATAAAGTAAATAAATAGCTGTGGTTTTCTCTTAATTGTCTATTATCTGATTGATATAATATCTGCATAAACTTCAAATCATATATATATTCAAATCTTCAAATCTTGACAGTGTGTGTATATATATATATACACTTTCCCATTGAAGCACCCTTTTAGAGGCCTCAAGCACTTTATGCACTTCTTGGATATATGATCTGAGATGAAATGTGTAATGAGTCTAGAACCATGATTCAAAGTGTATCGGATCTGTTATGTTTATGTTGCTACAACACTTTTATTTGTGTAAGCCAACATCATTTTTAAAGACGAAATAATCAATGGAACTTAGTCGCGGTTCATGCCATATTTAATTTTATATGGATGAAAATTAGGATGTGAGGGATAAACCTTGTTGTACGGTGTTAGGGTTAGGAAGGAATGTCTTGGGTTCTGTACAAGTTAAGTTCAATCAAGAGCGTTTTTAGAAGAATGTTGATTGACACAGCAAATGATTTAGATTTAATCCTAAAAGCATAGATAGATATGGCCTGAGACCCTTTTTTTCATATATTTTATCAAATGATTCACATTGTGAGTCAAAACATGAAACAAGGGACTCTTGTATCTCTGAAGTTGACTTACGTCCCAGGCGTAGTTTGATGGACTGCAGTAAAGTTCCTCGTTCATCATGGCAGCTGTAGTTGCCTTCCATTGAGTGTGTGGTGTTCAGTAGTGCAAGCGAGCCCTCGTGTGTCTGCCACGTCGGTACTGAGCTCCCATTGAACCGCCATTCCACCGGAGACCTGACGACCCCATCCAAAACTCAAAGTCAACATCTCAGTCAAGAACCTTCACCTAGTTTCCTTGCAGACCTGTTTTAATCAAAGATATACCTACGACCAAATAACAGCTATCAACGCCAACTGGACCTACGTATCGCGTTACTCGTTTGTGTGTCTTGCAAATCTTATTTTTGGCAGCCGTATTCTCTTGGATAGCATCTTTTTTGGCGAGAAATATGATTTCTCAACAACTGCATTTATATGAAACATAAGGCTTGCCAAAATCTGAGGCTGGGGAATCAAACCCCCCCCCCCCCCCCATCCCACCCCCCTCTAAATAGCCTCAATGTGTCCAAACCCTATAAGGACTGGCCTCGTGCCCCTACAGAGGGTGGTTAAGCACACTATTATCACTCCTTACAGGAAAGCTTAGCTCTGGAGTCTGATGGATTTCTAGCAAAAACTTAATATAGACTGGAGTACGTACCCGCCATGTGAGCCTCCGCATGTGAGGGTGACCCTGGAGCCCAGTCCACCGAACTGGACGTCTGAAACTGAAAGCAGGAGACATGTGAGCTGTTCTATTCCTGTCAAGTGATTATGTTATCAACAAGCCAATAGCACTGGAATTTTGACGGTGTGTCGCGGCACACGGCCTGAAAAGTGAACCCTAAACATTTGGATCGCCTCCTGGTGGCTGGCTGCAGAATAGGTCATAAACCCTGCCCTTTTTTAACAAAAAAAATCCAATTACACTTTTTGAAATTTTGTAATAAAAGATGGTTTTTAGGTAGGTCACACTGAGGTATGTTCAAGTGTTCTTTTTTTTCCAATAAGTTTGGTTTTAGTTAGTTATTCGATGCTATAAAAACAGGGTGTAACATCATGATTGAGTCTGCGCGAGTTTAGGGGTCACCTTGATACCGCGGCAGACCCCGGCTCTATATGACATCATTAACAATGACCGTTTCAGGGATATTTTGGCTTCATTTTTCTACAGTGGAAGAAAGTGGAGACCCGCTGTCCGTCTTTTTTACAGTCTATGGTCGGAGCATTGGTGGTGTATGTTTTTTTTACTATAAACTATAAAATAAATACATTAAAATAAATAAATAAATAAATAAAGAGCATAAATATGGCTGTCGAATTTAGCATGTTAACACATGGAATTGATTAAATGCTTAAAAAAATATTTTTTTCATTGTCTTTGTAAGACTGGAAAAACTGGAAGACAGGGCAACTCTCTGAGAGAACAAAGGAAATTAACATTTGAACTCACTCTTGTGCACCATTCGTGACGCAAGTCTCACCTCAAATTCATCTTAATCTACATCTCTTTCCCTCTTCCCCCATTCCTTCTCTCTCATGCTGAGATCACCAAAATTCACCCAAGAATCTATATGGTTTAAATGTGAATAATTATCATACAGTATTTATTACACGTTTGGTATCTTTTGAAATGTCTCAGTGCGACTGGTCTCATCCCCAAAGAAGTAAACCAAAAGGTAATAAGGAATTTAAGAGTTTAGAGATAACTCGCACACAGAGGAGGGTGTGTCTTCCAGGCAAATGACATTCTGCTCCCAAAACGTGTAAACTCTGAATGCAAATTCACATTGTTAGCAAATGTTTCCATGTGAAAGAAGTTTCTGTCTATATAAAGAAATGCAACAAGAGGGCTTTGTAACTCAAATTAGCCCGTGATGCTGAGTGTATGCAAAACACTTCGCATCATGTATTTTATAATGTCAGGTTCTCATCTTCTCTCTTTATTCCAGAGCATTTGATGTTTTGTATTTATTATCTTTGAACTGATTATGAAATTGGCATGATACATTTACCTGACATAATAAATTGTTACATTTGATTTTATTCCGACTGACTCTGAAATTGTTTTCCCAAGTAGATTAAACGGATTCGTATGTTACCGCAAGTTTTGCGTCAGATTAGTGATGACTAATATTTGCCATTAATTCAAGTGTACTTGGTTTGCAAAGACAAGAAGTGAATTTCCGTTTAGGGCAGCAAAAGTGCTGCTTGACCAACCTAAATCTGGGTGTGTCGTACCTCTGTTTTAATTGAATGTTACTTTAGATAAGTGTATGTGGTAAATCACGGCATGGCCAATTCAAAGCTATTATAAGAGAAGTAAAGTTGGTTGATTTATCTGTAGTAGTGACCATACCTCTACTGAAGTAAAATTTACATTAAATTCAAGTGTATGCAATTCCATGGGGGCTATACCAAAGTATCTTTGATTGTGTAAACCAATCTCAGGTATATAGCATTTACCTCTTTTTAGTGAGCTTGTGAGACCCGCGTTTAAACCTAAGACGTGAGGACCTCTGAGTGGCATAGCTTCCTAATCTGAACAGGTAAAATATATATTATATATATTTTTAAATAAAATATATATATATATATATATATATAAAATATAATTAAAGAGTTAAATAGAACAATCAAATGTATTGCTAAACTATTATATAATTAACCAATAACCAATTGGCAATCTAACTTAAATTCGAGGTCATGATAAAATGGAGTCAGATATAAAATGGAGTCAGAAAAAAGCTTAAATGGAATTAAATTACTTTGCCACGCGGAAAGACAGTAACACGCAGAGACCTTCACCCGTCTTATTGGAAACCCCCATTTGGACCACTAAACGGGCTTACACTTTAATGCATTTATACATTTATTGAATTAATAACGTTCGTCATTCTTAGACATTTTACTGTGAACGCCAATAGAGCCGTGCAGGACAGCAGCAAATACACCTTTATGTAAGCTTACGTCCATAAAGTGGTGGGGAAAGTGTATTTATTTGATTTGTTGCAGTCTAAAGGGTCATCTAACCAAAGAACAATAACTATAAAGATAACTACAGTAGTCAACATTTGAAGTGGATCAAAAAAATTTCATCAAAGTTGTCCTAAGACAAAGACGGGTATAGTTCAAAATTCATGTATTAACTTTGATGAAAGGTTTTGATCCACTTCAAATGTTGACTACTGTATAACGCTAACTATATTAGCGTCCACACCAACGAACGATAACGGTCTGTTTATTCTAAGCTTGCGCTGCGGTTTCACAGTGTACAACGTCATTGAACATGTTTTTGCTCTTCTCGTTGCATTTACACAGCTTTAACCAGCAGATGTCTTCAGCATGCTGTGTTTTCAAGCTAGCGTAATCGAGCTAATAATCTAACAGTGAGTTTAGCTGACGTAGTCAATATAGAGGAATAAAAACAATACCTAGTCTTGTTCACCGCAACTTCAAAGGAAGCAAGACAATGTTATCGAAACGAGCGCTGGATACCTGAGGTAATACGTCACACCATTTATTCAAAGGGTATATGAACGATTGTTTTCCAAGCCAATTTACTTGAAAAGTGGCTTGACTTGTCAAACAGTGGTGGATTTTTCTGGACCTTGGCGATTAACTTCTCCGCAATGTCATCTGCCATTTTAAATGTGCGAGTGGCGAGCCCTTAAACTAGAATAGATTTTGATTGGCTGTCAGTGTTTTATAGTTCATCAACAGCTGTAAAAAAAATCACTCCGAAAGTGATCCCAACGATATCGTTTCTCTATATCGTTATAGCTGTGGTGTGAACTCTGCTATTCTTTAATATTGAGAACGATTTTTAGAACTATATCTTTATCGCTATCTTTATTGTTATCGTCCTTGGTGTAAACGGGCCTTAATAGTTGCTTCCCCCGAAATTTCACTGCTTCATACGGCCTAGCAGAGATTCTATAGCAGGAATCAAGGTGTTTACGTTACTGTGCTTTTCTGCCTAGTCAGAATTCAGTATTTATATCAGACATTTACTGCCAAGAGTTAAACAAAGAAAGGCAAACACACACGCGCACAGAGACACACACACTGGGAGTGGCGTCGTTCCAGTGGTCGGGGTTTTAACTGCGCTCAAGAAACGCTCGTGCTCAATGTCGGCTTTCAGGAAATATTGGCAAAAGCATATTATTTGAAATCCCACCACATTTCTCAAATTTCTCCCTCTCTGGCCAGCTAAATAGCAGCCATAACACACACACACACACACACACACACACACACACACACACGCAAACCAGAGTGGCTAACATTAATTGAGCAATTCATATGTAGGGCAATGGAGACTGGGAGTTTTAAACAAAGATGTTTATTGTTCTAAAGAACAAGGCCATAGCTATGTTCCTGGTATGGATTAAAATGAAATTTTCACATGATGAATCTTTTTGCTATCTGGAGTAGTTGTACAGTATAATTTCACCCTGCTTTGACTAAACGAAGACACGCTACAAAGACTTTTGACCAATTCCATATGCAGGAACACAAATCCAAATACTAGCAGCAACCAAATCCAAATGCTAATGTGACTAGCTATCCTGATGCACTTCGGCTCAAATAAAAGCAATCCGTACCTTCATTGGTCCATATCTCTGATTTGACGTGGTCAGAGAAGAGGATGATGATTCCAGTGACTATTAGATCGCCAAGGCATGACACTAAACCGGGCATCTGTGAGGGAAGGGGGGAAAAAAAACAACAGTTTAGGCTATCATCCTGTGTAAAACGTCCACCTGCTTAGCAACCATCAAGGCTGTGAAACAAAATAACATTTAACCGCTCTAATTTTGATATAGGCAAACAAGACACCATAGCAATACGTGCGTGACCATCTGATATTTCTGTATAAACAGCACAGACAATCAACATCACTGCAAAGCGGTGTTGCCATGGATGATGGTCGGTTTTAACAGTTCTTCAGAATTCTGGGAACTTATTTGGCTAAGTATATTCACAATAACTAACTGTCGAGGACATTCTGGGTTATGACGTCAAATGAAAAGGGCCCGCTATCTGAAAAACGGCCCAAAGGAGCCTTGTGTCAACAGACTGTAAACATTTTAAACAAATACTGTAACTGACAGGACACATCTGTCATGTATGCGGTTGGGATTTGCCTGGCAGGTATTGTTTTATGAAAAACGGATGCATCTAAAGCGTAAAGGAAAAGCAAAGTAAATGCAGGAAATATCTTCACATTCCAACAGCTGAGGTCATTAAACCTCACAACAAGACTCAGGGGAGTTTATTAATTCATTAATGGCAGAAAATGATTTCCAAACGGAAGTGATAAACAGAAATTATGACCGTATGACTTATTTTTGGGAAACTTAAATTTCAACAAACTACACAATTAGGGAGCAAAAACAAGTAGAGCGGAAAATAAGTAAATTAAATAATAATAACATTTATTTTAAAAAAAATTTGCGGAATGCATTATAAAAAATATTTTTTTGTTGGAGTGATGATAATAGAAAACGTAAATCCGAAGCAGACAGTTTACAGTTGGGTTTAAATTTAAGGTATCTTGCTTTGAGAATGTGGTATTTAGCATCATACAAAAGACATTTAAGAGATCATCTAGCTCCATATTGCCAGAAAAATCACAGTGAAATTGTACATTAATAACAAATTAAACACACAAACAAACAAAATGGACACTGAAATGTCCAATTTACTGAAAGTTACAGTACACACTGAAATAAGCGCTGTGAAAGATTTTTACTTCCATGTTTATTTTACTTCAGGGCATCACCTTACCATATTTGGATAGGGCTTCAGACAGAACATTAACTTGTTAATAAAATCACATTGTCTTGGCTCGCACATGTATGACGCATCAGACCGCTGTCAGTTTGGAAAACTGATGTTCTAAAACCACAATGTGTGCTGATATCCACAGAAGAAAAACAAACAAAGACACCGTTAAACCACTGGGCTTCCCAGTAAGAACCATGGAACCAAATTTATCTGGGGTCTTTCCTGCTACTTCCGCTAAATGTGAGAAAACCATAGGGTTGTGCGATATGTATCATCTACGATAATATCCCTAATGTTTGTTTTAATGATATGCAGCCGGCATTATCGAGAATGTCAGTCGCTTTACAAGAACCGAACAAACACACTTTCAGTTCATGACGTAGTCTGGCCATTTTTCCCTCCTTGGGTTTAGTCTTGTATCAAATGATTAATGATAGCAATTGTCACACAAGAGTGCTCTTACTGAATACCAGCACACATTTCATGAATGATTCAATGACCAAATGAATCAGCCCTTTGAATAAATGACACAGCCAAATAGATATAGTACAGTATAGTAATACAATAAACTTCAGAAGATCTAAGAACTGGATTCACTGAAGTTTGTGGCATTACATTTATTAGATATTCAAAGACTTGTTTAATTCAAATAAATCCGTATTTGCTGAATGTCATAATGTCTTAGTCCAAGAATGAACACTTAACCAACTATTTAGCCCATAGGCTTCGTCCTTATTATCGTTATCATTGTCAACTTCTTGAGCATCATGGGAGAGCAGACGGGTCAGAGAAACCGTCAGGATTTTGTCATCATTCTTGGCAGCAGTAACCCAGAAGCCTGATTGTAGAAGATTATATGTACTAGTAATCAACAGACACATATTTTAGTGAAAACGACACAATCCTCCACAGTAAATCAGTTTTCAGAGGGGAAAAGTAAGACTAAAACTCACAGAGCAGTAAAAACATCCTTGATTTTTATTTCAATATGGTTTAGCCATCATTAGCATCTGACATCTCTTGCTAATTCAGAATATATGAATTTTCCTCAGTGCATCAGAACAGTTTGACTTCTCAAAACCGCAGGCTGAAGTTGTTCCCATTAGTTTTATGCTACTTTATTGCAGGACTGCACCAATCTGCAATGCTTTTCCCTCACTGCTAATCTAAAACACAGGCTTATAATGCCTTGCAATTATCCTATTATGCTTTTTCAGATTGTATATTTCATGCACTGTGTAATAGCTGTTTGTGAATGTAAAAAGTCTGCGATGGTTTAAAGATCGCAATTATTGTTTCCCCAAAGAAAGAAGTGATTCTGAACTTACTTCTTGCTCTACGTAGGTTTGTAACACATTTGCATAATGCCAGCCTGTGGTCTTCATTGGCTGAATGTGAACAACGTCTACTTTAACTCTCAAACACTGTAGTTGTTGCTGAGACTGAAAGAGTTTGGTTCATGTTGTTGTCATGTCAAGAAGACGCTGTTTTCTGTGCTGCAAAATCAACTTCCAAAGGATGAGGACACGTGCTAAAATTGAAACGGTAAAACCTATGTCATGGTTACTGTTTGTATTCAAGTGCTGAGGAAGATTGAAATTCAAATATGGTAAGGAGTGTTTGGTTTCTGACACATGCTGTAAATGGAAGACCAATCACTGCAGACTGGGCGATCTGACCAATCAGAGCAGAGTATACCTATCACAACAGACTGGGCAATCTGACCAATCAGAGCAGAGTATAACAATCACAACAGAATTGGCTATCTGACCAATCAGAGCAGAGTAAACCAATCACAACAGACAGCGATCTGACCAATCAGAGCAGAGTAGACCAATCACAACAGACAGTGATCTGACCAATCAGAGCAGAGTATACCAATCACAACAGAATTGGCCATCTGACCAATCAGAGCAGAGTATACCAATCACAACATAATGGGCCATCTGACAAATCAGAGAAGAGTAGACCAATCACAACAGACTGAGCGATCTGACCAATCAGAGCACCTATACCAATCACAACAGACTGGGCCATCTGACCAATCAGAGCAGAGTAGACCAATCACAACAGACTAGGCCATCTGACCAATCAGAGCAGAATAGACTCTCAGAAAGGAGGGGTTTAGAGAGGCTGAATCCTTGATCTTGGATGCATGTAAACATATTGAAGGAGGCCTTCAAAACAAAATTAAGAACCTTTAAAATAGCATTTAGCATAAAAATAGCACAGTTAAGCTCACAGAATGTACAATTAATCCTGTGCACGTGTATCTTAGGGTGCCAAACCTGAGAGCATCTCAAAGCCGGCAGTGGTCATTCTCTTATTTGATGTAGTTTGTTATCTGGATGGCCTCCATGTTCTCCACTCTCAAAAGACTGTCAAATTCAGCATTGAGGTGCAGCTCCTTTCACGTTCCAGAAAGACCTTCTGCATGATATCATCAAGCATTTGCAAGAGTAAAGTGTTTTTCTGTTGGTCTGCAATGGGACATCGCACTTTAAACTACTTAAAGGCTGTCTGATTATAATAACAGTGGTTGGACAGTGTGGACTGAATGTTTCTGGGAGAAATGATCAATATGTTACGGTTATGTTGTTGTTGGTAAATGATTTAATAAATTATACAGTTCTGCCTGTTTTAAGCTACTGTCAACTCTAAGCATTTGCTTAAAATCAGGCCTTAATCATTACAATATACAGTTTAAAAAAAAAGATAATATTTCAGCTCTAAAAAAAAAAAAAAAAAAAAAAATTAAACAAACAACAATTATAATATTAACTGTCAACACTAAACCACAATACTATTTCTATATAAATAATATACAGTACCTCTCAATTTTGGAATATAAGATTCATGTTTTTGAAAGAAGTCTTTCACCAAGGCTGCATTTATTTGATTAAAAAAATACAGTATAAACAGTAATATTGTGAAATAATATTACAATTTAAAACAGCTGTTTTCTATGTGAATATATAGTAAAATGTAATTTATTCCAGTGATCAAAGCTGGATTTTCAGCATCATTACTCCAGTCTTCAGCATCACATGATCCTTCAGAAATCATTCTAAATATCCTGATTTGCTGCTTGAGAAACATTTATGATTATCATCAATGTTGAAAACAGTTGTGCTGCTTCATATTTCTGAGGAAACCATGATACACTACCATTCAAAAGTCTGGGGTAAGTAAGATTTAAAAAAAATTATATTTGAAATAATTTATGTTATATTGTAATAATTTTGTACTTTTTTTACAGCATTTTTGATCAAATATTAGAGACTTCTATCCAAACCATTAATTATTCCAAATATTTGTTTGTGTGTGTGTGTGTGTGTAAATTATGTGAAAAAAAAAAGAATTATTGATAAATAAGAAGAGAAAAGCTAATAAACACTAATTGTGACTAATAGAAATATGGTAATCACAGTATTATGCGTGTTATGTTGTTTATTACTTAATTTAAAAATATATAGAAATTACACAAACAAAATGGATGTACACACATTGCATGTTAGACAGGATCACATCATAACACACCATCAATTGTTCTGTCACAAGTGCCTTTCGAATCTCTCTCAAGAGTGGATGCACCTGCGGCTCTTTGCGAAAGAGCCAAAAAGGGCAGAGTTATGATTCCGGCTTCATCAACCCCCACCCAATGGAATGCTTCGACTTTTCCTTAACCACAAAAATGCATCTCCACACAAGAGCTCTACCTTCCACATGTCAAACCCACAGCGTGAAAAAACAAGAGCTAAACGGTGACCACAAGCCAGAGGTAAATTATATATCAGTGGCATATCCTTATATATTATTTAGTCTGTTGCCTGTTGTTGTTCAGGATGGCTGGTGCGAACGCAACAGAACGATGGAGCATCTGGCGAAGATAAACATAGAGCTGTTAATCCATGTTAAAAACAGACCCTCAGGACCCATAACATCCTTTAACTTTTCCCAACATTATGGGCAGGTCAAAAGGTTTTTAAATAATAATAATAATAAATTTTATATATATATATATATATATATATATATATATATATATATATACATACATTATTTTGTATATATAAATACACACATGCATGTATATATTTAAGACAAATGAGTTATTTATATCTAAAATATTTATATATATATAGTAATCGTTGCCCAGCACTAATAAATATATTCAACAATACCCTTTTATTTCAGCCTTTTACAATTAGATTTTCAACATATGAATATTTTAAAACTGGTGGAAAAAACAGTACCCAGTAAGATCACTCACAATACAAATTTTGCTATAATAATGGAGTGTCTATACATGCTATGAATATCTTATGACAATCATTCATAAAAAAGTTTTGTTTATGTGCCATTGCAAGATCTTATTGAACAGTGGTACCTAATGTTCCTAAAATTGGCATTTATGAAAATTGAAAGGCTTTGGAGAATTTTTCCAACCACACGTTTTCATATTTGAATACTCAAAGCCAAAACAAACACATACACACACAAATGCACATATGCCAGCCAGATGTTCAGTTTGCATATTCAAGCATGTAAAAAAAAAAAAAAAAAAGTCACAATTTATGACCACAACGCATGGCAACTATCAGGTTCTGGAACACAAACGCACACACACACATATGGATAACCTTCCCAAAATATGAATCATCAGAGAATCCACACGCAACTGTAACTCTGCTCATACATTAGAATCAACCTCACTTCACTACACCAATCTAATCAAACACTATGGCTCTGTTCCAAAACCTACATATAGAAAACTTCAACTTAAATTACAATTTTAAATGTTGCCTTGGCAACTAACTAAGATAAAATAATTTTAAGTTGAAATACTAAAATTACTGAAACTAAAATAAATAAAATAATATGACTTAAATAATATAAACATAAAAACTAAATCAACAAATATGTTGGCAGAGGCTATTTACACTAACTCCGCCCACCACTGTTTGATTGAGCCAGACAAAATTACAAAAGAAACAGGAGCAGTGGCATGGAGAGCCCGCGTTTGAAACCACCATTTCCCATTCTTCTCCATTTTCCCTTCGCACAGTTTACACTTAGTCACGATAATACAAAATACACATAAAAATACATAACACACAAAAGTATTTTTTTGTTGAAAGGACCACGAGCTGGGACTTAAACTCGGGTATGTGCTATGTTCAGGGAAAAGGGGACTACTCGCAAATAAAAATAAAGAAAATAATATCAAATAATCAAACTACCAGCAACAGTACAAATAAATACAATAAATAAATAAATTAAACAGTGCATTTCAGATTTCTGAGGTATCTAAAAGTAGTTTTCAGGTACAGAAATGTAATAATGTAATCAAGTGTGAAATAGCATTGCATATCATCTTCACTGTATAAATTAAATAAAGATTAATCATTATTTAAGTTACAAAAGCTATTCAGTCAAGGGCAGTGAGTGATTTCCTTGTCTTTTGGTGTTTGATTAAAAACACAGACAGCAGGAATATTAGGCTACTGTCACTTTAAGAAATAATGTCCAGATCTAATACAGGTGTGTTTGTCTTTCTCTACTGTTTACATTCACTTAACCTCCTATGTTTGCTCGGATACTCACAAAGACGGGCATGCTGAATTTGTTAGTTTAAGCGCAAGACTTGAAAGAGAACTCAATATTTGTGTGCTTCGGATGAACGTTACGTTGTAACGTACAGTAGCTCAACAGCTGTAGCAATTCAACTGCATTTTGCATTGCACCTAATGAATACCTTTAAATAAGCTCAATTTGATTTGATTCATTATTCAAATTCATTTTGCCATCTAACTATGCAAACACTGTGGTAAAAAAAAAAAAAAAAAACAGTGTAGCAAGATATTTGCTAATATAGTTCCATGAATGCACAGAATACTATCATACCACACAACATTAGCATTGTCTTAAAAAACTATTTAAGTCCTATTCATTTAGAATACTTCCCTTAAAGGTCAAATTAAGTCCTCAGTACTTAGTTACTAATCGTTTTGCAAGAAAGACAATGGACCAGAAGGGAAAAAAAAGAGAGGTGGAGGAAGATAGGGGGAACTTGGGGGACTCAAGTTGCCTCAAAGTAGGAAAGACAGCCAAGAAAGTGCGAAGGAATGTGCAAGTCTCGCCAACATTTTATGTTTCTTTCCATTGAATTCCAGCGTTTGCTCCTTGGGGTTGCTACGCCTGCCAATAGAGGCCAACTCTCAAAGTGCTATGATAACAAGAGATAAGACGCTTATGTGAGTCTTTTCTGATTTAATAAATCATTTTCAATGTCAGCTGAGCTGCAACAATTGTATCTCCATCTGCTTCACAAGCTTATCGCCCATTGCCAATGTTTGTATATGGAAAATTGAAAAGGCATTGTTTATAAAAGGCGTAGAAGTAAAGACATCCTGTGGCCTTGTGTGAGGTATCGCTCGAAAAAAAGAACAATGCCTTCGCCGACTCCAAGCACACCGCACTTTGCAGCATCTTCTGTTTGGACATATATACAAGTTCAGTCATTTCAGAGGTTGTTTGTCTTTCTTTCCAGCTCTAATCATTAGGACCCTTGCAGTGCAGTGCAAGTCTAAGCATAGATCGCAAATATGACTCATGAAGTAGCATGCAGTCTTTTTACGAGGGAAAATGCAGATAGGACGACTGAAAATAGACAGTGTTCCCTCTTTGGCACATTCCAACTCATCCAACACGCCTGAATGGAAAACAGACTGCCTGACAAATGGAAAGGCTCACGTGAGGAATGTGAGACACATTTACCCTGGTTTTCATGCATTCTTCTCTGACAGTTGTTTCCTAGCCCACATGTAAGCGGTGAGCGTTTCAGACAAAATAATTGATCAGTGCAAGTGACATTTCCCTAGATTCTCACCTTTGCAAAGGGCAGCGGTTGAGAACAATAACCCTACGAGAGAGCTGATGGTGCACTGGACAAAACTGGCATTTACGTTAATCTCCTGTGTGTAATGAGCCTGGTCAACAGGAACATAAAATGTGTTTGAACTTTAACACTTGATCTGGCACCAGCTAATTTCGGCAACAGATGCTTGATGGAAGCTGACGATAGCATCACGGAAAACCAATATAGTCGTTCTTAATAAAGTTAAAGTATGCTTGAATGCTTTAAGCATATTAAAAAGACAGCTAAATCAATGCTTAGCCGTGATTAGTATCACAACTGCAGGAGTTACATTTATATCTTATAAAATAAGAAGGTCAGACTTTGAATTCTGACTGGAATACACCTCTACTATGAGCAGCATGTTTTAAGCCACTGTATTAAAATTTATTTAGCTATTTTTTAGAGCGTAAAGTCAAATATGTTGGGGTGACACTGTAAAACTGATTGATAATGACAAAAAAATATGTTTTTACTTTATGCTTGATGGTTACACCACAGGACATTTAAATTTAAACTTTTCTTGAAAACGGATTGAGTTTTCGGCACATGTGTTTTACATTAGATTTTCCCTTAGTTCTCATGACCCTTATTCCAAGTTTCTGTATCCAACCAGAAAAGTAAACACAATTACTTATTTAATCTGCAAAAGTAAATAATACAGATAGATTTTGTTTGGGTCCAATTCTCACTATAAACTAGATGCTTGTTAGCATGCATATTACTAGAATATTGGATGTTGATTAGTACTTATAAATCACATATTAATGCCTTATTCTGCATGACCATATTCTACATCCCTTAATCTAGCCAATACCAAAACTTAGCCACTACCTTACTAACTATTAATAATCAGTAAATTAGGAGTTTATTGAGGCAAAAGTTGTAGTTAATAGTGAATATGTGTTTCCCAAACTAAAGTGTGTCCAGAACACTATATTAGTTGGGGATTAATACATTTTTCGGTAACACTTTAGTTTAGGGTCCAAATCTCACTGTTAACTAGTTGCTTGTTACATATTACTAGGATACTGGCTGATAATTAGTACTTATAATGCACATATCATTCTGCATGACTATATTCTACATTCCTTAATCCAACCCAATACCTGAACTTAACAACTACCTTACTAACTATTAATAAGCAGTAATTAGGAGTTTATTGAGGCAAAAGTTGTAGTTAATAGCTAGTAAATAGTAAACAAAATAAAATAATGGACCCTAATCTAGTGTGACCAATTTGTCCTATTATATTATTATTAAAATACCCCTTCCTCATACTTAAATAACTTTAAGTGGCTCTTGAGGCGTATCGCTTTAATCTTGTTGTATTCACTTGTGAACAGCTAAACAACATAAACATATTGTTTAGCCAAAGAACATAAATTAAATATATAAAAACAAACATTTCTTTAATGTCTTGCTAATGTTGTCTAACCACGCCCTTCTTGAAAAGCCATTTAGCTAAATCTTGAAAAAATTGTTTGATTTCCTACTCGTGTCCTTGTAAGTCTGAGATGATTGGATGCGTTTTCCCAGAGTTGCCTGCGGTGCAGGGCCACTGCAGGTCTTCGGAAAAAGAGAGAGAGCGGTTCAAGCACATCTTCGCAACAAGAGACGAGTTTCAAGGGATTCAAGGAAAATAAAGCTGTAAGTAATCTTCCCTGTTGTTTGAATGGGCAGAGATGGCTAAACAGTCCAGGATGTGGACACACAGGGGACCAGGGCTTGTGTTCTGTCTTCGTAACTTGAATATAGACCACCCAAGGCCCTTCAGATAAAGGTGTGGTTTACAGATAATTGACTGGCAGTGCTTGCAGAATATGAGCCCATATTCTAGAAGAATGGTGATGGGGTCCGGGTCTACTGGGAGAGAGGTTGCCCATTTCAGGAAGAATGGGTAGGGATGTTTTTTCATCTGAAGATATGGACTTTGTCCAAACATAAACACTAGGTACAAGATGAAGTCTAGTTGGGCAACAACTGGTGGTTTTCAATCTTACAAAGAAATACTGGAATTTGTGTTACCACGAGAACAGCACTGAAATGATGTTGTGTGCACTGCCAGCTTGCCTAAGGCAAATAAATCTTCTTCTGGATCTGGAAGGACCTGGAACTCAACCTGGCGTAACTTTTAATATCACGAATCAGCCTATCAATCTCGTTTCAGAATTCATTGAATATCGTCGCTGTCGGGCAGAAACCTTGCATCTCCATGTTTCGTAATTTTTATTTACAGCCTTCACTTATGTCTTTGGGTTTTGCAAAAACGTAATCAATGAAAAGTATTTTTTTTAAACTTGTGACTACACCTAGTATCTCCATTGGATCTTCAAACTTCCAATGTCAACGTAGGTTACAGGAACTGTTCATCTAAAAATGAAAAAAAAAAAAATGTATTTACTTACTTTCAAGTAATTCCAAAGCTTTTCCAATTTATTTACTCCATGGGACACAATGATTAATTTTTGAGGAATATGAATGAGGACTGGGGTGGTCCTGAAAGAAGTGTTGTACTTCAAATAGTTTCATTAAATCAGTTAACACAACACTATCTGAATGATTAATTTCTGAATTGGATTGATCCAGTTCTCTGTGACTCAGTACAACAATGTATGACTTTGTTAGTCATATGGAATAACTTATATGATACTTTTGAGCTTTTGCACTCTTTAAAGCCTGAAAGCTCTGGTCCCCATTCATCGTAATTGTATGGAAAAGAATGACCAGTAATTCAAAGTCTTCCCTTTTCAGTTCTATATGGAAGCAAGTAATGATGAAAGATGAAATAATTTGTAATCTTTAACTAATATTTTAGGTTTAGCTCAATGGCAAATTGTTGCCATGTAGACTGGATAAAATCCATGACAATTATGGCTGCAGATCAAAAGAAAAAAAAAGTTATCATCCACATTGTCAAAAGATGTCAACCTTTCTGCAAGGCTCCAGTGTCTCTAAGGAAGTGTAGAAGTAAATTTAACCTGGGTAATGACACAGAAAGCAAATAAACAAGTGAGCCAATGCATATTTCAAGTTGCCCACCCAAAGCCTCTGTGATACCCTTCTACATGGGGAAAGGAGATGATCTAACTAGTCAAAGAAAGAAAATAGCATCTGTTTGTGCAGTTTGACAGACACAGCTAAAAGTCTCCTCGAAAGGGGTAAATCACGCACATTTGGACCTGGCTTTGAAAACAGGCATCAGTTTGACGTGAAACGGGGATAAGGCTGCGGAGCACAAGAGCTATCATAGCCACTCAAGGCTGGAATTTCCTCAGGCACTGGCCAGAATAAGATGGCTACCAGATGCCAGCTATTCACTAAGCTTTTGGCTGGTTTCCCAGGAGAATTGCAGCCTCAGCCAGTTCTGCTTGAAGGTAGACTGTCCGTGAACACTTACCCTCATTTTACTCAACACGGGATTAAACAGAAAGGACAAAAGCATCCTCCACTGATTGATTGCCTTGTTCTTTGGTTCCAAACATGGCCTGAAGACTTGATTACAACTTAGTATGGCACAAACTTTCTCTTGGAAGCAGCACCTTTCATGGAAGTTGCACTTTGGAGCGTTCTCGGTTTATGACACCAGTCATTTGCCTCGAACAAGAGGTTTTCATAGACCGCAGTTGTGAGTCACAGTTAAAGCCAAACTTGGAAACGTTCATTGACCCATCAACCTCTGCACTGTGTGAAAGCCACTATCTGCTCTTCGAAAGCAGACGCCGCCGCGCTCAAGGAATTAGAAGATCTCTCTGAAGAAGGACCTCATCGACAATGACAGCTCAACACCAGCCTCGGCTGCTTGGCATTTAAAATGGCGCCACAGTCCCGCTGCATGTAATTATGGAGGCCGTACGGGCCAAAGCTCACTTCGACAAGCTACCACATCACGAACAGCACAAAACTCCGCAAAGCCAACATGTCATTTCAGCAAACGAGCAAAGGAAATAAATGTCAGACGACACAAAGCTCAGACCAGCAGCTGCAAGAGCCTGTTTCTTGAATCTGTATCTGGCATGAGGAATATGGCACTGGA
Source organism: Rutilus rutilus (assembly GCF_951802725.1). Lineage (NCBI taxonomy): Eukaryota > Metazoa > Chordata > Actinopteri > Cypriniformes > Leuciscidae > Rutilus > Rutilus rutilus. The sequence continues at coordinate 24,760,712 of NC_140229.1, read as the reverse complement.
TCTGCAGAGTCTCTTTATATTCAATCAATGCCAAGTGAGTCATGGGGAGTATAAACCCCTGGAGTGCATTGTGAAGTGCTCTGAATGGCTTGTTGAACGTTCTCCAGCGTCGTTTATCAAGTCTCAGGCTGGTTGAAGGTTGACAACTCCCTGCGGAGGTGATACTGTTTGACCTGCTGCATGTGATAGGGGCTGAATAGAGACAAGGTCTCACAAACAACTGAAGATGATCCATTGGTTAAAGGTTTGCTTAGCATCAAACAGCATGACAGCTAGAGTATCAGATGTTGCCTGCAGGTATATGCATTTGTATATGGTTCCCAAACAGATGGGAGTTCTCTCCAGAAGATAAAGTACTTTCTTTGTGCCTATGACTCACACCTGCTGGGAAACGGCACACATATTCTCTTACCACTGTTCCAACATGCTTGGCTCATAGAATGCCTGTCTCTGGCATGAGAGGGGAAACTAAACTGCACAGCATCCAGACACAAGCACTGCAGCACAATCGAACCCTCTGCAGACAGAACTTTGTTTGAATATCCTTCCTGATAGCAGTCATATGTCTACCAAACATTTATTCTTGTGATGTGTGCATAGTGAGGCCATTCCTCAAACGGATTACAACCATTTGAAACCCCTTATTAAATCTGAGTGGCAGCAAGAGATCTTCAGAGATAAAAGGCTTTAGCTGAATCAAAGCGAGTTGCCATGACAGGCCCGAGCCAAGAGAATTCTTACCGCCTAAAATCAAACTGCCAACACTTATAAGTGAGGTAATTAAAACCCTTATGTCTCATACGATGATTTTAAAGAGAAAAACAAGATACTAGTTTTTAAAAGATGGATTATATATACTTTTAACTTTGTTGAATCTATTATTTTCCTATAAAAAAATAAATAAAAAAATTGTCCCCCATTCAGACTTTCTAAAAGTATACATTTTTAGGGCGTTTTCACACCTTTAGGGCGTTTGTTTCAGAACCCCCTTACTTCGGTTCGCTTATGCATATATGAACATGGCAATCGCTGCGGGAGCATAAAAGGAAGAGTGACGACAGTGAAGGGCGAGAGAGGACTATCACGTAATGTTTTGTTTATGTGTGTGTGGCAGTCGTCCATGAGGGGCTGCCGCTTTTACTTTCTTTTAGTTGTTTTAGTTTTAGTTATTTTAGTAACTAACATGAACTAACAAGGAACAATACATTTGTTAAAATATTGATTCATGTTTGTTAATGTTAGTTTATAAAAATAGACTTGTTCATTGTTTTTTCATATTAGTTCACAGTGCATTAACTAATATTAACAGATAAACTTTTGATTTTAATAATGTATTAGTAAATATTGAAATTAACATTAAAAAAGATTAATAAATGCTGTCGAAGTAGGGATGGGCGATTGTCACGGTTGGTAAATCCGCTGTCTCATTCTAGTCTAGTGTGTTTGTGTTTGTGTGGGTGTGTCTCGTTACGTTCATTGTTTCGGGTGGGCGTGGCCGCCAATCATCCTGAGCAGCGGCAGCTGAATGTCATCTAGCAGCCTATTTAATGCCCTCTCTCCTGTCTCATGTTGTCAGATCGTTGTTTGAGTATCCCGTCCTCGTGCCTGTTCCCTTGTGTTTCCTGTGTACTGGATATTGGATTACTTCACTTCTGATCTCACCACGGACTTATCACGGATTCACCATCACCCTCACACTGCACTTGGGATTTTGCCTGTCTCAGTCCCTGCGTCACACTCTCCTGCTGGCTGTGTTCCTGATCAACGACTCTCCCCAGAGAAGTGCCTGCCTTTCGCGCTGGAACATTTATTGCATCGATCTGTCTTTACCTTTGAGTATTTGTTATCTAATAAATACATCTTGCACTTGCATTTGCTTCCGTCCAGTTTATCGTTACAGCGATATACTGGTAGACACAATAAACCAGAAGACATTGGTCACCAGGAGAGATTTTGGACTGTCGTCTCTATCGCGGTTAAGCTCACGTGATATTGCTTTGCTGTGAGGTCATGAATAGTGGTCGACTGATATATCGCCAAGGCCGATATATCAGCCGATATTTTGAATTTTTTAAATATCGGCATCGGCCGATACGTTTTTCTGATTGGCCGATGTGTTGGAAGCGGGACTTTTATTTTGACGGCGCTCCAGACTTTTATTTTGACAGGCGAAGAGAACCTAAGAAGAGAACAGCGCCTGATCACACAGCGCTCACTCACATTCTCCGTCTTCATTAGTTTACGATCTCTGTCAGTCATATCTAATGCTTTGTTAGACAGAACAGGTAAACAAAAAGTAAATGTTATGTGAAAAAGTAAAGCGTTGCTTTTATATTATTTGTAACAGAAAAGGCAGGCTATCAATCAGGCTAAAATACTTTATCATTTACCGTCAACATTCAGCAAATGCGCATAGTTACATCATTTCAACAAATCTCTGAATATCTAATAAACATTTAATTTCACAAACCTTGCAGATTTAATGGAATCCAGCTGTGATATCTTAAGAAGTGTGCATTTGTAGCCTGCATTACTGCGAGTGACGGTCGGTCCGTGCGAAGTGAGTGGATGCAAACAGAAGATCAGCTTCACAAGAGACGCGATCGAAAAACTTGAAATCCTTCATTTTAAAATATGCTGTTGCCCACTGTGTCATATTCATATCGTTTCACTGTATGCTGTATGTAAAATTAGCATTACCTTGTCTTTATTTGAAAAAAAAATATTACCAGTGTGCACGAAATTACCAGATTACTTCCTTTTTACATATTCATATATTTTTTAACAATTACTTTATTTGTGAAAAATACTATATTAGGATTGCAAATTCAAGAAGTTGCCATCTAAAGTACAAGCATGTTTATTTTAAGGATTTGTTTTCTAAATTATTTCTAATTTATTAAAATAAAGTATATATATATATATATATATATTAATATCGGCTTTATATCGGCCATCGGCCACCCTGCTCTCAAAGGTATCGGCATCGGCCATCAAAAAAACAATGTCGGTCGACCGCTAGTCATGAAAGCTTATCGTCTGCATGCGTCTTTAAGCACTGCGGTTTAAAAACATGTGATTGAAGAGCAATTAGCAGCGAAAGAGAACTCATTTCAGTATATGAAGTCGCTGCTCAGAGTGTGTGAGAACTGAACTGAGTGCTTTTTGCCACCTTATGACCATGTACTTGCAAGTAAACAAATACATTTATGTCTTAAGTGAACGTAAACAGTTAAAAAAAGTAGATTGGATCCATGCAGTCGGTCTTAAAGTGACAGCATCCAAATGTCCCTGCTGTCAATCAAACAACAACAAAAGAGAGAAAATCTCTCACTGCTCTTGATTGAATCACTTTTGTAAATTTAATAAGAATAAATGTATATTTAATTACACAGTAAAGACTATGCATTTTTTACATTTACTTTATACATTTTATGTAGTATTTCTAGTGCTTAAAGTTTTTCAGGTAGTCCTTTTTCATGTGTCTTTGTTCTATTGTAGTTTGTTGTCTTTTTCACTTTCTTTTTCAGTTTAATTGTCTTCAGTAAGCTTGAGAGTTTTTTTCATGATATCTATTGTTATCGTGGAATAAAATGACTCATATTGCGATATAAGATTTTGGTCATATCGCCCACCCCCATGTAGAAGTATAAATTATTAGTAGTAGTAGTTCACTAAAGTTAACTAAACAACTGTAAAGTGTTACTAAAAACAGTACAGATTACGCAATATAAATGCCAGATGAAAACGTTTTCAAATGATGATGGTGAACATATGCAAAAACCTTATATCTGATATCATTTCATTATCAGTCAAAATGTGTGAACTGAGAGAACAAAAAAAAAAATGAATTTGATATTCAACACAAAAATAAACTCACTTCTTGCCCAACCTGCCATGTCCTGCATTTCACCAAGCAGACTTCAAAGACCTGGACAAACATCCTCTATTTCAGTTTAATTACCGCATTTCCCAACTGTGGGGCTTCACCAGAAGTCGACACTTTCAACTCATAAACAAACCCTTAACGAATTTGAACTCTTCTGCAATGACTCACCCTGCCCTCGCATTACAGTTTCAAGGAAAATGACCAAATCTAAAGCATCACGCTGCATAATTAACCGCCCAATTACTGTCCAATGCATATATATATATATATATATCTCTTGAAGGGAAACTGATCCTGAGCAAATACATACGAAACCGTTTAGGCAGCCTAAGCGAAATGTATGAAATCCCATCTAGGGCCTCAAGCAAGTTAAATCTTGGAGCAGCCTAGAGCCAACACACCGTCGGTGTGCCAGTGAGATAGTCGACCACGTCCCCTTCGCTGAGGCCCTTTTCCCCAGACAGAACAAAGAGCACTCAAGTCTAATTCGAAATTGATTACAGCCACTCATAATGCGTGCTGAAATATGCATTGGAAACGAGTGTGCTGAACGAGGAACAGAGCTTGGCAAGTCAGAAAACCAGAGAGGATTCAGAGGGGATGGAGCCGCGCATTCCACCGCCAAACAAACTTTGCAGACGTATCGCTTTCCAGCATTTAGAGGGTTTAAAAAAAAAAAAAAAAACTTGTTTTTCTCATGTTTGCATTCCGCTTTCTAGTATTTACAGTACATAAACTTTCTTACATATGAGGAATGCACATCTGGGCAGATGTTGTCTATGTGGGGTTCAGCTGCTAGACATGATGATGTTCTTAATACCATGGCTAAAGCGAGGCCTGATGTGGAAACTAAGAGAGTGGTCTGTATTTAAGGAGTTTTTCAAAAGTAGTCAAGACAGTTTGGACTGTGCAACCAGTGTACACTGGATCCAAGGTTAAAATACACAAAGAGTTTCAGCACAAATGACTGGAGACACTGTTCCCAAACAGTTTAAAAACAAAAGACCTTTCCAAGAGATTATAAGCATTAAACGTCCCGTTCTGTCTCATGTCTAAGATGTACAAACGATTACATTCACCGTCCACTGTAACTGCACAGGCAAGCTTATGGAGTAAAGAAGAGTAGGGGAAAGCAATGGCAATTGTAAATGGCCGGATTCTGATTGGCTGTTAATGTTTCATCTTTGATCACTGAAAAAAAAAAATTGAAAGTGAAAGTGCCATCTAATGCCGTTCTCATTATAGTTGTTTTGTGGACAATTTTCAAAACTATAGTGTTATCGCTACAGTTGTGTGAATTAACACTCAAAAATGTTACATCAGTAACTTATAACTTTTAAACGTCCTTAAAATATGTCAATATGTGTATAGCATACACATTAAATTTAATTCTACACAAAATATTGAAGTTTACCATGTTACATTTATCACAGATCTCCATTACAATTATAGAGCACTTGTGTTACAAATGTAACATTGGGCTAGTTACAAATTTAAGTGATTTTAGTAATGACTGCTAATATGTCAAAGTTGTTTGAGGCAAACTGCTATCTATGCTCTTCTCTATTTAGTCAGGTGACGCTGGCAGAGTTTATTTTTGGACACATAGCACTTCTATTGTTAATACAGTTATTTATTTCCTAAACAGAACATAAAGTACCAGCTTCACTGTAAACTGAAAAAGTATGGCTGATCAAGCCCATAAGGGGACAAGATCCCCAACATTCAAACTGATTACAAATCAATATGCGTTTCAATTAACAAATAGTACATTGAAAATTAAAATGAAAATAAAATAATAATGAAAGAAGATTTAAATGGTATTCACATTTGGTTACGTTATCAAAGGTGAAGATTACTGACATAAATAGAAAAAGATGAAATTATATAATAAAAAATAAATAAAAATTTAAAACATGGAAAAACAACTTTTAAAAGACTTTAAAAAGCTGTTTTTAAAAAATGACAGAAGAAAAGCTAATAGCCACTCTATCATATATATATATATATATATATATATATATATATATATATATATATATATATATATATATATATAGTTTTTTTTAAGTCCAGTAAATTTGCTGTACGTAACATTTCTACGTAGTAGGCTGCACAAGTTACTGTAGATTAATGATTTAACAAATAACGATGTTCCTCTGTTGCACAATAAATACATCATCAAGTACTAGTCTACTCAACAGGTATCGAGCTGCTAGTTGCTGTGTACATGCGAAGTTATCTCCGTTTTTCAAATGCAAATACTTAAAACATAACGTTTTTTTTTTTTTTTTTACGTAATAAACTGCTTATCTTCACTGCAGCGGACAAATTTCCAAGCGCAGCTCCCAGAGCTCCCAGTTATATGATCTCCCTGGGGTCGCCGAAACTTTGTTCTCACAGCAACTATGATGCCATTTCTAACACACACAACATTTTCCCAAAACGTAGCTCTTAAAGTGCTTCTGGTCAATCCTTACCTTACTTTTCTTCAAACATTAAACGAGCATTTTGACGCGGTTCCTCTCCATTGCTTTGGCTTCGCTTCACATTCGTAGTAGAGTCAGAGGATTTAGATGAGACTTCCTCTCCGCTGTTCCCATTGGATTAGAGCTCTGTCAGTACACACATGCTCGCGCCAGGATTTCCTGTCCTGGGCGGTGTTTCCACTGGCATACTACCATTCTTATCGAACTTAAAAAACAACAAAAAAACAAGTGTGTAGGATGCCTTCTGCACATTTTCTCTGTGATTTCCTGTAATGACTGGACCAACCTTGATTGTTTTTAATTATTATGATTACAGATGAACAGTAAAATCTAATCTCAGTCAAAAAAAAAAAAAAAAAAAAAGTACAAACTAATTACAGTCTCCACTAAGCTTACAATTAAACTTTGGTAGCGTTTATAATTAAATTATACAAATTATGCTAAATTATACCAGCACTCGTTATTAATAATGCACACGTATGCATACGCCTATATTAAAACTCTTAAAGTAGACAAGAAATGGAAGTTATGATAGACTTTTCGGTAACACTTTACAATAAGGTTCATTAGTTAACATATGTGAACTATCCTTAGTTAACATGAACTGAGAATGAATACTTCTTCGGCATTTATTAATCTTTAGTTCATATTAATTTTCAACATTTACTAATATATTATTAAAATCAAAGGTTGTATTTGTTAACATTAGTTAATGGGCTGTGAATTAACTAGCATTAACAAAGATTAACTAATACAGTAACAAAAGTATTTCTCATTGTTAGTTCATGTTAGTTAACACATTAATGCTAACTAATGAACCTTATTGTAAAGTGTTACCAACTTTTTTTTCTATTGTGACGTTTACCCCAGTAGTGAAACTGCTTCTCAGACAAATGCTTTGTCCACTTGACCACTTGACCACTTGTCTACTTGAACTTTTGATCTTGCAAAAAAATGCAAGTGTTCGCAGAGCTTTTATTTATTATAGCCTATTAAATATAAGTGTGGGTATTTCTGCCTTGTCCAGATACTTGCAGTCTTGGCCACTTGAGAGCGCGTGTACACGACAGGAAGTAAGAGCGCAAGACTGTCCCATGTCTTAAAAATGACAAAGTGCAGTGCCCTAATGCACACTAAACCCACACTATTTCCAATACCGCTTCGGAGCGGTTTTCAAAGCTAAGCGTATCCCATCATGCATTATGTTCGGGAACTCATGAGCCCCGAAATCACGGGATGTCGAGGAAAACATTCCACTGTATTAAATGAATTATACAAATAATTTGGTATAGTAAAAACATAAAGTGTTGCACATTTTATTAGTGCAAATATGAGTATGGTGTGTGTAGGACTATGTTGTATAACATTTGCAACTTGAATTAGAAGAACCACAATTTTAAATTTGTGTTTTCTGTTAGTTAGCGACTACTGAACAAACATGCAGAAGTTTATTTTTAAATGCAAAGTATTGAAAATATAAGAAATAAAAAACACTTGTAAAGACTATGAGTGTGTCCCATCAAAGTTTTACTCACACTTGCAGTCTTTACGCCTACTTGAACACTTGGGCCAAATAGAGGAAATACATCATGCAAGTAGACAAGTGGTCAAGTGCATAGACCGCAAGTGTGGGTATTTTACGGTGGCCGAGAGAGCTCAACGCGCTGCAACTGAAGAAAACACATGCAAATAGAAAAAAACACCCGCAAATTAAGAAAACATCTTCATCAGTTTCACAACACATGTGTGCTCCAAATACTCACAACACAACCAAATACAGAAACGCACTGCAAATAGAACAGAACACAACGGAAATGTTGCCGGGGAACCCAATAAGTGACGGACCCGGCTGGGACGTGCCAGAGCCCGTCTACGGAGAGCCTGCCCACTCCCTATTAAGTCCTATTGTACCGAATTTTGGTTGTAGTTCCACCAGAGTTCCACTGGGGGCGATCGCCATGAGTGCAAAATGAATGGGAGTCTATGGGGCTAGACGGCTAAATTTGTCTCTTTCACCCGATTGCCGTTGAGAAATCTCAGATCTGATTGTAGATTTTGCAAGTTCAACATGGGTTTTAGGTCGAAAGTTGAATGAACGAGTACTTATGTCCTTTTGAGTTCTTACAGGTTGAGTTGTTGTTGCCCATAACACGCTAGCATTCTGCTAATGACATTTTGAAAGACTTTTTAAAGCAAATAACTGACTCTAAAAAATCTAACATCCAGCAATGTGTCATTTCTTTGCATCTCCTTTCGAATACAACATTCAAATTATTAGACAAAAAATTATATCCTGAGAAAAGTGGATTTTGAGGGGTATACCGCCATAGACCTCCATTCATTCTGCACTCGTCCTGAGAGCGCCCTCATATGGAATCAGAGTGGAACTGCAACCAGTTCAGAAGCCGGAAGTTTACTGAGAGTGAAACTTCTCGCCATATTAGACATTCTCTGGACGTGCTTACAGCTGTCTACTTTTATTATTATTAAATTTTTTTGCAAAACATACAGAGATGACACGTTTATGACATACAACTTTGTATACAATATACAAAATGTATTTACAATATGTTCAATGTCATAAGAATACTAAAGAGAACAATGAGCTGAAGACTAAATAAATAAATAAATAAAAGATACAGAAAAAGAACATGAGGGAAAGACATTAATCTATACATCAGTTACATTGTACACATTTTGTCATGTTATGTTAAAATAAGTTTCATAAGAAATGTTAGAATGCAGCTAGGGTCCAAATATGAGATGGCAGGTTTTAAAGTTGAGACACTCACACACAGATATAACGCATATTTTAAAAACGTTGTTGTATAAAATGTATATTTATTTGCTACAGTTATGTTAACAGCAATAATACTATATTTCTGGTAAGAACAGCTATTGAGCTGATGGACACACGCTGCGTTGTCATGGGAACATCCCAGGTGAAAATAATGAGGAAATTACGTTGTCTTTCGTTGCTCCCTTCATCTACATAATGGCCCACAAGTGCCCCGCTCCCTCCAAAGTGCCCAATTCAAGGGCTCTGCTGTCTGCCCTTTTAAGAGAGTAGGGCATACAGTAGGTAAAGCTCACGAGCAATAAGCACGTCCCAGCCGTCCGTCCGTCACTTATTGGGTTCCCCGGAAACATTTCCGTTGTGTTCTGTCAGAGAATGTCTAATAAGGCGAGAAGTTTCACTCTCAGTACACTTCCGGCTTCAGAAATGGTTGCAGTTCCACTTTGATTCCATATGAGGGCGCTCACAGGACGAGTGCAGAATGAATGGAGGTCTATGGCAGTATACCCCTCAAAATCCACTTTTCTCAGGATATAATTTTTTGTCTAGTAATTTGAATGTTGTATTCGAAAGGAGATGCAAAGAAATTACACATTGCTGGGTGTTAGCTTTTTTAGAGTCACTTATTTGCTTTAAAAAGTCTTTTAAAGTGTCAATGACGTCATACACATCGTACGACCAGAGATACTGCTTTACGGCAATCCTTCACTCACTTTGGTGCTTTCGCGCTCTGCACTTTCTTTTCTCTTGAGGCATCGACAACACAGCTGACACAGGTAAATACACGTGCTAGAAGAGTTTTTGTTTTGTTTGTTTCTGGTCCCGCTGCGGATGACACGATGCCATCAAGCGGTATCTGGTCATAATCAGTCCTTCACTGACCAATCAGCGTTCATTAGCAGAATGCTAGCGTGTTATGGGCAACAACAACTCAACCTGTAAGAAATCAAAAGGACATAAGTACTTGTTCATTCAACTTTCGACCTATAACCCATGTTGAACTTGCAAAACCTACTATCGAATCTGAGATTTCTCAACGGCAATCGGGTGAAAGAGACAAATTTAGCCATCTAGCCCCATAGATTCCCATTCATTCTGCACTCATGGGCGATCGCCCCCAGTGGAACTCTGGTGGAACTACAACCAAAATTCGGTACAATAGGACTTAATAGGGAGTGGGCAGGCTCTCCGTAGACGGGCTCTGGTTCTGTCCTATTTGCAGCGCGTTTCTGTATTTGTTTGTGTTGTGAACTTTTGCAGTGCGTTTCTGTATTTGGTTGTGTTGTGAACTTTTGCAGCGCGTTTCTGTATTTGGTTGTGTTGTGAGTATTTGGAGCACACATGTGTTGTGAAACTGATGAAGATGTTTTCTTAATTTGCGGGTGTTTTTTTCTATTTGCATGTGTTTTCTTCAGTTGCAGCGCGTTGAGCTCTCTCGGCCACCGTAGTATTTGGACAAGGCATCCGACAAGGCAAAAAACAAATGTCGGACAGGACTTGATTTGAATTGGTTGGATTTGATTGGACGGTTGTGGTCTGCTATTGGTGGATCTCATGTGAGTGACAGGTTGCCCCGCCCTCACGCCAGTAAACACATCATCAGAGAAGAGCATGCAGCAAGAAAGAGGGGAAGTGATTTTCATCAAGGTTGTGAGGCACATGAATAAAAATAAAAAAATAATGATGTGCTCTAATAAATGGAAACTGCAATATTCTATTAAAAAAAAAAATCAAACAAGAATTGCCCATTTTGATTTCATGGTGACTTAAAATTATAATACTTTTTTAATGAATTCTGTCCATTTTATTTTTGGGTGTGGTTTGTCACCATGGAAACAATACTACATGATGGGTTCATGTACAGTGTTGAGCACTGAATACACATCATAAACATATTAAGCTTGAGTTTTTGCACACATTGCAGAAGTGGCATTTATGATGTTGTCAGCACATTCCCCTGCAGGTTTTAGGTATCTCAATTAATTCCACCTTTACTGAAAGTAACCTAATCCTAAGGGTTTTCTGTTAGAACGGTGTCGTCTAAGCGGCCCCTAAGTTAATAACTAATGATCTTTGCAATGGAAGTGAATCGATCAAAACTAACTTTAGCTGGGCAATAATTTTATTCTAGAGCTGCTGTAATGCCAAAACAATCTCTGTTACTGTAATTTCCTATTATCAGTGTAAAGCTGCTTTAAAACAGTCTATATTGTTAAAAGCGCTATATAAATGAAGGTGACTTGACTTACTGTCATATTTCATTTTCTATAACCTTTTTTTTTAAAGTTACTGATATCATTTGCCATGAGGTAAAAGTGTCTTACCTCAGCAAACATGCCTCTTGTCAGACTCCCTGAGCATAAACTTGCCCAGTCAGGCAACAAGCTCTTCCATTCAGAGTTGAAATAATAGAACTCCAGTGAAATGTTTGGCAATTGTGAAAAATTGCCTGTTGTTTGCACAGATCTGCCATTGTAAGCTGTGTTTGTTTTCCAGTGAAATGTAATGTGACCTTGTTTATATTTTTGTGTTTTCACTGTTTTTGAAGCTTGTCATTCAGATGTCCAGATTCAAAATAAAACATTCCACAAGCATTGGAGTTTGGTTTGGATTTGTTTTGTAATAATAATAAAAAATGCTATATTGACGTTTTGAGGTTTGATGTTTTCACAACTTTTCAAGAACAATCTATTTTCATTTTTAGGTGTGGTTTCCAGAATATTTAGCAACACTTTCTATGAAACCTGTATATATTATACATTATAATGCATAAATGATGCTTTTTAGCCTCTTTATAAAAACACCCAGGCACGATGTTCAACACACTCTCTCATTTCCCTTTTTCAGAAATCTTCCTGCAGGGAGAATGCAGTTGGATGAGGCAGGACAGTAAGTGTAATCCACAAATGATTAATCTACAGGTTTATGCTATGCCATGCAGCAACACCCTTGATATGTGATAAAGGGTATATATCTTTATATGTGATAAAGAGTTGTCACAACCTGTTTTGTGTCATTTGTAGATTAGGACAGGCATTGCTTGTTTTCTCATAGGTATTACATTTTATGTATGCAGTTGTTAATTGTGTATGTCTTGAAATGTGAATCTGGTCAGCTCTATCTTTATTAGACCCATTATGAAAGACCTGACATGGAACCTGTGGACAAACCCATTTAGAGCACATAATGAGGCTAATTCAGTTAGGCCCGACCAGGGCTGGACTGGGACTGCCCCACCACATTTGATCATAAACACCACCCATCTTTGCACACCCTTGAATATGTATACCAACTCCTATTCCTCACAACCTGATGCCATGTAATGACTGAGTAGGAACGAGTGAGAGTTAACAGATGAAATAAGTGCAAAATTGTAAATTATCAATACAATTGAACTATACTCCACAGAGATGAATCCAAAAAACAAGCTATAAGCTTCATTGGCATAGCAACCCTTACGAAAAAGAAGTTTATTCAAGTGTGCTATTAGTATACTTCTTTTAAACTAAAAATAAGAAAGTATACTTTCAGTCTACTTTTTATGTACTTCTCTGAAATATACTTCAAATTCCACTTACATTTACATTTATTCATTTAGCTGACGCTTTTATCCAAAGCGACTTACAATTGCTATATATGTCAGAGGTCGCACGCCTCTGGAGCAACTAGGGGTTAAGTGTCTTGCTCAGGGACACATTGGTGTCTCACAGTGGATTCGAACCCGGGTCTCTCACACCAAAGGCATGTGTCTTATCCATTGCGCCACACCACCCCCACTTAAAGGGTTAGTTCACCCAAAAATTAAAATTCTGTCAGTAATTACTCACCCTCATGTTGTTCCAACCGCGTAAGACCTTCGTTCATCTTCGGAACACAAATTAAGATATTTTTGATGAAATCTGAGCCATGTTTCACTCCTCCATAGGCTTCCAGTGTGACCGAAACTTGCTGGCCCAGAAAAGTTATTAAAGAGATCGTTAATATAGTCCAAGTGACTCCAGTGGCTCAATCTTAAGTATATCAAGCGACGAGAATACTTTTTGTGCGCAAAAACAAACAAAAATAACGACTTTATTCCACTATTCATTTCCTTCTCTCTCGACCTCTAGTTGGTTTGCGTAGTGTTTTTGCGCAGCGCGTCTGTGTTACACGTCACCACGTAGGCTCACTATTGGTCGACGCCGGTCATGTGTGTATTGCGTGATGACGTGCAACACAGACGCGCAGCGCAAAAACACTACGAGGCCCAGAGAGAAGGAAATGAAAAGTGGAATAAAGTCGTTATTTTTGTTTGTTTTTGCGCACAAAAAGTATTGTCATCGCATGATAAACTTAATGTAGTGCCACTGTAGTTACTTGGACTATTTTAACGATGTTTTAATAACTATTCTGGGCCGGTGAGTTTCGGTCACACTGGAAGCCTATGGAGGAGTCAAAATTCTGTCAGATTTCATCAAAAATATCTTAATTTGTGTTCCGAAGATGAACGAAAGACTTACATGGTTGGAACAACATGAGGGTGAGTAATTACTGACAGAATTTTCATTTTTGGGTGAACTAACCCTTTAAGTGTACTTGACTTGTACTGACAGAAAAGTCTAAGTATATTTGGCCTCTACTTGTTGATTGAGATATACTTAAAAGTATAATTAAGTATTCTAAGTATTCTTGGCTTGTACTTGTGTTTACTATTTTGATTGAGTAGCTTATTAAATACTTTTTTTCAAACATAATATTACACACTGTCGTATAAACTAACATGTTCAGCTTTATATAGTAACAAACTTTCGGGTGGAATAGCTTATAGAGTAAATAAAATAAGCATGGAAAATAAGTTTATTCAAGTGTTCTATTAGTATACTTCTTTTCAACTAAAAAGAAGAAAGCATACTTTCAGTCTACATTTTATATACTTCTCAGAAATATACTTAATTACACTTAAGTTTACTTGACTTATACTGAGAGAAAAGTCCAAGTATATTTGGCCTATACTTGTTCTCAATCTTTTGATCAAGATATACTTAAAAGTTTAATTATTCAAAGTATACTTGGCTTGTAGTTGTGTTAACTCTTTTGATCGAGTAGCCTATTAAATATACTTTTTTTACATCGTTTTTCATATACAGTCTTATGAAACTTTAAGTTTCAAAATAATTAAAATATTGATATAAAACAGATATGTTTCTAATTCTGCTTATCTGAATTTTTGTGTAGGCTAGTCATTCAAGTGTTGATAAAAAAGGATGCATGACGCTAATAAAAGGTTTTTAAAATTAAAGTAGAGTTAAAGGTATTTTTCAAGTATAAAAAATAACATTTGAACATAGTAGTATAGGCCTACTGCAAGTGCAAAAATTGTATATAAATAGTAAACTATAAGTATAATGTTAAGTTCACTTAAAGAAAACTTGTAGTATAAAACTACTAAACTAGTAGTTTACTGAGAGTATACTTCATATACCGTGGGTGGACCTCGGGCCTTCTAGGGCAAAAAAAAAGTCCTTAAAAAGGAATTTCTTTATAAGCAAATATTTCCCTTTGCTCTGAACTTTGAGCGTTGTAACTTTGCAGATGTTGTTTATGATCAAACAGCAACATTACACACTAACTAAAGTTAGAAAAGTGAAATCATAATCAACCACCCTTTAATTTCGTTAACTAAAACTATGACGAAAAATGTTCGTTAACGACCTTTTTTTTTTTTTTTCTGACTAAAACAAGAGGATGAGAGACGACACCCACGTCATTAAACAATAACTGTGACTATATCAATGCAATATTGTTTACGAAAAAAATGTGAAATGTGTTTAAAAAATAAAAACTTGCTCAAAACCATTTGTTTTTTTGTCGAATAAAGGAGGAGACAACACATTACAGAATGTTTTTACACGCGTTTATGCTTACGGTTGCCAGAGTTCAACGATTTAAACCCCTAGTCAGAGGTTTTCTGTTAAGAGAACACTACCCGGTCTTTTCAATAGTATCTGGCAACCAAGCGCACACGCTCTCTTTCATTCATTCTTAAAGGAGCTGTATGTAAGAAATGTATTTCAATTAATCATAAAATGGCCCTGATATGTCACTAGACATTAAGAAATCATGTTCATTTCAAATACTTATATCACTGACAACAGTGGTCCGGCCAGGATATTGTCATTTAAAAAGTGAAGTTGCAGCCCTCAACTGATGTTGATGTTGTCATGTTGTGTTTTGGCCTGAAGCTCCACCCTCCACCTATCTACCAATCACAAAGTCAGTAGTGTTTCGGCATCCGGGTTGCCAGCTCAGCTCTAGTTACCACAGCTGCAGCTACAAACGTTCGTGCTGGATCCTGCAGCCTATCTGGCAACCTCGAGTCAGGGGGGAGGGGATACACCGCTCTACAGTAATTTGAAAGTGATTGCAGTACCAGTTTTGGCCACAATCTTACATAAGGCTCCTTTAAGTAGAGATGTTCTACTTTAATTAAAGTGTCATTCAGTCGGTCTGTGTTCTGTCACGAGCCGCTTGCGCAGTTGTGCGATTAAATATGCGAACAAAATGCAGGCTGATATCCAGCAGTGGTTCTCAAACTGAGGTAGGCTACGTGGGGTGACCAGACTGTAAAAAAAAAAACAATTTTTCAGTTCATTTAATTCTATTTCACCTTAAAAATAAAATGGAGCAGCTTGGCTATGACGTCCAATTAAATTTCCTCATCTTTCGCGGTCAAAACTGACTGCATCCACAAAAGCCAGCAAATCGCACTACATAGTGCTGTTCTCGACAAAATACCTTTGTAAAAGTTGGGATTTACAACTTACTAGCATGAAGAACAAATATAGACAGACTTTGCATTGATATAAGATTAAAACTCTCTTCGATACAAAAACATACCCTGTGGGAGTTATTGTTTTTAATGTTGATCATATGAGCAATAATGTGTCCCGAATATCCACACGATTTCAAATGTGGCATTGATTTTATACAACAGTTCAACAAACAAAAGGGTAACATTAAGTGATGTACTACATTTAAAACAGTATTGTCAGTAGGCTATTATTGCTCTATTTTGAAGCGAAAGCCACAGCAGAACTGCAGCACACAGCTAGCCTGGGTTTCCCCATGCTGCCTTGTGCGCAGCGCGATTTTATTCACGCTGCTAGGCAGCCTGGATTCCATGGACTAGATTTTCGCCTCAGCGAGGGGACCAATCACAGAACGGGGAGGGAGCAGCAAGACGATGACGACGTCTATGCGACACACCGAAGCAGTTTGTTTATATCTATGGATCCAACATGGCAGCAGATGCGAAGTTACCTTTCGATGCAGCCTTAGATAGTGTTCTAAGTAGTTTTGAACGCAAGTTTATTTCGTCTTCTTCCTCGTCGAATTTTCTCGCTCTACACACGTCATCTGGTATAATTGAAACGATTGGCTATAGAGCTGGTAAGTCCCGCCCATCCGTAAAACCCCAAGTGGACCTCTAGGTTGAAAAATCGTCAATGCAAGTGAATGTGAGAAAATAATTATTTTCTGGTCCCGTTTGAATTGTGCCATGAATGTGAACATATGTTGTCTGTGAATTTTTTATTAAATTTTTCATGTTACGAGTTTGACAGAAACTCGGTATGATTCTTTGGCTAGCAGTTGTGGAAAAGACATAAGGAGAAAGACTACATGTCGCCTACACTGAAAAAAATGATTCATTGACTAGTTGAATTTACTAAAAGAAATTATGTTAATTGGATCCACATAATTGATTTTTAGCTACATTTAAACAAATGCATTACGTTGAACTAAGTTCAGCTTAATGCATTTGTTTAAATGTAGCTAAAATCAATTGCGTGGAACCACTTACGATATTTTTTTTTAGTAAATTCAATGATTTAAAATTTTAGCATTTGATAGACATTTGTAGCGTCCAATAAACGGTTCTGGGCATTCGTAAACCACGCCTCAAATACGAGAAAATGAACATGTGGTTCCCAGACCACATCTCATTGAGAAAGAGGTCTGACGTTAGCCAGGCTAGCAAATTTTTGTAGACTGGCTTTGAAATTTGAACGAATTGTGAGATTCAATAATCCGATCATAAATACAGCCACTTGCTTGTTACTGAATGAATGAATGACTCGATGACTCACTCATAAAGATAGTGACTTACCACCACTTACTGGCGATTTTAAGTATCACTTTGCATATTTAATGATCATTGTTTTATTTAAAGCAATATTTATTTAATAAAGGAATTTATAAAGGTAAAAAAAATAACTGGAAAATCGATTAAAGGGGTCAAATATTGTTCTTAATGGAAAAGGTGTGACTGCAGTCTAAGTGGAGGAGAGGGGGGTGCGCCATGGACAAACCCATGACAGGGACCATACTGGGTCTAATTCAGATAGGGCTGATATGGATCTCATGGACAAACCCATGACAGGGACCATACTAGGGCTACTTCAGATAGGCACGACATAGGTGACATGGACAAACCCATATAGGGTCCATACGGGGCTAATTCAGATAGGCCCGACATTGATTCCGTGGACAATGCCAATGTAGGGGCACACTTTTCAAGCCCATATTGTACCTACATCGGCCCCACCATGAACTTTTGGAAGGGATAAATTCCAATAATGTGGAATTGGTTTAGTGTGATGTTATTTCCCTTTGTTGTTTTTTTTTAATTATTATTTAATTTTATATATTTTTAAAAAATTGTCCTAGAAAATGTTCTAAGGGATCCTTAATATAGTTTTTTAAAAATGTTACCAAGAAACTTAATGTCTTAAATATACTTCCCAGATGAAATTTGTACTGGACACAGAGCACAGCATGCATAAAACACTTACCCCACCATACAACTGAGTGCCTTATAAAACATTTCTTCAAAAAAAAAAAAAACCTTATTCTAAAAGAGGTACCTGTTACATTACACTGCAATACAAATTATTGTAACACACTTAGTAAAAGCACAATTATAAGCAAAATATTTGTAGTGCAGTACTGAGTGCCCAAAAGAAGTCATAATGTCAAATTTTACATCCTAATTTGCTCTGACACACCTGAATTGGTGACACGTGTAATGTAACCAGCAGCTTTGTAGCTTTCTATCTTTCAATAGATCATTTTATACCTGTTTTCAGTCTAGTGTACAAATAAAAATAACACATGCATAGATGGATATGACCTTGTTAGTTTGTGGAGTGTGATATCTAGGTCACTTGTTGCTTGCTGCGTTATCTAGTACAATCTAATGATTATCCTTTAATCAGCTTTAGAAAACCAAGGGAAAAGAAAATATGACCTGAGAAAAAAATCAGTGAACAGCTTTGATCATGATAAACACACTGATTGTTGAAATCACTAAGGCATTTCCTTATTTTTTAACTTCAATAAGTAAAGTAAATAAGAATAATTACAGAAATTATACAAGTTGCCTGTAACATCATTCCTCTACATAATCTCACCTTTCTTATGCACTTTTAGTGTTATGTAACTTCTTATTAAAGTGTTCACATCTCATTTATTCCAAGAATGCCCCTCCCCCTTAAGCAAATATTTTTGTTTTTCCATTTCAAAAGTATAGTGGCAGACCTGGTGGTGGTGGATAATAATAATAATCTAAAACCTTTAATCTTTAAAACCATAGAGTGGAGAAGGCAATGGATATTTTCCAGTGTTAAACACTATGGACATGTTCCATCTTGACAAAAGAAGCAATCACTGGAGCACAGGTGATTTTTTAGATATTATATGGATTGGATATTTTATAAGAGCATATCAAAATCCAGATGATGCTTTTTTTGTGTTTACAGTCTTTAACTTGTTGTCCTCCACTACATTTTAGAAGTAAAGTTTCTAGTCTGTAATCTGAGCAAGAAAACCAGATGCACCAGATGTCTCACCACATCAACATCCCCACAAATATGTTACCCAATATATATTAATCTTCAAATGGTGTTGTGGCCACTAAAATGAAAACGCACACATCACAAAAACTGTTGGCTAATCATACATTATAGCTTAACTTTTCAGTCCAGTTTCATTTTCATAGAACATAACAGTTTAGTTTCTTTGAAATTACATCACAATCTGCACTCAAGCTTGTCTAAATAATCAGAAATGTTCTACAACAACATTTCATTTTGAACTATGCCTATCTACAAATCCTAAAACACATAGCAGTATGTTTCATTCATGATCGATAATTATGAATTCATTACCCATTTGAATTTGTTTCAAGCATTTCAATTACATGTGTATATCACACTTTGGTCATATAGTTAAAAGAAGTGTGTTTGTGTAATAGTTTTGAATCTGAGAGATTTTTTTTTTTTTTTTTTTTTTTTTGCTGGTCCTGGTTGAATTGGGATGTCTGAGCAGCTATATGGCGACATCTTCTGGAAATATCTTATAAAACACTATACTAACATTTTAGCAAATCCCATGCCGTAAAGACTGCACTAGACCAATGGTTTTCAGTCCTGGACCCAGAGCTCTACACATTTTATACACTGTTAAATATTTTCAGCCATTTCAAATTAAATTTTTGAGTACAATCAAAGTGTCCATATTGGTCATTTCAACTCATTATTTTAAATATTGTCTGGTTTTGGATTGATCTTTGTAAATTGACATGACTGTATATTATTAGATGGTTCAATTTAGCAAAGTAAGTTTAAAAACAGATTAATTCATAACTTGAATTCTGTTGTGATAAGTGAACTATTGCAGTGGCTGAAAGAGAATTAACTTAAGTGCTCAACTAAAGGAAACACTCATCACCATAATGGTGACTTCAAATGAAATTATATGTTCAATAAAACATCAGCATTAACTAGAGCTAAACCTTTTTTAATTCTCACTAAGAGCTTTTGTAGACGTACAAAAGAAATAAAGTCAAAGTTTGTAATAAGTGAAGAAGGCAATGCTAAGTTGTTTAAAAATACTTGAGAGATGCATTAATTATTCAGGGGAACTCTCCAAGGAGGGGCTGTCGCGAGGAGCATCGGGTCCGAAAACCAAGTCCGGGTGGGCCAGGAAGGTGCAACCATCAAGACCTGCTCCTCGTCCTCCCTGACCTTGCTGTCTGTGTGAGCGGGCTTAATGGGGGTAATGCGTATTTGTGTAGGGTGTGCCAACACATCCGTGCCAAGGCGTGCCTCTGTCAGGGAGTAAAAGAGCTGGCAGTGAGAGGATTCCTGAGAGGCAAACAAACATCCAACAGCACGCTCTTAGCCCAGACATGTGACACAGTGATCATGGCCGTCAAAAGAAGATAGGAAACGAACACATACAGAAACACACAAGCAGAAAGGCATCTTTAAAAAAACGCTTTTTAATCTTTTAGGAAAACTGCACTTTTATGCTGAAGCGCCTAGGGGGGAAACGCTGCACTTAACCAGGCCAAAAACAGATGAGACACCACAGCAATGCGTCATAACAGCAGTAAGAGTGCTATCGCTGTAGTTGGTGACTGGAAGAGTAATCGCTCATTCCGAAACATCCACTCGGCTCCGAAGCAAAAATCTGAATTATTGGATGTGTGCCGCCATCTGTACATATACCCATATGTACAGATTTTAGTGTGTCTGCGTGAGATAATAGCAGCTGCTAACACACACAAGCTCTTGAAACCCCGCCCTCTGCAGCAGCTCATTTGCATTTAAAGGGCCAGGCACAAAACGGTGCGTTTTTGCAAACCCTCAAAAAGTGACAACTTTAACTTGCTATATAAAAATATCTGTGGGGTATTTTGCGCTAAAACTTCACACACACACTCTGGGGACATCATAGATATATATCTTGTGAAAAGGGCATTTTACCACCCCTTTAATATATTACAATATATTGAATAATACATCAGGAATTGCCGCTTTTCATATATTGAAAAATATGTGACAATATATTTACTGATATATCATAATGTATGTAATTATTAGTGGTGGGCCGTTATCGGCGTTAACATGCTGCGTTAATGTGAGACTCTTATCGGGCGATAAAAAAAATATCGCCGTTAATCTATTCTCAAAGTTGGGTTGGGAGCTGTGTCTATACTACGCAAGCTATGATGACTTTCACCTTGATATTTTAGCGCGGATGTATACCTAGCCGAATTGCACTGTAGGGGGCAAGAACGAGTCTTCGAACCTGTGTGTATGCCTACTGTGAAATTACCTCATCAAACACGACGTGCTAACATGGATGCAGCTATGAAGCCGCCGGGTTTGCTTCAGGGAAAAATGATTTTTAAGAAGCTTCTAGGGGTGTAACGGTGCACGTATTCGTATTGAACCGTTCGGTACGAGGCTTTCGGTTCGGTGTTCGGTACGCATTTTCAAACCGAACGGTTCGTTGGACCATTTTTCCTGCCGACCAAAATTTTGTTATTTTCAAATGTAGGCGCGTGGCAAGCGCGCTTATAAAGTAAGAGACGCTGGCGCGACCACAACATTGTCCGACATCAAATGGCAAACGTAATGTAAGCGGAACCAAACTGAGCTACTCGTTATTGTGTGGTTGACGGACCGTTTATCAGTTTGGACCAAAGCAGCGTGAGCCGATCTTGATCATGCGACACTGTTACTACACAGCGCTAAGAGATCCAGTGAAGAAATAATTTCAATTCGCCACTTAAGTAATAACATTGCTGCGAGATCTAGTGAGAAACATTCACATTTCTCCATTATTAACGGATCAAACAGTGCGTGGAAGCCAGGAAGAAACATTGTGCCATGAATGAACTATCCAGTGTCCACAGATCTGATGCAACATTTACCATGGATTTACTGTAATCCATGTAAACTGTTACTGTTTACACTAACTGCAACCATGGAAGTTTGGCAGGAATAGTAGGCTATAATGCTTTCAAGTAACATTACGTTGGTTTTATTTTGACATTATGAATAAAATTGCTGCCCTCAAATGTTAATCTGAACTAAAAATAGACCTTTGTTTATAACTACTACAATATTAGGCTACATTTCATTTTTTTCCAAGGAGCTGTTTTGTTTTATATGCTCATAAGAAGAGTCTATTATAGCTCCATCATTGCTCAAAGTAAAAAAAAAATCATACTTTATTATGTTAGTTTTAATAATAAAAAATAAAAAAATCTCTGGCATTTCTTTCTTTTTGCTGTATCGAACTGAACAGTGAATTTTGTGAGCCGTTACACCCCTAGAAGCTTCCCAATGGAAACCTCGACAAGACTAAGGTTGTTTGCACCTTGTGCAATGCGGAATTAGTTTACTGTAGGAGTTCTTCCAGTCTCAATACCACCTAAACGCAAAGCATCCCTTAGCCAGGGTTCTCAAAAAAAAAAGTTTTATCAAAAGCTTGGAGTGAGATCACATGCGGTTAGGGGAGGAGCCCTAATGGAGCCCCGCCCCCGCCCGTCCGTCCCCGCCCCCCAATTTTACCCATTGTTCATAATTAACCAGCACAAATTGAAATTATAACAATTGGTAAATCTGATAAATGACAGAGCAATTAATCACATCAAATATACTCTTTAATGTTATATTTCAAAATTACAAATATACAAAAATATAACAAATTGCTCCAAACAGTTTGGAAAAACAAATCTTTTTGCATTTTGAATGTGTCTAGTCGTAATGGTATAATGATTTATTGTGTGGTGGGACATTGTGAACAAATGACATAGTATTAAGGTGTGTGTGTGTGTAAAGCTTGCAGGACAACTTGGTTGGCATTGCCTTTTCAGCGTGAGAAATACATGGTGTGGCGTGTGAGCGTGTGAACTGGTTGAATTGCGTGTGTCTCACGGCCAATGCGTGAGACTTGAGAACCCTGTGTATTAAATATTGAAGAACATTAAAAATTAATGAATATATAATATGGTGCATATATTTAACAAAATGCTCCGCTCTAGAGTTAACTTTTCTAGCTGACTAATGAGTTTATGGTCACTGGATATGTTTTTTCTGAGGTAAATGTGACGTTACATGACATTGTTTACTAACGTCTTTGCACGGTTGAAACACTGATTGAGCGACTCCATGTCACATGATACGGACTTCGATAAGTTGTAGCCTACTCTATTTTTGAACACACTTTCAGATGCTCATTCATGTTTATTTTGCGCTGTAACTGGTATTATTAAGGCGGAAGAGTTGCTTCCGTTGCTTCTCTTGAGCTGAGCTGCGTTGGAGCGATCTCACCCCACAGCGCCAAAACGGTAATTATGTTTTTGAATTTCGTAAGAAAATGGACGTAATTTGAAATCTGAGACTTTGTTTCATATCAATAATAACAAAGCACAAAGATTATTGCGATTTATTGGATGGGATGCGCGCAACAATGATCCATTCATTCATCAACTGAAAACAGGATGACTAATCGATTCTTGGGATATAAGAATCGATATTGTTTCGTAAAAATGATAATCGATTAAAATCGAGAAATCTATATTTTTTACCCAGCCCTAGTGAATCTCCAGTTGTCACTGGTGATTGCCGTTTGAACTTTTCTGCATCTGCCATCAAATTGATAAGTTTGATTATATCAAGTGCTGTGAGAAAAGGCTATAAATCTCCACCTCCAACATCCTCACACTCATCGCCTACTAGCCGAAACACCTTCTTCATGTGTACAGATGTGACGTAATGATGCAAAGACATGCTCGAATTTCCCGTGGAAATCCACCAGTACCACTGGAATTAAAAACATTATTACAAGCTTACCGTTTTGAATCGAGCTAAGACAAGCAGATCGTTTTGAACACTGGCTGGTTATGTACTTGCTAAAAAACACTGCCGCACTAGGGGTGTCTGGACCTTCCACGGTTGTGTAGTGTGTGCTCACGAGCACACGAAAAGGTCTCAGACAGGAGCTTGAGATGTTGACTCAAGGATGTGTGAGCCCTGTTGCGGAAATGATCTATTTCATGGTGAGAATGCAATGAAAACCAAACCCACTTGTCTTTTGTAGTAACTTATTCTTGCAAGAGGGCCGTTCACATACAGACATCAAGAGTTTTCTGCCGCCTAGTGTGGGATGCCTTTTTATACATCACTCACACTTCATTCTGCTGGTTTGCTGTTATTTTAATTCAGAAAGAAGATCTATACCATATAAGGACATTTTTTTGTCTTATTCTCTTGGCCCAGAGAAAAAGGGACACTTTAACCATGGATATGCTAAATTTCTCTGCTTTTTACACCCAAGCAGCAATATTTTCAGCTGTATGACGCTTTTCAAGTGGCATTGTGGTCAGGTTATATAAATTTAGCTCCCAGTCATCCTTAATAAAATGGCAGGAGACACCTAAGTATGCCTCAGTGGCAATACTTGTCCATGCATCTGTGGTGAGAGTGATATTTGTTTTGTGTCTCCATATATTTCTTCTCCGTCAACGTAGTGAAGTGGTTCCAGGAGGCAAGTGTATACTCTGGACAAAATGTGCTGACCATCTCACAGAAGTCCTGATCGTCTACAATAGAAAGGGGTCTCATATCCTTGACAATCATGTTGAGAATACTATCAGTAAGCCCAGCGACCATGTGGGGGGTGCATTCAGTGGCATCCTTTTTATGAAAAAATAAATAAATAAACAAATCCACAGCTTTGCCTCTTTCTGAGAAACAAAACAACAAAAAATAATATATATCAGTGACATTTTAACATGAAATCTATGTATGAGTTTTTAACTAAGGATAACTATTATCACAAAAAGTTCATATTTATGCAGTCAGTGTAGGCCTTATGAGGAAAGGTGTTTACTATGGCTGCGTTCACAATTAATGTTTGAGACTGACAACAGCACTTACAGAAGCGAGTCTTGAAATGTTTTGTCTACGGATGAAACGATTCCTTGAGTAACTCGAATACAAAAAATCATTGAGGCAAATGATTTGCCTCGAAGCTTCGTTTAGTCAATTTAACTATACACAGAGCACTGTGTTTCCCCACAGACCATTATTACTGACGCACACCCAGCTAAACTCTGGACCATGTGATGTAAACAGAGAAGATGCTGCAGAATGAAAAATGGAGAAACGGAGAAAACAGCGAGGGGCTAGAAGAAGATTGAGGCCAAAGAAAACAGCAGAACGTTTCCAAAGTTTGGGATCATTTCATACTAAAACAGAAAGAAAACTCTGTACAGTGTGTTTAATGTAAGATTGAACAGGCGTACCACAACAGTACGAGTCCAATGCTTCAGCATCTCAACCGAAAACTTCCAGTCTACGCATCAGGTCCACGGAGCGGAGTCAAAACAAGGTAACAGTAGCCTTCGCATTTAGCCTAAATCAATATGATTGCTAGTTGAAATGAATGCCCATAAAAATTAATGTTGAATGTGACTATGTGCAGTGACTATTTAAGACCGTAGATCAATATGAGGACTAGTTATGATGCCCCTAAGTTAGCTAAGTTTTGGGAAAGCCTAAGTGTCATTCATGTTGACAGTCTCACTCTCTCTTTGACACACACACACACGCACACACACACACACACACACACACTTATCTCACAGTTATGCATAAAAACACCACAGAAAGCAATATATCAGGTAAATATAGTAGTCTTAAGCCTCATGCACACCAGGACAATTATCACGCACACTTATCGGCAGCGTTTTTTGAGCCTTTTTTCGTCGCGTCTTTGTGTTCGTACCAAGTGATTTTCACTGGCGATGCACCGCGTGAATGTGCAAATTCACTCCCTCATGAAAAAAAATTAAGTGAAATGAAACTCACCATCGAATCCTATTTGATCTGCAATTCCTCTCCATAATCCATAATTCCTCCATAAAACCAAACAAACAAACCCGAATAAAAAAAGAAAAAAAAGTACGCTTTTTACGCTTTTTAGTACGAGGCGTTAAACGTCCGTGATAAGCACGTGCGATAATCGTCCTGGTGTGCACGAGGCTATTACGATGTACATATACTTTAGCCAGTCCTCTTTTATGCTCTAAAACATGATTGAAGTGTTTTGCCAATTGAACAGGTAAAATGTGACTGAGACCAGTTGGTAATTCACGAGTTCACACGTACATGAAATATAATGTAGTATTTATGCGTATTTGGCTTGCTGTCCAGGGGAGGGCTCCGAGCTCGGAATTTTGCCCGAACCCAGAGTACTCCCCCCTATACTGGGGTAGACCCAGCCGAGTGTGAGGTGATGGGGTGGTGGAGGGATGCTGAGAAATTTGTCGTGAGACAGAAGGTGAGGAAAAGCTTTATTTATACCGGCTTCCTCTTGAGCTGATTGGTTGATTACCTGAACGTGCTCCTCCTGAACTTTGTTACATAAAACTTCATTTAGGTTGTGGCCTTATGAATGCCAGTCTTTTCCAGATGAACAAAATATGCAAAATGTGATTTAAACATTTCTATTGAGAGAAAAGAATTGGGTTGTAGTTAAAGTTTAGCAGTCTGGGGTGTATTCCAGAAAGCAAGGTTAACTTACCGTCAGATAAACCTTGAACTCTTGGTTGGTTAACCCCAAACTTGCTTACTCTGGGTATGTCGGTTCCAAAACACCTGTGAGGAGTTAGTTTAATCAACCTCCTATTGGTAACCCAAAGTTAATGCGCGCGCACGGCGAGTACATAAAGACATTTTCAATGGATCGCCGATTTCAGGAGTCACCATGGAAACCCAGGGAGAAAAAAAGCGAGCTACATACTTAGGTGAAACTGAGTTGGAGGTTTTAATGCTTGCTTATGAAGACTATAAGCCCATTATAGCTAAAAAAAAAGCAATACTGCTGCATCAGCAAAAGAAAGACAGTTGGCTTGGCAAAAAATAACGGACAGAGTAAATGCGTGAGTTTATAAAATTATAAATGGGCTATTTTCCCCTTTCATTGTGACGCAAAAATTCTTTGGGGCATGTAGTAAAAATAGACAAGTATTTACTTGTTGGCCTCCATAGATTTCTTAATATTACAGTAGTAATGCACATAATTGGCTAATAATATGTTGGTTTTATCAGGTGTAATCCATCTGGAGCCAGAAAAAGTGTGAGCCAAGTCAAAATGAAACACAAAAACATTCTCCAGCAAGGTAATATTTTCTTAACTTACTAAACTTGTTACTGACGCCATGTAATTTAGTATTTAATGTAATTTAGTTTTCTATGTAGCCAATAGAAAGAAGGCTGAGGCCCGTAAAACAGGTGGGGGTCCACCTCCACCTTCCCTCACCCCAGCTGAGGAGCTGGCACTGTCCCTTAATAAAGGGCGACCTGTGGTCGATGGGATTCCAGGGGGCAGTTCGTCAGACTCAGCTACCAAGACAAGTGGCTTAGTAAAATGTAGGTGTACCATATTAAAACTTATGATTTATTGATGTTTTCACTGTTTTTGTCAGTTTTAATAAAGAAAATCATCAACACTGTCACCATTTAAAAAAGGCATTTTGAATGCATTTTACAGTTTGATTCACTTGTGCAGTATGCATGCTGCTTTGACTGCATATGCTGTATACTGTAATCTTATTACTATTACTCTTAGATGTTCCTAATGTCCTTCTTTATTAGTTGTATTTGTTTAAGAATATACATTGAGTATTGAATATGCATGATTATCTTATTGGTTTAATTATCTTGCAGTTGCTGATGGCCACATTGTATTATTGGATCCTCCTGCAACACCACACTCTGTCACAGTTGTAAGTGATTATTGTCTTTAGGTTTCTGTTTGCTAGACCAAGCATTCCTTATTTTCACTGTAGGATGACGATGAAGAGACCACTTCTGCTGTGACAGAAACAGAAAATGTGGGGAGGCCCGTAGAGGTATGACGCATAGAATGCATTCCCCCTTTTTTACATAAGAGAATAAATAAATTGTCATTGTCATTTTACAGAATATGGCAGGAGATTTTAATACAGATGAGGGTCCATCTGCCTCCACACAGCGTAAGAAATGTTCTGCAGTTCTCCTTCCTCATTTAAATATTTGGTCTGTGTTTGTATTACAGACTTTATCAGTCATGTTTAATTATTCTGTCTTTCTAGTTGCCTGCCAACAAGCTGTATAAGGTCCACCTTCAAAAGCAAATCAGAAAAAGTGACATGGAGATGGACCTCATACAGCTTCAAATGGAGGAGAAAAGGCTTAACCTTAAAAAGGCCAGACTTGAAATTGAATTGCTGGAGCACCAGCTTAAGGTGGGAAACAGTATGTGAACATTAATCTGTCATTTGTTGTTGAATGAAATCTAAAGCAATAAATTCAAATGTCTTTTGTTACAGGAAATAAAGAAACAATGAACAACACTTGACTGTTAACTGGTTTTAATTGAAGTGATTTTGGCAAATCATGTCTCGTACCACCCTGCCATCTCTTTGGTCTACTTCCTCTTGGCCATCTTCATCAAGAGAAGGGGGGGCCTTCTCACCTCTCAGTGTGGCAATGTTGTGAAGAACAACACAAGCAGCGGTGATGTCACATGACCTTTCTGGGCTGACCCTGAGCCCATGCAGGCACTGAAACCTTGCCTTCAGGATGCCTATGGTCATTTCCACCTTGACCCGTGTTCTGCTGTGGGCCAGGTGGAATTGTGCCTGTGGTCCAGGCTCAGGTTCAGGGTAGGGTGTCATCATATAGGCATACAAGGGTACCCTCTGTGCCCCAGCAAGTAACCACTGAAGTGTCCTATAAAGGTAGTTAAAGTGTATAATTGCATTAAAAAAAAAAAAAAAAAAAAAAAAAAAAAAACATTGTGTAAGGCAAAACATACCCTGTTGAAATTTGTGGCACAATGATGACTCCCTAAATATTCTGGCATCATGTACAGACCCTGGCCATTTGGCTTCAACATTAGTGATGAGGTGGGTTGCATCACATATTACCTAGTTAGTGGGGACCAGTAATGAGGGTGATTTAATGGTTTAAACAAAATTTAGCAAAAAATCTATTGTCACCTGCACATTGATGCTATGGACTGACTTCCTATTAACATAGTCTCCTTCATTGACTGAAGGAGCTTTAATGGGAATGTGGGTTCCATCAATGCACCCAATCACATTTGGGAACCCTGAAATTGAAAGTTATATAATTAGAAACATTTAAAATTATTGTGACTGTATACAGTATGGATAGATTAAGTAGTGCTATGTAACTAAAATAGTCTGTCATAGAATATCATAGAACGGACAAACCCGCCACTCTGTGGAATTCCTCTTTAATGACCCTCAGTGGTTTATGCCAACTGCACAAAAGTGTGTAGGAACCGCTTGAGTGCAATGCCTACTGTACGAACAGCTCTACACACAGTTGCCTTTCCCACATGCTCTGCATCGCCTATTGTATGCAAAAAACTCCCCGTCGCAAAAAAGCGAAGGGCAATGCACAAAATGTGCTCTGTGTTAAGCGCTAATCCGCGATGTGTCACGTTTGCTATGTATGGTTTCAAAATCTTCGTTAAATAAATTAACGATTCTTTTGAAAAACGGTAACGCTCCCGCAAATATTCATTTGGATACGAAAACACATAGATACGTGGTCGTATCACCCTCTCACGGCGGAAAAGATTTCGTATTATCTGTGCTTCCACATCCACTGGATCGTCTTCAAAAGGGCACGCCATGCTCCGTCACCTCTCTGAAACAAACTAACCCTGGAACATAACGTGCTCCGGAGCAGGTTAAGTTCAGAGAGTGAGTTGCTATGACTACTAACACACCCTGAAAGTTACCTCCGTTTTTGGAACCGAAAGTTGAGGTTATCCGCTTACTTACTCTTAAACATACCCGGGTATGTCACATAACCTGCTTTCTGGAATACCCCCCCAGAGTCTTGTTGAAGCTTTGAGTTTTCAGACTTGTGGGCATAGTTCCACTTTTTGTGTGTACACAATGGAGACAAATATCTCGGTTACTAATGTAACCCTTGTTCCCTGAAGGAGGGAACGGGAGCGATTGAAAGGGAACTGTGAATATCCCTAATAATTTTTTATTTTACCTTTTCTTCAGTAAATCAGAGTTGTATGGACAGCTTCGTGCAGACAGTTTCATCCTGTTCAACTGAGCAAGCAACTAAGTTTACAAACAGCATTTTAAACATGATCGTCACAGACACGGACGATGTGAGCTTTCAGAGGATGATTTCCACTTTCAACCCCAGGTACACGCTTCCTCCAAGAGCCTACTTAATGAAAATTGTGGAGAATAAATATATGAAGAAATTAAAGGCAAGTTGAAGAAAACCCTTAAGAAGACTGAAAGCATTGCACTCAAAACCGACATTTGGACAAGTGTTGCTAAAGAGGTGTATCTGGGGGTGACGTGTCACTTTCTTAGGGAGGATTGGGAAAAGGAGTCCCACAGCCTGACGACGATGCCCCTTGAAGAGAGACACACAGCTGCAAATATTGCAGAGTGGCTTGAAGATGTTATTGCCAAATTCGACATTCCACCAGAGAAAATCAAAGCTGTTATTCATGACAACGGTGCTAATGTTGCAGTGAAGATTTTGGCAGAAAAGCATAGATGGGCATCTGTGTGATGTGCAGGTCACACCCTGAACTAGGTTGTGCAAAGTGCTCTGAAGAACCGCCAAGCTATTTCCAAGTGTGTGGAAAACATCACTACCTTGATCTCATGCCTGAACAGTGGAACCTGATTGAGGAGCTAATTCAGGGCCATTCAGTGGAGCTACAGTGTTTCTGAGAGGGCAACAATATGTTACCCTCTCTGCCCTTCCACAGATAGTGCCAAGCCTTAAGAAGTCCATTCAGAGTTCAGCTTTTGAGACTGCACCAGTCAAGTCATACCAAGCTCATGTGAAAGAACAGATCACAACAAGATGGCAAGGACTGTGTTTCAACCTGAATCTCCAAACACAGTACTAATCGCTGCTGCTCTGGATCCCAGGTTTAGAAAACTTAAGTTCTTGTCTGCTGTCAACGTGTTGAAGGTCCAAAGCACAGTACAAACCATGGCACTGGCTGCCAAAAAGAAAATGAGGCAGCCCAACTTAAGTGAAAATGGAGCCTCCAACACAGCAGGATGAGGAGCCGCAGATGCCCAAGTAGTGCAGATGTATTGTATTTTAGAGAACATCCTGTCCAAGAAGAAGAATCCACTGTTGTGGTGGGAAAAAAAGGCAGCACGCTATCCAACACTGGCAAAGTCCTTTCTGTGTGTTCCAGCAACATCCACGCCATCAGAGCGTCTGTTTTCTACAGCAGGAAATATTGTATCAAAGCGCAGGGCAAGCCTTAGTTCCCAGCATGTTGGTATGCTCACTTTTCTTCACTGCAACCGCATGCTCCTTTAAAGGATTACACACTCACATTCACAAACACACACACGCACCAGTATTAGAGAGACATTTAAGGGGGGTTATTCTTTAAATAACCCAAATTTCATGTTACAGAAAAATGTGTTGGTTCTTGTACCAAGTTACCCTCTTAATATATTGATATATATTTATATATTTAATATTACCCTCTTTAAGTATATTTACCCTCTAATAAATATACTTAAATATCTTATTGAAGCTAAAGTTAGAGCAGTGAATGATTTTCTCTCTTCTGTTATTTAATAAACAGACCGCAGCAGGTTTGCACGGCAAGAATACTGGACAAGATGAGCATCTGAGAGCACCTAGTTCGTTTCAGCGCGCCTTATAGCTCGTACACAAGGCAGCTCGTTAAAAAACAGAATGCTGTATGAACGCAACAATATTAAGCATAACATACTGGATGGCCTGTATTCTAGTATCATGTGAAAAATTACTGTAATAGTTCAAATACTTACGCTGTCTCATAATTTTGAGTATGGAGAGCCCCAGGGTGTTTTCTTTTGAGATGTTCATGCATAGCCCGTTGTGCTGCTGTGGTACGCCATTTCAGTTATACAACATGTGCCGAGCACCATTTTATTCGGCCTCGGTTAAAAAAAGATTCACACTTTTAATCGCTCTGGATATTTGGCATAATGCCTGATTATCATGCCTTCCATGTAAAGCGCTTTGAGTGCCGAGAAAAGCGCTATATAAATGTAATGAATTATTATTATCAGCATAATCGGAGCTGATAATCAATGAATTTATGTAGTTGTAATCGATTACGTCGACTACGTTGTTGCAATCAGACACGTCATTGCAGCCCTATACTAATCATTTAATTTCTGTGAACTACACTGTAGAGAGATATATAGTAATCCAAATGTAATAATCCAAATAAAATTGTAAATTACATTTGTGCCACTTGTGCTATGCGTCTACGCTCAGTGTTCATTTTTCAAAAATGTATGTACTATGATTGTAAAATAATGTGCGTAGAAGTATGCAAAGTGACAATAAGCAGCTCACCAATCAAGAACTACATTCAAATTCAGAAATGTGGGTTATAAGAGTCAGGACTGGGTTCACACGCATTACTGGCTCAACTTCGTCAGGATTGATCTTAAATATGCACCTGTTGGTAAAGGAGTAGTACAAAATACAAACACTGTTAGATATCAACAAAACATCAACTCACAGTAACACAGCATAAAAATACAGAGACAAACACAATAATCTATCTTAAAGAATTAAAAACATTCCCAATCAGAAGAGAATTAGGGCACATTTACCTAAAAAACTCCAAGCGTGGCCCTGCCTGAGTTCCACTAGGTAGTGCATGTTGAAAATGTAGTAAATTATCGCTTCCTGGTCTGCTGCCACCATGAAAGCTGCTGCAGATATTGGACTTGTGTGGCAAATCCACTACTTTAAATGTGTCTATTTGCATATATGGCAGACAAATCTCACTTACTACATGCAACAATGCATGGTGTGGGTGGCAGATGTTTGGTCTCAGCCTCAACCTGTTTTGTCGATGATGTAGAACATTTTTGAATGATCCTCTTTGAAGTCTGATAGTAGCATCAACACTGCCCCAAAGGGTCCACCACTCATTTGGATTTAAGCTCTGTCTTTTGCAACTATGACTAACTTCTTCATTGGAAGAGATTGAAAGTAGTCAAGAACTCTTGCACATTTAGTTATCATGGCCTCTTCAAATGCCTCATTAATATGGATACCAGTTAAAAGTTCGAAGTCTTTCTTCATTCTTCTTTAAGGACCTGTGTGTCCTTACCAGACCTTGTGTCACTTCTCTAAGATACAAATGTATCCGAGATGAACTCTTTTATCATGGTTTTCATTCCTGTCATTTTTCATGTACCTTTCTTTCATCTCATTTATTTTTCTCACAGACTCCAACACAATACAGCCATTGGAGACTTTACGTTTCTTCATATTTTCTGGAACAGTTCTTGTCATCTGCAGGAGTACTGTTGTGCTTATCCAGCATTTCATTTGGCTTGTAGTTATCAATTCTGCGCTTAAGTTGTTTTGTTTAAGAATCATGGGCACTTCCAACAACTTCATCTTCTATCATGTCTTTTAAAGACTTTGGATATTCTATGACCATCTTTCGTGCAATTTCATTAAGGTGCTTCTTTGACGTTTTTTTTTTTGCAAATGGCAAGGATTTTGCCTGAAACTATACTAATTGTTTCCTTCATTCCCTGTCTTTTGACCGCTCCTGATTCTCTAATTTCTTCCTTAAAACAGCTGGCAGCATGTTCCAAGGGATTTTAAAATTGTAGCGCCAGTCACAGACAGAGGAGGTTGGTGTTGAAAATGTTCCTTGTGAAGTAACAGGTAGGCTTGAGCTTGGGCTTGTACTGACCCGAGGTGGTGTTACAATAGTTTGGGGTAAGACTGGGAAATATTCCTCCATGTTTGAGTGGCTTGAAGCTGAGAAGACCCCTAAAAAGCAAAGAGACACATTCAGTTAAATATATCAATGTAAGTCTTCAACAGAGATACATTTTTGACTGTACCAAATACACAACTTTGTGGAATGAGTACACTTATACGACTTATATTCCAAATACAGGCCCTTTGTATCAATATTTACAAATAATGGAATTAAAAAGAGAGTTAGCAAGAGCTATCTTTTGGAAGTGAAATATTTTCATATCATATCATATTCATATCATATAGTAGCCCTAAAATGCCACTAGTGGCAACATCATTAATCTGTCATATTACGGATTAGGTCTTACTGTTTATGTGCAAGAAGCTTCCTTACTTGAATGGGTTTGAGCACTCCTGCCAGGTCATCTTTCTGGACAAACTTCATATCATCAACTATTTCCACCGCAAGGTTTTGGAGGACAGCCAAAATGGGTTGCAGTGTGCTACACGCCGGTAGTGCTTTTTTAATAAGAGTGGCTATATCATCCATGGCTAAAAGTGGAAATAAATGATTAGTGAAAATGAAACGTAGCTAGAGGTCCAAAACACCATGCTTCCGGGATATTACTTTCATTGCAAACTGACAGTATGCTGGCAGTGGATAAAAATTGAAACACTTATCGGCGTGAATGCAAACCATATCTCTTGCAGCTTCTCCAATTTTATGGAGCCCATACTCTGACATGTAAGATGATGAGTGTGGCATCAGAAGAACATGCACATCTTTGTTTTATTTCATCAGAACATGGTTAAGTTGTCCAAATTCCAGAGACTCGTCATTCTTAAGGCATATAAAGAACCCCTTTTTATATAGAGTTCCCCTAAAGTTCACTTCTTTGGACAAAAAGTCAGATATGACCAAGCCCACCTCAACAGCACTGTGTACTTTACTGCTATATAGCTCAACATGGTAAGGGGAGGAGTCTTTCACTTGCAAAACTGGAGGAAAGAAGGAGCTGGAGTTCATGTAGGACTGAAGTAACTGGTGACTCCTCACACATTGCTTGAAATATAAGTGCTTGCTCTCAAACCTCAATGTCCATAAGTGAACAAGTGGGCCATGCCTCATGATCAGTGATGGGTAGTGGACGAGGTAGTGATGCATCGGTTTCAATATGTCAGAGGGAAACATATGCTTCCTTGTTTCTGTGGACCTAAAGACAACTACATTGGGCAGCAGATATTTTGGAGGAACAGACTAGCTCAACTACTTATTTGTATTTAAGGGTAGTGTGTCAATTTCTCCTGATTCTACTGTGAAGTCAATCTCTGTTTTGAGACAGCTGACACAGAGACAGCTTAATCGTTTATCCTGGAAAGTACATTACCTTTTTCGTATGTGACGTACAAAGAAACTTATGTGCTGGTTCCTGTAATCGAGTTGAACTATGTAAAAGTTCTCCTTCATGCTGTGTTTCTGACCTCTGATCTAGTTTTAGGTCCTGTAAAAGTGGGGGTATACTCAAGACTGCCTGTAGAGTTTAATCTTGGAAAATTACCTGGCCTGTGGTAAGGTTTTTCCTCACCCAATTATAGCGAAGACTCCGGTTTGTGATTCGGAGCTTGGTAGTCGGTTTCCTTTAACATCAAGAACCTTCTTTAACAATGGGGAGAGAGCAACTTGGTAAAGTTCAAAAATCTGACCCTTCTCTAACGCGCTGTGTTGAGGCTGCGGAGGATAAAGCGAAGTGTTTCAGGAAATGCCTTATATGGATATAATGACATGCAAATAGAGATGTTTTGACTGATGAAACATGAAGACAAACATATGATAGCGATGATATATCTGTGTTCATCAAGCTATCTCAGGTATTTTCATAAAGAATGATGTATGTCTTTAAAGGGATCGTTCACCCAAAAAGGAAAATTAGCCCATGAGAAGACTAACCCCTGCCCCGACGCACAATGTGATGACGAATGTGGAAGCTCAGAAGTAAGAGCAAAACAAAACCCTGGTCGCGAATTTGCAATTTTAAAGAGAAATGTTGGAGGATTTCTATTCATAGATGCCACCTACGTCACTACAAATAGAACGCCGCCATATTTGCGACCGACTCGCCCGGTATGCCCGCCCAAACTGCCCATTTGAATGAGAGAGAGAGACAGATACCTGGAGAAAATTTCTATTTTAGGCTCCGATCCTTATTTTTTACCCCCAGTTTTCTTTAGTCCGTTTCATTGGCGCGCGTTCATGAGAGTCGAGGCGATGTCATGAATGAATCTATGAATCTGCAGCCGTTCGGCTGGCATGAATGAATCTGTCTAATCCGTCCATCAGCACAGCCAGAGTGGCAGAGACATCAGCCGAATATCATAAAAGACTGCCATATCTGTCCGAAAGAACAGATGTTCAATTACAGAGAGAAGGTTTAACACACACAAATATCGAAATGAAAGAATCTTTCGAGTCGAATCTTTTTTGAATGATTCGGCTGCGATTAAAAGCTATCAAGAGGTAAGCTCAGTTATTATAATATAACGACTTAAATTGCAGTTTGTTCGTCACATAAAGCTATCATATGAATAAATAACGATATTAATATAGATCACTTTTATGATTTTTTTTTTTTTTTTTTTTTTTTTTTTGCGTGACAGCCCCCTGTAGGCTAATGTTACTCATTCACTTTCATTACATCGACAAGAAGAGTCTCCATTAGGCTACATGTTCAAAAATGTCCCTTTGTCTTCCACGGAAAGTAAACTTAAGGATCTGCACATGAAGGTGAGTAAATGTCGGAATTATCATTTTTGGAAGAACTAGTCCTTTAATATGCATTTCAAGGCTGAGATTCTCAGCCTTGAAATGCATATTAAGGACTAGTTCTTCCAAAAATGATAATTCCGACATTTACTCACCTTCATGAGATTATGCATCGTCTGCAGAGCTAACGTTAACGTTACTTACACAAAATAACATCTAAAGCGCATGTGACGAAGACAATATCTTTATGAACTTCAGAAAAATATTTATTAGATTTAGGTAGAGTGTATTAAACTGTATTAACTAACAGACAGACAGACAGACAGACAGACAGACAGTTATATTCAAAACAACGCCAAATCTTACTAACTTACCATGATAAAGTGCATTTAAACAGATCCAGCAATAAAATGAAGACAAAACATTATCTGTCGATATGTCTATAATGATTTTGTTGGCCATTGAGAGTAGGCTATAATGGAAATATAATTAACCACAAACCAACATGAGACTTCAAGTCTTTTAAATAAATGATTCTCGATTCTCTCTTCTCTCTTCTTTTGGTATAGAATAAAATACCAGTTCAGGGTTCCTCTTTCGGCTGTTGTTGCAGCCAACTGCACAACATATTGCAGGCATTACTGAGACCGCCGCGGTCGCAAAGATGGCGGTGCAAAGCTACAGTGACGTCATGTGAATCGAATGAATATAATAGAAGAGGAGCTTCAGTTTGTTGCACAGCCCTATTTGTTTAAACCGTGAGAGGCGTATAAGCTTACGATACTCCTACATCCTACGCCATACATGTGTCACGGGTTACTCTAGTGGCGCAAGTCAATTTGCGTAGTATGCGTACGGTTGTCTGGCAGAAGCTAGTTATTTTAGATTATAAAGTTATAAATATGGGTATCTTTCTTACAAAAACCCATGGCTTCGCATTTGAAGGCCTTTATTAACCCACTGTAGCCATATGGAGTATTTTTCTTATCATGAATGAATGCACTTTTTTGGGTTTCAATTTTTTCCAGCCATTAACTGCATATATATAGCTTGGAAGAGCCAGGACATTTTTTTTATATAACTCCGGATTGTATTTGTCTGAAAGAAGAATGTCATATAAACCTAGGATGGCTTGAGGGTGAGTAAATCATGGGCTAATTTTCATTTTTGGGTGAACTAACCCTTTAATGCAATGCTAATCAACATAGCCTGTATGATAGAATTTAATAAAATAATATATTCTCACTCTGTGTTAAGAAGCAACATGAAACCACAGAAGTAATTTCAAACACGACAGACATGTTTTGTGATTTTGGAGCAAAACATGATATTAAACTCATAAATTGTAGTGTTTGACGGTATGCTAAGCAAACATACTAGCTTTCCCTGTTATCAATAGCATACATCTTATTGAAAAATAATGCAACAATGTTTGTTTTGGCTGTATGGAAGCTCTAGAAGCAAATAGTGTCATTGTCCAGCTTAAAGGGGTC
Source organism: Rutilus rutilus (assembly GCF_951802725.1). Classification (NCBI taxonomy): domain Eukaryota; kingdom Metazoa; phylum Chordata; class Actinopteri; order Cypriniformes; family Leuciscidae; genus Rutilus; species Rutilus rutilus. The sequence continues at coordinate 24,722,630 of NC_140229.1, read as the reverse complement.
ATATAATGGTACATGCACTTTTACAAGTTGATTGTACTGAAATGTGTGTTGGCAGTGCCTGTACACAACCATCATAAAATTATAAAAATCCATCCAGTGTTTTTTTTTTAATCTTCTTATATGTTTCCCCCTCTCCTGAATCAAGCTGTTCGATTTTGTGACGTCACAAAATCGATGCCCCTCCCACAATGGTTGAGTGACAGCAGCGTTTCAACACAGACCCGCCCTCGCGCCCTCCTGAGCGTTCATTGCTGATAGCTGGAGCACTGAGTAGAATGGCGTCTAAGCGATTGTGGTGTTCTTGGGTGTAATAACGAACACAGCAGTCATGCTGATGTTCCTAAATCCGAACCGCTGAAGACGCAGTGGCTGAGTTTAAGTAAGTAAGTTCAGTGTTGATTCATTTCCATTGTAAAAATCACTAGTTATTAATTTAGTTCATTTATCTATACAACAGCTCTGGAGAAAACAGTGATGTCATTGTCCAGCTCAGTTCAGTTCTCATACAATGGTGTCAATGCAGGAAGATCAATAGTATTGTTGAATATTAAGTGTCCCCAACTAAGCAAGCCAGAGGTGACAGTGGTAAGAACCCAAACTCCATCAGGTCACAGCTTGGATTTAAAAAAAAAACTTTGGAAAAACCAGGCTCAATCGGTGGGCCAGTTCTCATCTAGCCAATGAACAAACAGTGTATGATTTTGATTCAGGCTGCATTACAGGTCAGAAGTCATTGGGGATTGGAACATTAAGAATATTTAATCCAGTTCCATCTGGCATGTAATTTCTCACAGGTGGAGCTGTTAATGAGGAGTGACTTGATCGGTGACGGGAGTGATTGCTGCTGTACTTTAGCCTCCTGAACTATGGATAAAAGTCTCCTCTCTCTCATGGCTGTCAGAGTTTATTGTTGTTTACTCAGTATGGTGTACATAGTGGTTGTTAGAGTCGGCACATGAGACCTTTGCTGTAAAGGACTATTTTTCTAAGTTGCAATTCACTTGTGTTAAGTTTGGCTAGCCCCTCCTGATCATTGCTGAATCAGAGCATAGTAGGGAGGTTGATGCCTTTTTGTTTTATAATCCGTTTTCTGCTATTTATGTTAAGCAGGGAGGGAAGCTTTTTTTCCCTGTACTTTTTGTTTGTTATCTGATTGCAAAATTAAGGGGCTTTCGCACTGGAGGTACCTTTTCATAACTATTGGCGGAAGTACCCGGATTTCGCCGTGTTCGCAACGCAGGAACTAGGAACGATTTTAATTCTAGGAACTCCTTTTGGAGAAACTAATTTAGCTCAGAGTCGGGTCTAAACCAGTACTATAGGAACTACCAGTGACGTTAGTGACGCTGATTGGCCGAACACATGCGAAACACCAGCAGCCGAAACCAGTGATAGATGGGCCTCTTAACCTTTACGCTGAGGAGAAAATCCAACGCAACTTTGAGGGGACCAAGTGAAACATGATTATGTATTTCTGCTCCACTAGCAACACTGGACATCAACCACACGGCATATGCTAATACCTTTTCATTACTGTATACTTTATATGCATAAAAGTTCTAGACAGGACTGTTAGAAAGATCGTAAACTAATGAACACGGAGAATGCAAGCACTGTGAGCTCATCAGCGGCATCAGAATAAAGGTCTGCTACGCCATCAAAATAAAAGTCACAAGAACAAGCACGGCTTACGTCACTTCACCGTTCCTACTGGCGGCGCAAATGCAAACAGGAAAATGTTCCTAAGGGAACCATTAGTTCTCGGGGAACCACCCTGGTGGCTTTTTGATTTTGCTATTTGTTTTGTCTTTGCCCCCTCCTGAAGATCTAGATGCTTCTTCTTTTTTTTTTTCTTTTTTTTCACTTTAAAAAGTGTGAAGTTTTGAAGCCTTGTGAGTGAGAGCGGGGACTCCAGGGATCTTGTTGATAGGATCCCTGTAAATTGTTGCAGGTATTTTCTTTCTCTTTGTTTAAAGGTGCTCTAAGCGATGTCACGCGTTTTTTAGGCCAACATTTTTTTTTGTCACATCCAGCAAACATCTCCTCACCATCCGCTAGCTGCCTGTCCCCTGAACACACTGTAAAAAAACGCGATCTCTGTAGACAGCCCAGGCTCCACAAACAGCAAGAAAAACAAACTGGACTCACCCGCACCACGAAACATAACAAACTGTTCCACCCAATAACCGACAAGAAGGATTTGGGGGTGGGGTTTGGGGGGTTAGTGCACGGATGAGGAGGAGGGAGGGTCTAGTTTTGTTTGACAATACTTTAAACGTCAACAAGAAGTGACGTCACCCAACATCACTTAGAGCAGTGGTTCCCAAACCTGTCCTGGAGGACCACACTGCACGTTTTCTTTTTCTCCCTAGTCAAACACACCTGATTCAACTCATCAGCTCATTATCACATGGGTTAATGAGCTGATGAGTTGAATCAGGTGTGTTTGACTAGGGAGAAAAAGAAAACGTGCAGTGTTGGTGGTCCTCCAGGACAGGTTTGGGAACCACTGACTTAGAGCACCTTTTAATCTAATCATAATATTCTATTGAATATTCAGCAAATCAAGAGAAAGTGATTGCTGGTGCTAGCATCTTTATTCCACGTAGAACCACCCATCATATTTACAAATTCTCACCCCTTTCCTTAGCCAATGCACTTAACTTTATACAATCCATTATTGCCACCTGCTGGACTAAATAACATCCTACTCATTACAGGAACAGTCAGTGATCTGAGACGCACCCTTATGACTACACGTGCGTATTGGCTGCTCCAGCCTGAAAAATAAGCTTGTAAAGTGTTTACAAGATTTGGATGATGTGCCATTTGCGGTTGCTATACTCTTCGGTCTAATTTATGCCCCAAACCTCAATTACCCAGCCAATGTTCGATATACTTTTGAATTCCTACAGAAAATAGTCATGGAGCTGAATGGGGACAAACTCTCAAACAAAGCTGTTGCTTTTAGAAACAGACTAAACTACTAAATTGTGCGTGCATGCAGGTAAATAATGGGTGTAATTATTTGGCCATTACATGTTTATGTACTATTAATTCTACAGTGTACAACTTACTGGATCTGATCTTTAATATGCTCAGATTATTTTTATTTTTTTTACATGTTATTGTTGTTCACATGAAGTGTTGAAGAGTTCTGCTGGTATTTTTTTCTTGTTAACTGTTGTTATTGTTTAACATTTGAGAGTTGTTGTACAATTCATTGCATGATACTGTAACTGATCCTGAAAGTTGTTAGTGTTATTGAACATAATTGTTCACGGTTTTCATAAAATGGTACAGTTTTCACTACAATATAAGGTTTTTGAGTAGAAAAGGTTTTGTTATCTGGGTGACACAGTACTAATTCCTCTATGTAAACATTCAGTGACATTCAATAAGCAGGACTTTATATTATGTTTACATGATTACTTTCTGTAAAATAACAACAATAATATATGTAATATGAGAAATGGAACACGTCAAATCCCCAAAAAGAAAAATCATGTTAGGAAGACACACACAAAAATCACTTTGAAGCTACTTTATTTAGTCCCTTAAAACAACTGATTCTATTGTTAAACCAATGTAAGTGATTAAATCATGTCAATCCAACGCACTTTCTTTAATGATGTACTGTGTTTACTTTAAAGGTGACATATTATGCCCCTTTTCACAAGATGTAATGTAAATCTATGGTGTCCCCAGAATGTGTCTGAAATTTCAGAACAAAATACGCCACAGATAATTTTTATAGCATATTAAAATTGACACTTTTTGGGTGTGAGCAAAAACGCCCCATTTTTGTGTGTGTCCCTTTAAATGCAAATGAGCTGCTGCTCCCCACCCATTCAGAAGAGAGCCGATCATTTACATGAGCTTCGGATACTCGTCAATAACAAAACATGTGAATCTTATCCAAAATCTCAGTAATAACCAGTAGCGAGTGCAGCCTTAGACTCAGGTAGAGGTTGCAACTTTTAGACGCACCTGGACGTTTCTGAATGGTTAGTGGACACATTTATGTAGTTGTTGTCTGAGTTACATTGATTAATTGCATCGACTTGCATGTACCGCCATGTTTAACTTTTACAAAAGTTGACACAGTTCTGAGGTCTTTATAAGACAGCTGTGACATTTTTTTGGTCAATAGTGTTCAGTGCTCGTCTGTGCAGCAACGACAGAACAGTTTACATGGTTTGCTCGAACTTGCCATTGTGTTAGAACTGGTTACACTTTTGCCGCTTGCAAAAAAACAAATGGCGGTGTGCAGATTAAGGGTAATATTACTACATCAGAAGGGGAGCAAAATATGACCGGCTTATTTTTTAACACGCTTGCAGAGAAAGGCTCACCAAAAACAAAGTTACTGGGTTGCCATTTTTCACGTTTCCTGGGTTGGCTGATGCACCGGGGACCCGATTATAGCACTTAAACAAAAAGTCAGATTTTCATGATATGTCCCCTTTAAGATATATTTATTTGTTCATTTAATTTTTCTATTGTTTCTATTTTATATGAGGTTTACCATTTTTATTAGGCAATTGTTACTCAAATTTGGGACGTGTGATTTTAATACTGAACATAACTAAGAAACAATATTAAGACAATTATAAACATACAAATTGCATAAACACAAATTAGAAAAAAAAAATATATATATATTAAAATATACCCAAATAGGCAACGGGGTTGCAGATTTAAATTATTATTATTATTATTATTATTATTTATAATTCCTGCTACCCCCAGATTTTGAACCATATTCTGTGGGCACTGATGCCATTCATTTATAAGAGATATGTTAGATATGTTTTTTTTTTTTTTTTTATATGGATGCATTTTCAGTATATGACCATTAGGTGTCAGTGTCCGCCTGGAGAATGTTATGAAGCAGATTTTATTGGGTACTAACTTAGACATGTTTGGATAGAGGAGACAGTGTAACAGTGACAGTAAAATTTAATGATGACTGCTTCAAGTGAGTGGCACACTTTTATATGGGCACAGACAAGTAGAGTAAAACACACAACTAATAAAGAGCAACAAGCCGCGTCTGAAGACCAACTTCATAGACAAAAAAAGGGCCTTATGAATAAAGATCAGTAATTTATTAGGAATTTATTTAGTTATATCACGCCAACCATGAAATTATATTGACTTTAGTAACACAGGGGTCCACATCTAACGATGCTCTCTGGAACTTTCTCTGAGAACGCTGGATAATGTGAATGTGATTTGCCAACTAATAAAAAAGAATAAATCATGAACATAACAAACAAATAAATAAATAAGCCACTGCATTTTAAGTTCTGATGCGTCAAGCAACAATTATAGGGTGTCTAAAAGATGTGATTCAAATGTATAAAAATAAAAGGTGAAAAGCTGTGTCTCATAACTTCTCTAATGGCCACATCAGCTGTTATTTTCTGGATAATGGACCAGCAATCAAAGTTAATCAAGCATAGTACCTCGTCTGTCATATAATTGCACGGCAAATTATCCATTTTAAGGCATCGTCTGATATTGCTGACAGACACGGACATTTGGAACATTTGACTCCCTCTGCTTTATTGAACTTTCCCAGGGATCGTTCACCCCAAAATGAAAATTCTGCACGCCAATTTATTTTCCATACTGATGCACTGTGTTTGATTATGGCATACAGGGCTTTCACTGTACTTTCTGCAGGCTACTCTGGCACTGGAAAGACATAACTGTCATCATTTGGTAGGGAAAAACGACTGTACAATTATTTAAAACAGTACTTGTCCCTCAAATGAGACGCTGAGCCTTCTTGAAGGGATAGTTCACCCAAAAATGAAAGTTAGCCCATGATTTATTCACCCTCAAGCCATCCTAGGTGTATATGACTTTCTTCTTTCAGACCAATACAATCCGGAGTTATATTAAAAAATATCCTGGCTCTTCCAAGCTTTATAATGGCACTGAATGGCCGTTTCCAGTCCATAAAAGCGCATCCATCCATGATTAAAGTGCTCCACACTGCTCTGGTGGGTTTAATAAAGGCCTTCTGAAGTAAAGCGATGTGTTCGTGTAAGAAAAATATCCAAATTTAAAATTGTATCGACTAATAGCTTCTGGCAGACGGCATCGATTTACGGCGAAAAAGTGACCCTTGACCTGACTCACAACATATTAACGAACGCAGAAGCGCTGAGGATAGAGCAAAACAAAACACCAGTCACGAAGTCTAAAACGAGAATTTTTTAAGAGGGATGATGGAGGAGCTCGATTTTGTTGCCCAGTCCTGTTTGTTTGAACCGTGAGAAGCGTCAAAGCTCACGATACTCCTACGTCATACATCGTCAAGTGTTACTCTTTTGGTGTAAGTCGACTTGCGTAGGCGTCTGCCGGAAGCTAGTTATTTTAGTTAATAATGTTTTAAATATGGATATTTTTCTTACATGAACGCTTCGCTTCGCTTCAGAAGGCCTTTATTAACCCCCCGGAGCTGTGTGGAGCACTTTAATGATGGATAGATGCACTTTTATGATGCACTTTTATGATGTATAGATGCACTTTTATGATGGATAGATGCACTTTTATGATGTCTAGATGCACTTTTATGATGGATAGATGCAGTTTTATAGACTTCAAAACAGAAACGGCCATTCACTGCCATTATAAAGCTTGGAAGAGCCAGGACATTTTTTAATATAACTCTGATTGTATTCGTCTGAAAGAAGAATGTCATTTACACCTAGGATGACTTGAGGGTGAGCAAATCATAGGCTATTTTCATTTTTGGGTGAACTAACCCTTTAACAGCATATGGGTATGGACCGAGATGAGGGGGAATAAATATATTTAGAGTTTAAAATCCAGAAAGTTCCTTCAGATTCCTGAGGCCTGAGTATTTCCAAAGAACGGAATAGCGCTTGTAGGCCCGTCACTTTAGCAGGATATGGTGTGTTTTCTGTTAGACTGGGTTGGATATGCCAACACATGCGGCTTTGGGGTCGGAGTGTGGCAGCTAGTATTTGTGTCTTGGCCCTGACAGTGACCGTGAATCAGGCACACCTAACCTTACAGAAGAGTGCTATATCCTCTTTTGACAGCGGCTCTTTTTTTTGCCAAGTCATAAAAATGCCAGTCATAGTGCGCCTGGCCCAGGGAGAGTCTTTGAAGACTGTCATGGGACACCCCGCGGCCCTCCCAGCCTGTGAGGTGTCGGGCTTCACCGCGGCCCCTTGAGCGCCGTCTCCGCTCCGGTACCAGATACAGACATCACAGCCGTACGCCGGGCCGTTCTGGCAGGACTGGGAATGCCAAATGCAGTTCATGCTGATGGAGTGGACTGTAAATCAGTCTCAGTAAGAAGAAGGGGAGGAAACTCTCCTTTTCTTGTCCGTCGTCTGGCCCCCCCCCCTCGTGACCCCGGAGTGCTTGCCACTGCTCGCGTCTGGCTAAGCAGGAATCCAGCCGGTCACCTGGCCAAGACTGAAATTAATTAGCACCTTCCCACCTTAACCCGGCCCCCCTCCTTCCTCGGACCAGACTTGGCGCTCAATACCGCCCATAAAAGGAGGCCGCCTTCATCCGCATTGGGAAAGAACCAATTCATCAAGCTCCGCTTCTGCTGCTGGGAGGTGCAAGAGTCAGAGGAAGATGAACAGCACACTTCTCAGCTGTCCCGGGACGTCTACGGGGGCCAGGATCATCTGTCAGGAGGTCAGCAGGGCGGTCGTGGGGTTCTCCTCTCTCTGCTGCTGATTACACAGTGTGATTCACACTTGATGTGCATCAGATGTTCTCTATACGGATGCTTAAGAAAGCTCAACCGATGCAGAACATACTGCTCTTAAGTCACGTCGGAAGTATCGTGTTTACAAGATGAGCGCACATGAAAATGACGTGTTTACAAGTGGGAAAGTCTGGACTCTCTTTAATCCAGGATTGAGTTTGGGATTTGTCAATCAAAGATGATTCTTTGATTGACAAATCCCAAACTCAATCCTGGATTAAAGAAAAGATGGACATAGATATAGAATAGGCGTTATGTTTCACAAAAAAAAAAAAAAATCCTCATGTGAAATGCACATTAATTTATCAACATAAGATGTATCATAAAACCCTAATGACCTGATTAGGAAAAAAAAAAGAGAAGTTGCATTTGCGCTTAAAACACTTTAGCTGAACATTACTTTAGCTCAAACATTAGCTTATGGCGCTAGCACCCCCAAGGTCATGGGTTCAATACCCACAGAATGCATGAACTGACAAAATATAATCAGTTCATGTTCTAGCCTGTGGCTAAATGGCAGAATACAAATAAAGCAGTAAATACACATCTAATCTGTATTCTTCGCTATTCGTTTTGTGCTAAAAAGGCTTCCTGTTTTTTGGTCAGTTAGCTAAAAATCACTTAATTGCAAATCACATCATAATTATGACTTCTGAATCTGAGATATGCAATACTTGCTAAGCTAAGTTTTCTAAGATAAGTAAATGATACAGTAGACAATTGCTATTTTGCTTTCTAAGATACCTCATTTGGCCAAATTCTAAGACAGCATCACATGTATCCTTCTTAGAGATGGAAATCACACAATGCCATGAGCTCAGTAATAATAATAATAAAAGAAATGTTGATTTAAAATGTGTGAATATTTCATTAATAGCTAAAAGCATTGATAAAAAGCAGTGGTTTAAAGTATTTGAGTAAATGTAAATAGTTACACCTAAGTATCTTTCTGGCTAGTTTTACAGAGTCTAAAAATATATTAGCAACTTTTACACTCTAAAGATATTAGCAACTTTTACTCTCTACTTGACTACATTTTTGAATAAGTATATGTACTCTTTACTCCAGTACATTTGTGATGAGTGATGCAGTTACTCCTTACATTTTGCATGGCACCTAACTTTTTTTGCAGCAGTTTATTTCCGCTAGAGTAGAAGTGATATCGCCATCTACAGGGCATTGAAGGTACTATATCTGTGTGTTTTGCCCTCACTCACCCAAACTGGTCAACATGGCTGCTTTACGTGAATGCGAGTGCATTAGCAGGTGTTTCATATATGAGACGAGGACGCGACTGCAGCCGAAACCAGCACATCCAGCGCAAGTAGGTTTTGACTAATTTATTTTACTTAACTTATTTTAAGTTATACTGAAGAGACCTTTGGTATATTGGATATTGATTACTTATGCCCTTTTTGAGCACTTGAGCATAGCTGAGACTTTTTGTGTGTAGACTTTAAAGAGGCTATCACCCTTGATTTATTGCAAGTTTGAGGCGTTTAATTTTGTTGTTAGAAAATAAATGTGATTGTTCTCCTTACAAATCAACTTTCTTGCTTTTCACTTGCATGTCTCAGGTTTTGAGCATTAGTGCATCTTCCAGCCTACATTCAGTACGAGTAAAACACTTCAATACTGTTAAAATCAGATACGTTGAGACTTTTACTCAAGTGGCATTGGAACTGGTGATGTGTAACTTGTAATGTAATGACTTCATAATGTAATGAAGCAATTTTTCACCGTGAGATATCTGTACTTTTACTCAAGTGTGGTTTTCAGGTACTCTTTACACCTCTGATAAAAAGTAGAATATATATTTGATCCCACAATTTGTATGTTCTGTGTATTTTGAATGCATGTTAGAGTATTGCAACACACTTTATTGGAATCAGTTGTGAGTCATATCTTGTGTACTAAGTATGATTTTTATTTGGTGAGAAAGAGGCATTATATGAAAATAGAAAATAATTGTCATTTTAATAACATTACATTACAACAGATGAATAGTTCATATACAGATAGGGTTAGGCTAGTATATATGAAACTGGCAAAATGGCTTAAATGCACAGACAGAAAAAATATAAGTAAATTATAAGTTTGAGCTGATTTGAACTTCATATAGAGTGTGGACACATACAGTATGTGAACTTGCGGAGAATTGGCTTCAAACATCCACAAAAAAGCACTATAATAGCAGTTGGGTATTTGTCATTGCAAAAATAAATAAATAAATAAATGAGCTCCAAAAGTACAGTTAGTACTGGGAAAATACCTGTAATCATTTGTTTCATAATTTGTTCTAATGCCTTCTGGGTTACAGGATATACATTACCAACTTTCAAAAGATTTAAAACAAGCACACAATTGAAGAATTACACCCCCACTAAACACCCAGCATGGAGACAGAAATGTATCCAACAGTTGGCTCTGCATGAAGAAGAGCTTTCAGATGGGCACAGAGTTTATAGGGTGTACCTGCTGGCCTGGCATCTGCCAGATGAAAGTCTCCAGCATTCTAGGATCCACAAACTACGTATGGGGCGGTTTACACGACACGTTTCAACTTTGCAAAACTTTGTGTCCATTGTGGCCGTTCATTTACACAACAACAGCATTTTGGGGGCATGAAAATGCAAACTTGTGAAAACGGGTTTCAAAGTGCAAGTTTTTGAAAATGACATCGTTATCGTCTTCGTGTAAATTACAAACACTTGAATATGTGGAAACAGTGATGTCATGCGTATTACGTGTTCAGTCAATAAATTTCAAATATCTGAGTTACTTACTTTGTAAGTAAGTGTTGAACTTTCGTCTCCGGCGTCCTGTTCTTCTGCGATCCAGAGCGGCAGCACATCTGAAAGGTTAGTTTGAGCTGCGCCCTCTACTGTACAGACGTGAGTTTACATTTCCTTTAGCCTAGGCTCATTCATTTCAGGTTTGGGTTTAAAGGGCCTTTTTTTTTTTTTTTTTTTTTTGGTTGTTGCTGTTGTTTTAAAAAAAAAATACACAAGCAAGGCCAGAAGATAAAAAGTAATACAAAAGTGACTTAAAGGGTTAGTTCACCCAAAAATTAAAATTCTGTCAGTAATTACTCACCCTCATGTTGTTCCAACCGCGTAAGACCTTCGTTCATCTTCGGAACACAAATTAAGATATTTTTGATGAAATCTGAGCCATGTTTCACTCCTCCATAGGCTTCCATGTGACCGAAACTTGCTGGCCCAGAAAAGTTATTAAAGAGATCGTTAATATAGTCCAAGTGACTCCAGTGGCTCAATCTTAAGTATATCAAGCGACGAGAATACTTTTTGTGCGCAAAAACAAACAAAAATAACGACTTTATTCCACTATTCATTTCCTTCTCTCTGGATGTCTAGTTGGTTCGCGTAGTGTTTTTGCGCAGCGCGTCTGTGTTACACGTCACCACGTAGGCTCACTATTGGTCGACGCCGGTCATGTGTGTGATGCGTGTGACGTACAACACAGACGCGCAGCGCAAAAACACTACGAGGCCCAGAGAGAAGGAAATGAAAAGTGGAATAAAGTCGTTATTTTTGTTTGTTTTTGCGCACAAAAAGTATTCTCGTCGCATGATAAACTTAATGTAGTGCCACTGTAGTTACTTGGACTATTTTAACGATGTTTTAATAACTATTCTGGGCCGGTGAGTTTCGGTCACACTGGAAGCCTATGGAGGAGTCAAAATTCTGTCAGATTTCATCAAAAATATCTTAATTTGTGTTCCGAAGATGAACGAAAGACTTACATGGTTGGAACAACATGAGGGTGAGTAATTACTGACAGAATTTTCATTTTTGGGTGAACTAACCCTTTAACACATTACTTTCTATAAGTAAGTAATGCATATTTTTTTTAAAGTAACTTTCCCCAACACAGCAGAGATGCATTATTTACCTATCTTTATTGTTTGTTTTCACCGCTCTGTAGAAGAATGCGTATGTGCGCAGACGTGTAGTGTTTCTTTAATGAAGTGACATCGCCAAGTCGCCATGATGCTTTCATCACCAGCAGGGTGGATTATTGTAATGGACTCCTCACTGGACTTCCCAAAAAGACCATTAGACAGTTGCAGCTCGTACAGAACGCTGCTGCCAGAAAATATGAACACATCACACCAGTCCTCAGGTCTTTACACTGGCTCCCAGTTAAATTTAGGATTGATTTTAAAGTATTATTACTGGTATATAAATCAGTCAATGGCCTAGGACCTCAATACATTGCAGATATGCTCACTGAATATAAACCTAACAGATCATTCAGATCATTAGGATCATATCAGCTGGAAATACCAAGGGTTCATTCTAAGCATGGCGAGTCCGCTTTTAGCTACTATGCTGGAACAGCTTCCAGAGGAGATCAGATGTGCTCCTACAGTAGTCACATTCAGATCCAGACTCAAAACACTTCTGTTTAGCTGTGCATTTACTGAATGAGCACTGTGCCACTGTTCGTCCGAATGATTACACTGTATTTTATTTTGCATCCTCCTTTTTATTCTAAACTGAACTTAAATGGCACTGAGAATTGAGTAAGAGAGATGAAACCATGCTGATGGCCTGGGTCTGTGGTGAGTTTGACGTGATTAAACTCGAGGTTGTGTGGGGTGCGGACTGATGGGGCAGTGAACCCGAGGTTACCCGTGAGTCAGTCCTAGAGCTCCTCCTGCTCAATTTTAGGGAAAAATTGGGTCTATTGGAGACGTCCAATAGATTTTTAGGCACGTTGGAAAGAACACAGACACAGTTTAATCACCATGAGAAAATCTCACAGTAAAACAAGCAGCTGTGCAAAATATGATACTGTATCCTTTTATACTTTTATAACTGTATCCACTGTATGTCCGACTGATTGCACTGTATTCCTCCGTATGATTCTAAACTGAACTCAAATGGCACTGAGAATTGTGTGCCATTTGTGCCAATGGCACTGCGACAGATGAGAAGTTTATCTATGTATCATCTTTTTACTCTTTTAATTCATTGTATCATATATCTCTTTTAATTTCTTTTATAACTGGTTTAATTTTCCTTGCTTTTATTTTGTGATTATTTTAATTTTGTTTTAATCTGTAAAGCACTTTGAATTGCCATAGTGTATGAAATGTGCTATATGAATAAACTTGCCTTGCCTTGCCTTGCCAACTACTGGCCTGGAAGCATAATCCAGCGTTTTTAGTCATTTTTGTAGATCTGTGTGAACGAGGACCGTTTTGACAACCTTGTCATCTGTATGAGAAAAAAAAAAAAAAAAAATGCAAAGCAAAAACTATTTAGTACATCGTTATCATGTAAACATACCCTAACATTGCAACAAAATCAGAGAAGTTTCTTCATTAGAGTTTATTTTTGAACTTAATGCAATAGGTTATGTAAAATCCACATTTTTTAACAATCCGGCTGCATTGTTTAAAAATGTGTGCAGCATTTCAGGTTTCAGAGAGGCAGTAGAAAAGTCTTATATCTGTGCTATATCTTATCTGTTTAACATTTTAGCTTTTAAAAATAGAATTGTATGTAATCAGTAATCACTAAAAAATATCCAAACAAATTGTATTATATGTTTGTGGTATTACTGCACAAATTATTGTTATTTTGTTTAGGATTTCGAAGTCACCTCAAAAAGTGTCTGCTACATTAATAAAAAAAAATAACTTTTTCAATTTTTCTATATTCTTACCACAGGTGTAGTGAAGATGCAATGAAGAAATCCAAATATGGTTTCTCAGGGCTAGGTTCAGATATTTAACATATTGTATGTTTTTTGTTTGTTTGCTTGCTTGTTTGTTTGTTTGTTTCTAGTTGGTTCAAGCAGGTTTAGAACTGGACTACTATTTGGTGGACCAGAACTTAACCTGGCAGAAAATATGGGTCCAGCTGGAAACTTTTTGGTTCCAAAAATCGTCTTGATGACCATATGTGTCACATTCACCACCTTCTTCACCATCTGTCTCTGCACTACATTACCCAGGATCCTCTTTGGCACACCTGCACTCACTCTCCCCTGAGTAATTATCATCACCACCTGCACCTCGTCATCTCACCCCTTTATATTCAGCACTCATCCTTCAGTCATGGGGTGTTTCTCAATATGCGTTCTTGAGCGATCTTGCGTCCTTGTGTTCTCGTTTTACGTCATCATTAACCGTCGAAGTTCAGACCCAATTCTCAAGAACGCAAGTACAGAGGACGCATGGAAGAACCCGGATGTGTTCTTAAAGGGATAGTTCACTTTGAAATTAATTTTTGATATGTTTTAGCTTACCTCAAGGGCATCCAAGATGTAGATGTCTTTGTTTCCGCAGTAGTTTCAATTTTGATATTTTTAGGTCAAACCGTTCTTGTCTGTCAGTCATATAATGCAGGTCTGTGGTCACTGTCTCAAAACACAAGCACAGAGTCCAAATTAAAACAATTCCCCATCGTCCAAATGAAACAATTCCCCATCATAAGTACACATTGATGGCCTAAGACACGAAACGAGCGGTTTGTGTGAGAAAACGAACAGTATTTATATCGTTGTTATCTCTTGAAAACAGCACACGTCCAAATGATCTGACGGTGCGGGCGAGTATAGATGTATACATAGATGTCGCCTGTGTAATTTGGACTCTGTGCTTGTGTTTTGAGACAGTGACCACAGACCTGCATTATATGACTGACAGACAAGAACGGTTTGACCTAAAAATATCAAAATTGAAACTACTGCGGAAACAAAGACACCTACATCTTGGATGCCCTTGAGGTAAGCTAAAACATATCAAAAATTAATTTCAAAGTGAACTATCCCTTTAATACCGAGGATGCATCGAATGCAGACTTGAGCTAGTACTCGCCTGGTGTCCCAGAAGTCATTGCGGCCGGTTCCGAGTTCGTTCTTCCAAGGAAGCTTGTCAAGACCGGTCTCCACGAGAACACAAGTCCGTTCTCTGCGTTCTTGGAATTGAGAAACAGCCATGGTCTGGTCTGTACTAAGACTCAGACTCATCTCGCTACTCACCATGATATTTACCTGTGTTATCCTCATTGTCAGCCTCAGCCCGTCTTCTCCTGCCTTCTTCAGTCCTCCGTCTATCGCTAGTCATCAGCCATCATCTACCTGCATCAGAGAGTATTATCCTTCAGTTAAGTTCCAGTATCCTTCTAGTTTTCAACTCAACTACTTAACAGCTGGTTCCGTACTTCTGTCTATAATAAAGATTGTCACTCACATCTCGTCTGAACCTGTTCATTCCGTGACAATATGGCACTTTCACTGATGCTGCTAATTTTTTAATAGAAAAGGGGTAGGTGCATCATAAGTTCAAGTGTTTGCAAAAGTGACATCCCATCATGCAATCTCAAGTTATTGAAGAGGATTATAACATTTACAAAACGAACACTGATGTTGGGCTGTTGGAGATCCAATATTTCTACTTGATGTCAAACTGCACTGCTCTTTCCACAAACTTAAAATGTATTTTCCCACTAATGTGTTAGCGCCCCTAGACTGGTATGATGTGGTTTTCACAGCATGGCAGTAATTGCTTTGTAATACTGTTTACCACATTTGCTGTTTGGTACCTTGTACACTTAATGAGTAATGTATGAGTTATAGTTATAATGATGCATAAACTGTTATAACAATGACAGTTATAAACTGTGTAAGGTAAAGTGAATATTGTAAACTGAGTAGGGTAAGTTATTTTCTTTGCCTAAATTGATTTCTAGGCAATGAGACATGAGAATTAAAACTTATGTTTCTAATTTATATTTCAGTAAGGCCAAATAATAAATAATGCATTATCTCATTTCAAAGTCTTAATTTGCACATTGTTTCTTAAAGATATGTATGAAAAAGAGTATTTATTATACTGAATATTTCAGAATATTCCATTTTATTTTTTCATTTTTAGAAATGAAAGATAAATAAATAAAAATAGCCCCAAAATTTGCATAGGTTTATTTATTGGCAATTCCATTAAATTATTTGTATTTTATTTTTTTGTAATGGGATTTACAGTATTTTTTTGACAGTTCTACTCTATTTTCAGTGTTTTAGAAAAAAAAAAGTGATTAAAAGTTGTCAAAGTGCAATTAACAACACTGGCAGGCACCACTTTGATTTTCCTTATAAACTGAAATCAGTAATTACACTTAATTTTATTGGGTTGAAACATTTATTACTAATTCATACATCTAAATGTCAACTTTTGCTACACACTTACTGAACTTATCCAAAATATATTAAAATGGAGATTTATTTAACATTTACTCTAAGTAAATATCATATCTATTCCATGAGTATATACGCCACGCAGTGCTGAGCAGCAAATATTAAAGATCAGCTGGGAGATTATTCCTGGAGATTGACATTGTATCTGCGTCTGGATTCCCAAACCTACTGGAAATGGAGGGAGGGGCAAAACTGAATTTGCCCTGCAGTTTTTAGGTGTCATTCATATAGTTAGCGCCTCTGAAAGGTCGAGGTTGTCATTAGACAGGACGAGGTGCAGACAGGCATGCAATGGTCTATTGATTTTTTCCAACGTGCTGTCGGAGGTTTAAACTTTAGGCCTGACAAAGGATGTCAAAATAGCAGACTGGTTTAGCCTGAGTACTTTCAGCATTTGACAGAGGAAGAACAGGTTGAAAAAATTTGTAACTTGAAAAAGAGTTTCATCACTGTGATAATTTCAAAGTGATGTTGCATTTAAAGGAAAATGATGTTTCCTATCTGTCAGTCACTTAGACGTTGTGTTGAGACTGACACTAGGGGTCACTCTTGGGAGCCCAAAAAACCAAGGCTGGCATGCTCCACTCATTCATCTTTGTTCTTCGGAGCCGAAGCACCGTGTCTCTTATGGTAAAAGAGAAGTGATTTTCCATTCATGGTCTCTCTCAGTGTACACAGATAAGTGCAGGGAATTCCCCTGGGTGCTTCAGTGGTGGTCTAAAAGAGGTAATTTCATTGAAAAAAGAGCAAATTCCTCTGAAAGAGCTACACAACAGATCACGTATTTATAAAGATGCCTTTCTGTCCGTGTCCTTCTGGGTGCAGCGATTTCTCTCTTCTTCGGACGGCCACTGTCTTGATTGCATGAGCCATGCTCATGCTGAGAGAGGTTATGAATGATATGATGGGTTCACGCAATAAATCCCGCCTCTATTCGTACGTGTTTCTCGTTTGGGAATCGGAAAGCTAATTAAAAAGTAAGTAAAAAGTTCAGCCCCTTAGATATCACCACTTTATATCATGTCAAAATCAAACTTGAAATGGTAAGCAATCAGCTTGGAGAAATTAAAGATAGTTTGTGTCTGTGACCAGTGTTTACAGAGCATGAATGATTTTCTGAAAATAAGTTGACTTAAAAAGAACAGCTTAACATCAGTTCCCAAATAAACTAAATTGTTTAAATTGTTACTGTCTATATTTTGAAATAAATATAAAAATGCTTAAAACATTAACTTGATTATATTAAAGGAGCCGTATGTAAGATTGTGGCCAAAACTGGTACTGCAATCACTTTCAAATTACTGTAGAGCGGTGTATCCCCTCCCCCTCCCCCCTGACTCCAGGTTGCCAGATAGGCTGCAGGATCCAGCACGAACGTTTGTAGCTGCAGCTGTGGTAACTAGAGCTGAGCTGGCAACCCAGATGCCGAAACACTACTGACTTCGTGATTGGTAGATAGGTGGAAGGTGGAGCATCAGGCCAAAACACAACATGACAACATCAACATCAGTTGAGGGCTGCAACTTCACCTTTTAAATGACAATATCCTGGCCGGACCACTGTTGTCAGTGATATAAGTATTTGAAATGAACATGATTTCTTAATGTCTAGTGACATATCAGGGCCATTTTATGATTAATTGAAATACATTTCTTACATACAGCTCCTTTAAAAATCCAAAATAGAATTATATATATTTTTTTATGTATAGCAAGTTAATATTTAACCAGGAAAATGTGACCGTGAGGACTTTGCCTCCTCATTTCAGAACACCACTGCACGCCACTGATCTCTAGGTACGAGGCCTCGGCAGCAAGCACTGAGGGTGATCTGGGGGTTACAATGGGAGAGCTTCTGTTGAGTGAGTCCCCACAGGTCTCCCATTCCTCAGCACGCTTGTGTCCCCCAGTTGAGTTAGGCGGTTCACCCGAGGGTGACCTGGGGTCGGAACGCAATGCACTGCCACGTTCTGCCCCGGTTCCTTTCTTCCCGCAAGTGCATGAGAAAATCACAAAGTTGTGGAAGACACCTTTTTCTGGCAGAACACACTTTGCTGGCTCCTCCGCCCTCACAACCTTGATGGTCCACAGAGGTTCCAGAGGTGGAGAGTGCGATTGCAGTGCATTTATGGCCACAAAATACTGCCACCTGGAGGAAACGTATGAGGCTCCCTTCAAGGGTATATAAGTTTACCTCGTCTCTGACAGCAAGGGCTTACAATGCCGCTGGTCAGGCCACCTTCGCCTTGCATGTGATGGCCATCCTGTAACTCTACTAAGCCAAAGCATCGAAAGATCAGCACCAGGGTAGTTCCGATCCATAGGTTATGCAGGAACTGCATTCAGCGACTGACTATTCCAAAGATCACAGCGCAGGCTCTGGGTCGGGTGATGACTATTCTCATGGTTCAGGAGCACCACTTGACCTTGGCTTAACCTTGCGGAGATGCAGGATGCCAAGAATGTTTGCTTTCTCGACGCCCCCATCACCCAAGGTGGCCTTTTCGGTGAGAATGTTGAGGATTTTGCACAGCAGTTTTTTGCAGTAAAGATGCAAACGGAGGCGTTGCTCCACTTCGCCCTTTAGACCCGACCCTGTGAAGGCTGCACTGGCCCTGCCACCCTTGTAAGGTTTTGAAGGCCCTGAGACGGGCAACCCAGAGAAAGGAGGAGAGGGACCTGACCTGCCCACCCCAGGAGGGGCCTCACTCCCGTTGGAAGGACTTCATTTTAATATTCTTTCGACACATGCCGGAAGGCCAACAGCTCTTTCATGGCCAGCAAAATAGCAGTGTCCTCTTTCCCTGGGTCATACTCAAACACCCAATGCTTGTGGCCCTCGTCATCACGATGGCCAGGCATTGAATATTCGCACCAGAACCTCAGGGTATGTAAGCACTTCGCACCCTGCCCTTCTGTTGCAACAGGTCTGTGCAGAGAGACATGTGATTGTGATGACATACTAAGAAGCACAAATTCCTCGACCGTCATCGACCCCCTATACCGCGGGCCTCCGGAGCAGGTTACTTTTCGGATACACCATTTGCCACGAGTTCTAAGGGACGCAAGTCCTCCCGACGTAGCAGCCTCTGCTCCACCGTACTGTGAGCTACCCACCCTGGGTACACCAGACATTGTTACATTGGTGCTGCTGGTGCAGTTTGGATGGGTGGCTAGTGCTTTCCAACCTGTCAAGCTGGCTCATCAGAACTGCTCGGCTTTGCGATCCAGTTCGTCAGGCACATGCCCAGATACAGCAGTGTTCTTTTCACCTCAGTACAAGGCGAGAATGCCAAGCCCAAGTCGTACCATGCCCACTGGGAGTGAGAACTTCCTCTACCTCTTCGGATTTAGCTAATGGTGCCTTGATGGCAGACATCTGCAGAGCTGTGGGCTGGGCTACACCCAACACCTTTGCGAGATTCTATAATCTCCACATAGAGAGCCAGTTTTGTCTCGAGTCTTGGGTACTAATAGGTAAAACTCGACAACTGGTCTGGTGTAACGCTTGCATTCAGTGCCTTTTCCCCTTTCTGAGATGATAATGTGGCTTTGTTGTCCATCTGAGTTCCCCATGTCTGGCAAACCCAGGACGCCTTTTTGTACCTTCAAGCACTCATTGGTAGCCAAGTTCTGTGGAGGATTTCACTACCAGGCCCAGAACTCGTGGTATGCCTCTTTTTACAGGTGAGCCCTTGTACTTGGGCTAAGTGCTCCATATGTGCTGATTCCCTAACTGTGATCCCATATGATGTATCCTTCTACTATTCAGTTTCCCTTTCGGTGAACCTTCACCAGTCACTATGGCCTTTAGTACTGAATGTGCCTTAGGTGGAGCCCACAACAGGGACTTCTTCTCTATGTAGTACTTCCCATTAGGTGAGTCCATATGACGTACTCTCCACACACTATCCTCCCTTTGGGTAGGATGTGATATCGGCAGTGTTCCTTTCTTGGCAAAGAAGGAAAACACTCCCCTAACATAACAACCAGGTGTTTCCAGCTGTAGTAAAACAAGCAAAAAAAGAAAAAAAAAAGAAAAGAGAATGCCATCTACGGCTGAAGTGACATATTCCCCTTGCAAGGACAAGTCCCCTGAGATAGAAAGACTCTGGGTTAAAATTCAGAACACAGATCAGCTAGTTGTGGTGCTTACTATAGGGACCCCTAGTGTTAGTTTTGACACATCGTCAAAGTGACTGACAGGTAGGGGATGTCTCCATTCCCTGATGGAGGGAACAAGACACCGTGTCGATACTGACACTAGGGGACCCTATAGTCTTGCCTTACCTCTGAACTGCCAGCTGAAATGGTTGCGATGCTGTCTCAGCTCCTGAATGAGTGGAGCTTCCTTTTATAACCATATGTCCGGGGGAGTGGCTGTCATGCAAATTCCACTCGCCCAATTGGTCTTTTCTGAATATGCCAGAGGTGTTAAGGGCTCAAAAGAGCCACCCCTAGTGTCAGTCTCGACACAACGTCTCGTTCCCTCCATTAGGGAATAGAGGTCACAACAGTAACCAAGATGTTTTGTGTACATTAATATAATGGTGTAGACAGAGTGCACCCATAATGCATCTTAACCATGTGAAGCATTGTCTAATAAAGTGGCTGACAACAACAAAAGGGCACGAAGTGGCATGGATTTATATGCACAAGTTTCATGTTTTGGTTCATGTCTTTTATTTTGTTGCATCTAGTCTAGTTCCTGTCTTTTAGTTCTTGGTTCCCCTTCCTTCGCTAGTCTTGTCATTGTTTGTTAGTCTTGATAAGTTATGTCTTATGATTGGTTCATGTTGATTAGTCTTGGTCATAGTTGTGTTTAATTTTTGTTTCAGCTAGAAGGATATAATTAGTAAACTAACAGTAAACTTAACTACACTTGTACACTAAATTACCTGTAAGTTCAATTGTAGCATAGTTGCAATAGTGAAGAAAAAATAGTTGTCTACTACAAAGATTACGCTTAAGCAACACTTAAAAGTATTCTTTTATAAACTAACTTTTATAAACTATTTGACCAATTTAGTCCTAAGAATTATTGAAATACTACACTTACAAATATACTACTAATACGTTGATCAAAATATCTTGTTTCAAAGTAAAAAGAAACAATACGGCACATTTTTTTTTTATTTTGGCTTGAGAAGCCAACATATGTGTAATACTAATTTAAAACAGGGGTGCCCATTTCTGTTCCTGGAGATCTAACTTCCTGCAAAGTTCAGCTCCAATCCTGATCAAACACAACTGAACCAGCTAATTACAGACATGTGTGTTGGATCAGGGTTGGATCTGAGCTCTGCAGGTAGGTAGATCTCCAGGAACAGGATTGGGCACTACTGATTTAAAACCACCCCGAATTCCATAGTAACACCCATAGCAACAACCTAGCAACCACCCAGAATACCCTAGCAACTGCATAGCAAATGCTTTGTCTGTGAGACTTAAAACCTTTAAACTTATATATTTTAAAACTGAGTCAAACTTAAAACTCCTTCAAATTTAAACCCTTAAAGCTTTAAACTTCAAGCTTTTAAAACTGCTTCAAACTAGCAACCTTCATGCTTTTTACACTCCAGATTCACAAATTGGTTGAGAATTCAGTTTCATGTTAAAGGAGTATAATGCAATTCACTATATAACATCAGGTGCATGTTATGAGTTAACATAAATTAAGAATTAAGTTTTTTAATTATTTCTGAAATAACAAATTACAATGTGTTTTAAGCTGTAAGAATAACTTGTAATCATTGGAATTAATTTGCCTCAGTAGCTGCAAAATTTATGAAAACCTAAAAACTCAGTCTCAATTTTACATTAAAAATGAAACAGACACATCTGTGAAGATAAAAATGCATTTAGGCCTTT
Source organism: Rutilus rutilus (assembly GCF_951802725.1). Classification (NCBI taxonomy): domain Eukaryota; kingdom Metazoa; phylum Chordata; class Actinopteri; order Cypriniformes; family Leuciscidae; genus Rutilus; species Rutilus rutilus. The sequence goes on along the minus strand of NC_140229.1, from coordinate 24,700,760 downwards.
GTGGAGAGTGAAAACATTGTTAAAATTGCAAAGTTTGTGCCCAGCCTCTGTGTAACCTCTCTCGAAAAATATAAATAATTTCTGCTCCCCTCACAGAAATCTTGATTCAAATCATTTACAACAAATCAGTGCTATTTCATCTGTCAATCAAGATGGCAACAGTGAGCACCAGCTGTGTCAAAGACGTGCTTCTGTGCGAAACAACCGACACACTTTAAAAAGCTAAAAAAGCTCCTTAATATCCCGGCCTGGCAGCTGCCTGTCAGAAAACTCAAATCTCTCCTCCATAACTAACCAAACCTCTGAACGCTACAGGCCTGGCATGACCGATCAGTCATCGTAATGCCTGGCTAGATGGCCGTTGGAGACCGCAAGCCTGTGAGCCATTGATTTTCCTGTAAGTTTCTCCTCTCTCCTGCCAGCTAATAAGGGTTCTTGGGTCTAGACTTTAGAAGACTTTAAGTGAAGGGTAAGTCAACAGTATGCCTTCGGGTGTACAGACTGAGAGAGATTGATGCTTGAAGGAGAGTTATGTTTCTCCCTGACATAGTAACTCTCATGTCAGTGGTTCATGATCAAACTTAGAAGAAGTATGAAAGAAAATAAGGAAATGCTCTCTTTTTTTCACTTCATGTACACTAGTGCTGTGGTGCTACTGTGCCTTAAAGGAAAGGTTCACCCAAAATAAAAGATTTGCCATCATTTAACCTCATGTCATTCCAAACCTGTATGACTTTTTTTTTTTCTTTGGAACACAAACATAAATATTTTGAAGAATTTTATCCTCTCCACTGAAGCTCTCAAATACAGTGCTTCAAATCTTTTGGGCCACTTTCACATAGGAGAACATGGTTGTTAGTCCTGTATTTGAGTCCTTAATGCGTTACATTTACAAACAGTTCAGTTATTTACAGGAGTGACAATCAAATTCTGTTACCAAATTCACACCTGTACATTTTTAGGGCATTTTCTGCAAACCCCAGCTGTGTGAACTGAACTGGAATGGACAACTGCTTATCTAGAGTGTGTTGCATATTAAAATGTTTGGTTTTGGTAATTTACTGAGACCGCAATATAGAAGCTGTTTCTGCCATGGTTAATTGCCCATTTTTATTTTACAATTTGAACTTTATTTCTTGCAATTCCAAGTTTATATCTTGCAGTTCTGACTTTTTTCCCCCCTCAAGTCTGAATGGAGAAATATAAACTCAATTTAGAAAGTCAGAATTGCTAGATGTAATCTCAGAATTCAGATAAAAAAAAGTCAGAATTGTGAGATAAACGGGAGTTATCAACTCAAAATTGCGGGAAATAACTGTATCAGCACGTGTGTCGTAATTCTGAGAACAGAAGTTCAAAGTGCGAGATGTAAACTCAACATCGTGAGACTCGAAATTAAGACCGAACTATGTTGTAACTTGTAATTCCGAGAAACAAGTCTGAATTGTGAGATATAAACTTGGAATTGTGAGAAATAAAGTCATAATTGTGAGAAGTCGAAATTATTTTTTTTTAATTTGTTCAGTCTGTTGCGGGAACAGACTTCCATATTCATGAGCTGAGTGTCATTGAAGGTTGTAGATCCAGTCACTGTCTTCCACTATGGATATTTCATTCCATCTCTTGTATGGCTTCAGAGGACTTGGAAAATAGTGCACAACTTATATTTTACTTACCCAAAGTCGGGCTCAATGTTGTCCAGGACCTTGGTCAGTTACGATGTTCGGCTTAGATTATCTGGTAATGGGAGGTCGTTTATAGATCTTCCGATCCGCTCACAGTCACATCGGGGGCCACCCCGATAATATCAAACAAATGTGATATTTAGGATTTTAAATCAGGATGATTATGACTATGATTACCTCAGTACTTTCACAATACCCAATGAGAGACAAGTTTACAAGGAGACAGATGCGAATGAGAGAAGTTATGAAACGGCGACCGCAAAACAAGCTGGTGTAACGCTGGCTGTGTCCTCAAAAGAGTACGACAACCGTACGGACAAAAAGAAGATCTGTTTCAAGGATCAGGATGAAATTCAGTTGCAGGCACAACAAAAAAATTGTTTAGTTATAGATAATTAGCACACAAATGGTCAAAAGCAGTCAACAAAAAATATTTAAAACCCAGCAGAGTGCGTTAGGCAGTTCAATTCCTAGGCGGCCTTCAGGAGAACAGGAGGAACACATAATGGGAAAGGCTATAGGCCGGGCAACGCATCTGGCTGGGACATCACTGGTGGGCGAGGGATGGGGTGAGAGAAACTGGTCCTTGAGGAGCAGAAAGCCAGTCAGGGCAGGAGCAAATGCAGTCTAAACAGCGAGACAGAGAGGAAATAAAAGAAAACCAAACTGGCACTGGAGCCTAGAAACAGGACACTACACGATGGGTATGGGCGACACGGAGCCGCATCTTGACAGGGGTGGCACGAGGCGCCAATTAACCTTAAGTGTTTTAACCTTAATTTTGGGTCAATTAACCTTGTCAGGACACGAAATGGAGCCAGTCAGAGGTGCCATCAGTAGGAAGAGCGGGAGAACTTCTAAATCAACACAAATTGAAATTATGGATAAGAAAAAAGAGTCTTTCGTTTTGCTCTATCCTCAGCGCTTCCGCGTTCATCAGTACGTTGTGCGTCAAGGTCAAGGTCTTTTGCTTCACTTCAGAAGACCTTTATTAAACCCCCCGGAGCCGTGTGGAGCACTTTTATCATGGATGGATGCGCTTTGGATTTTAATGGAAACATTAATTCATGCATTAATCACATCACGCCTGGACTATTGCAATGCCTTATTTCTTGGTCTTCCCAAAAAACTTATTTCAAGATTACAGTATGTTCAAAACTCTGCAGCAAGAGTTCTCACCTCCACTAGGCGTTCTGCTCACATTACTCCTCTGCTTCATGACCTTCACTGGCTACCTGTGGCATCACGTATCCACTTTAAGGTATTGCTCTTAACGTTCAAAGCATTAAATGGTCTTGCTCCCCAATACCTGTCTGACCTACTCTACCCTTACCACCCTGCCCGGTCCCTTAGATCAGCTGAACTGGGTTTATTGTCCATCCCTCGTTTCCGGCTGTCTACTGTAGGTGGAAGGTCATTTAGTGTTAATGCTCCTAAATTATGGAATTTGCTACCTCTTACACTACGTAATACCTCATCTGTGGCTACTTTCAAGACCCAGTTAAAACATATCTATATAACATGCATTTTGGATAATGTGACTATCTGTATCCTATGTGACTGTATGTGTGGGGGTTTAAATGTATTGTAATGTACAATGTAAAGCGACCTTGAGCTATGGAAAGGCGCTATATAAATAAAACTTCTTCTTCTTCTTCTTCTTCTTTGATGGACTTCAAAAAATATCCTGTCATTATAAAGCTTGGAAGAGCCAGGAGATTTTTTTATATAACTACGATTATATTTGTCTGAAAGAAGAATGTCATATAGGATGACTTGAAGGCAAGTAAATCATGGGCTAATTTTCATTTGTGGGTGAACTATCCCTTTAACAGATATTAAAACCTCCAGTTCTCACTAAAGAACAAACAATATACATTTTGTTTACATCCGCTTCCGCATGAGATCATGTGAGGTGCTCCCTCTGGCCTGATAATCATAATAATATCTTGTAGTTTGAGATGATTTTCGAATCTTGAAGTGTGCGTATGTTTGAAATTTGAGAGAAGACAATCAGTAAAGATTATCCTAATGTTCATGATGCAACCAGATTTCATAATTTAAAGGATTTAAAAACTCCTGTAGTCTGAGCCCAGCTTATTGGTGGAGCTTTTTGTTGTTTTAGAAGATAGTAATTGGTTTGAAACGATATGTTGAGGAAATGATAAAAAAAATTCTGTTTGTGGGGAACTATTACTTTAACATAACGTTAGTTGCAAGTGTACACAAACACAAATTGCAGCCTATAGAAAAGATATGAAGAAAGAAGTAACACGTATATAAACTACTGCAGTGTGTTTTATGATTTTATAGATGAACGTGTTTTGCAGAGATCCAGCATGGTTTAATTGAACGTTTCAAATGCCATCATCTGTAATCATCTTCAACCTCATCTTCCACATGTGCATTCAGTCAAAGGAAAACATTTATCATGAGACCTTATCCACACTCTGTAATAATGCGAAGGGTGGCTTATATTAGATCAGCAGTTCCAAAAGTGGGTCACAGGTCTAAACCGTTCATAAATATTGTACGTTTTGGTGAATTAGTATGAATTTGTACATTCTTATACCATTTTATTCAATTAGCTTGAACCCCACTGACAAGTTTAGGGGTGGACCTTCATGTTTTTTCTTAATCGTACAGAGCACATACGTGTTCATATGAAATCAGCACCTTGTAAAATAGTTATGTTTTCTCATGAAATTGAGTTGGTTCCAATGGGAATTGCAGACGGCAGGGGGAAATAATGTTAAATGCTATGCTGCTTTTCTTCAAATTCATTTGTCACTTGATAAAAGTGAGGTTACATCGTGAAATCATGAACAAAACTATGCAAAGTAAAATAAATAGAAAGTTAAATACAGGTTTTAAGGAGTATTTTGTAAACAATTTTGGTATTGTGTTGGGTCGCTTGTTGATGTCCAGTGTAAAACCATTTGAGAAATGCACCACGTTCAATGACGGACATGAACAAAATGATTGACAAGTTCTACTCATTGTGAAATGGTCACATTTAATGAACAACTTCTCATTTTATATACATCTATAAAAAGAACCCAGATACAGGTTACAAGAATCTAAAGCTAATACATACATTATTAAATAATAAACCTTTTCTCATGTTAAAGATACATATCATAGTTTACAAAATATGATCAAGGAGAATTAAGCAATTATGGTTTAAAAAAAAAAAAAAAAAAAACACAAACAAATAAACAACAAAAGAAATCTAAGGTTCTAAAATTATATTTTGTTCAATGATAACCAAAAACAAAGTGAAACAATTGTCCTTGAAGAAGGTAGTATTAAACTGTGATACTGACTAGAAAAGTCTGCTAAAAACAGATGGTGAAAGGCAAATAGTCGAAGAATGAAAATATGGTTCCGAATGGTGCTTAATCTTCAGATGGTCTGACACGGCACATTGTTCTTCCTGTTACAAAAGGTGGTCCAGAACAGTCCAAACCAATTTTGTTATTTACAGTTTCAACTCATCTGTGTTCACGGGCCCAAAAAAAAAATAAAAAACATTTTAAAAGAAAAAAAGAGGAAAACTAAAGGAATACAACAGATATCAAATGATGGCCTTCAAAATAAATGTGTTACTCCTCAGTCTTTGAAGCTTGGGAAGATTTTGTACTGCCAGTTCCAATTCCTTACAGACACAGGTTTGGGGAAGCTAGGGATCATGGGGAAAAAAGAAAAACAGTCCAAGTCTTTGGCATGATGAGTTAGCTGTATGTCGTGGGAATCAATGTTACACAAAATGAGCTTTTTCAGTCCTCGGAACAGTTTGAAAGATCGAAATGGATGGAAAAATCTTGTATGACAAACAAAGATGAGATGAATGCATTTTGTTTGTGTTGTTCTTGTGCTGCCAGGCAGGTGAGGCTCGTGTCCCCAAATCTTTTGCTCCCCTGGGGTTCGGGTCCTGTGTCTGTGTCTGGTCTGCCATCAGCTGTCATCGCCAGATATGTTGAAATGCTTTATTGTTCTTTTGTCTTCCTTTTGTAATTGTCAGCATTTATTAATCTTTCTAGGTCTTTTTTTCTTTCGTGAGAAAAAGAACTTGAATTAAATTATCAATGCACGATATCTATTAACATGTGCAAAATAGAAATAGAAGACTCCTCATTTGTTTGTTTTTTTCACAGGAATGAAGCTTACACATCTGAAAACAAAGAAAAGAAAATATATGTTAGATTCGTGCTGAAGTATTTATGGAATTTAATGAATTGTGTAATGCATTTGTTTGTCATTCATTCACTTAAGGGCCAAGATACGAGTGTGTGTGTGTATATATATATATATATATATATATATATATATATATATATATATATATATATATATATATATATAAGTTATACTTCTTTAAATAAGTTATACTTTTACTATTTTACTATACAACTATTATTAGTGTAAATAATGTATGTGGATATGTGTATCAAAATTGTAATGTGTGTGTGTACAGGTACACATGTGTGTGTGTATATGTGTGTGTGTGTATATATATGTGTATGTGTAAAGTTATTATTTGCAATGTATTTGTGTGTATGTAGGTGTATATATATGTATGTGTATATGTGTGTATGTATGTATATGGGAGATAAACTGTTATATGTTTTTTTTATATTGTGTTAATATATATGTATATATATATTATTTTCTTTTTTATTGCTCGAAATAAACTTCAATCAATCAATCAATCAATCAATCAATCAATCAATCAATCAATCAATCAATCAATATATATATATACAGTATATATTAAAAAAAAAGATCAAAAATTATATCTGGTGTCTGAATAATTTTTGGTTTGACTATGTGTGTGTGTATATATATATATATATATACATAGACAGGACACTATAATGCAAGTGAGGACAGCAAAATAAAGTAAACTGTGACATATTATACCCAAAAATTCTTCATACAGTGACTACCAGTAAAATGTATAAAAATTTGGGACCTAAAATTATTCCGACACTTTGACCTGACCATGTTTTGCTGAAGTGTTTTAATTGCTAATGTGACCTTTTTACACCACAGACTGAACAAAATTAAGAATTGCTTGGTAATTGGTTGACCTAAATTGGTATTATCTAATTGTGTACTTAAATTTAACAGCTGACAGATATTCAACCTCATTCATTTGTGAGACAGTCAAACAGAAGGATGGCCAAAACCAATGAAGTATCAACTGATTTTATAACTCTGAGTTCTTGTCATATTTTATAACAATTTTCTAAACTATAGCGAATAAACTGTGATAATGCGAGAAATGTTGACGGTGTCTGAATACATTTTGGTTCGACTGTGTGTGTATATATATGACCCAAAATCAATCTAGTGAACTCCTTAACCGAATTCGAAAACATTCCCCAACTGAGCACTTCTATACAGCGGTCAGCCTACTACAGCATAAATTACCGACACAGTATTGCAAATGAGAACAAACAGGGGCCAATGAGAGCAATATCCAAATGGCTCCCACTTCATGCCAGTGGGAAGTTGTAATTGGTGAGCAGCCACCCGTGATGTTGCCTTTAATTTTGTCTTGGCTTATTACAGACTGACCAATTAAATCTTGCTCAGAACGGCTCAGTGTGCAGGTATAAGGCGAAGGTATTTGTGCGGGTGCGTGGCCGTCTCGGGAGGGCGAGCACATCCTACCCCTGAGGCGCTATCATACACTTCCTCCTGCCTTCCGGCTCCATGCATGAGCTTGCTTTAATTAGAGATAGGCTCGTTATACTGTGTTGCTGAGTTTGAGATAACAGGCATGCTGTAAACATATGGCCCGAGAGCTAATGAATCTCTGGCTTGTTACTCGGCTATCTCCCCCTGCTTTCTGACTCCTGCAGGGGATCGATGAGGTTTATATGGCTGTAAGCATCAGTAAACGGTCCGTCCCTCCGTTTCTCAGGGGTTCTGGGTGGAATGTGCTGGTCTAATGAGCCACTGAGTCTCTAGTCGCTGCCCTGTATTCTAACCCGCTGTCAACAATCTCTAGTTTTTCCCAGATGAAAGAGGGCTGACCACACTGCAATTGTGTCTAAGAATGTTCAATTTCACATAATTACAAAAAGGCCCAATAGTCTTTTGAGTTTGGTTTGAGACTGGAACTCATTCAGTAGTCCGTTCATTAAGTGTAGAACATTTGACTACCGAGAGTGATACAAAATCACGCTCTGCAAGGACTGTGGCCATGTGAATGATGTTAACGCCTGAGTGGACTTAAGACCACAACCTCCAAGACTCAAAACTAGACTAAGACCTAAATCAATACCAGACCCATGAGACCAAGTTCAATACCAGACCCTTTAAGACCCAGAACAAAACCAGACCCCTTAATTACCTACATCACTACCACACTACCAATACCCAGACCAGACCTCCTAAGACCCAGATCAATACCAGATTGATCAATACTAAAGCCGAAAGCATACTTCACATTCCGGCTCGCAAACTGTCTGATTGACGTAATTTTCATCATCAGTACAGTCCATGTACAACAGCGCATGTGCAAGGGATCTGTCCATGCTTATGGTCAAAGGAGTCTAACTGGTTGCGAGCGCAACTGGCTTTTAAAGGAAATGGGAGATGAGACTCTTGATTGGCTTATTGCACGTTACGCCCAAAACACACCCATTACTCATTAAGAGAATAGGGACCATGCGCCGGGCGCACCAAACATTTTTCCCCTCGTTAAACTAGCAAAAGTGGATTCGGACACAACCTAAGTGCGCTTGAACCGTGTGCTTTAGACCATGCGCTTAGATCGCTAAAAAAGGGCCCTTAGTAAAGTGGTTGAATAGGCATTCTTCTGAATTCTCTGTAATGGTGAAGATACAGCACCAGCTAGTGGTGAAGTTAAGTATCACTATTAGTACCTTGGAAATAGACTGTGGTACTGTTTGAGATCAAGCATTGTTCAGCCAATTTTCGCGGGTGAAATCTTGTCATTTCAAATGGAATCCATGCAATAGGGAATTTCACATGAGGGCAAATTATTTCCCCACACAGAATTCGCTAGCGGTTCAAGTTGGTCACATGGATTCGCCATGTTGACCAACAGAAAGCTGCATGGTTTAAAAGTGACTTCTGTGTGAGCTGTGCTTCATATATAACTACACTATTGACAATGGACCCTTTTGCCTGCAACATTTTGTGAGCGCACCTTAAGACTAATTTGAATATTTTTCGTTTTGGACATTGACTGATCAGACCTAGACCAAGGTTGTTTATTTTATTTGATGTGGTCTATAGAGGTCTCAAGACCATGACCACAAAAACAAGACTCCAACTCCAACGATGAGGCGAACATAACACAACTTTAGTTACTCACGGAGTTACAATATCTCTTTAATAAACTATGTGCATTGGCTTCAGCCAGGGCCGGTTCTAGACATTAGGAGGCCCTAGGCAAAATTCATGTTGGAGGCCCCCCACCCCCAATAAAAAACACTTGAAACAAATATGATTCCTAACCTTTTTATTTATACAACATTTAATTTTAAATTTAGTATATTTTTACTTATACAGTAGGCATGAGTTTGGACAAATTACTATTTTTAATGTTTTTGAAAGAAGTCTCTTATGCTCATCAAGCCTGGATTTATTTGATCAAAAATACAGAAAAATAATATAGTGAAATATTATTAAATAATGGTTTTCTATTTTACTATACTTTAAAATATATTTCTGTGATGCAAAGCTGAATTTAGTGTCACGTGATCTTTCAGAAAACTTTAATATTCTGATTTATTATCAAATGTTAGAAATTGTGCTTAATATTTATTTTATAACCTGTGAAATTGTTTTTCAGGATTTTTTTATTTTTAAAAAGTTGTTTTAAAAAAGTCTTCACTATCACTTTTTATATATTTAACTCATCCTTGCTGAATATTCCTGTTTTTTGTTTGTTTGTTTTTCTGTATTTTTGATCAAATAAATGCAGGCTTGTAGAGCATAATATGAAACTTTAAACATTAAAATGGGTCCAGACTTTTTACCGGTACTGTATGTAGGCTACATATTAATCAAACTTTATCTAAGGTAATCTCTTTTTTGTTTAATGAAGATGTTATTGTTGTTGTTGTTATTTTGCTGTTTTATTAAATTTATTCACAGTTCCAGAATACCACTTCAGTAGATGAACATAATCATTTTTTTTCATAGCTGCGGTATGGGCAGGATTTTTCCCTCCCATTTAATCAATATTGACTGCAGATATTATGATATTATGTATTGCATTGTTACCTTAAATATGCTATACACAAATCAAGTGGAAGAGAAAGACATGATGCTACTGAGCAGAAAAGAAAAAAAATTCTAAACTCATCAGCAGAATTTAGAAGATAGACCCATAGATATGAGATCCTTTATTTGAAACATTTAAAAATGCTGTAGTGTGTTGGCTTTTTAACTTTGAATACAAACGTCTTGTCTTTTACTTTTGTAGCTTTTTTACTAGTCAGCTCCCGACGCGATGTTATTCCTTGTACGGGCAAATTCAAAGCGTCGCGTCTGGGCACGTTAATGACGCTCGCGCTCTTTTAAACTCGTAATAAAGAGGTGAATGATTTTTCCAGAAATGGCGCTGATCTACAGTACAAGTTTATATTTAGAATACATTGCAATCACTCCAAAATAGATGACGACAACTCACACCCCTGCATTACGAGCTGTGCTTCTTTGCGTGCCTATTAGGCGTTTGCTTCGCAGCACCTGATGGATGCGTTCGTTACACAAACGTTCAGAAGCCGGCACCCGCTTTGAAACGGAAACATTAATTGGTTTAACTGCAGATGAGTGACAATTCAACAATATCCAATGAACAATGAGGCTCGTATTTCTGTCCGTCTTGACTGGTGGACTATATATATAGGGGATGTTACGTTTATGGAGGCCCCTCCTCAAAGCCCGAGGCCCTAGGCAATCGCCTGCTCTGCCTATAGCTAGCGCCGGCCCTGGCTTCAGCTAATAGTTAGTTATTGGTGTCTCAAGTGTATTGTCATTATGTATCCACATATGTATTTTGTAGTCCATCTGCATAAATAAAGTGGTACTGTAAGCCTCTTATGATTTATAAATGCTTGCACATTATGTTCGCACATTGCTCATTGTTAATACCTCAGGCATTGTTCAATTGTTTCATTGAAAGCTTGTGATCCTTTCTCACATTAGAACAGGGAATGAGATGTTCATTCTGGAAATAGCATTGCAATGATGTCACATACCACATGATGGACAGCAGGACGCAGGCCAGGAGCAGGTGGGTTGACCAGAGAAGGGTGGAGCAGGCCGCTGTGGGTTTACCCACTCGCGGTGCGGCCGAAGGCGGACCAGGGGTGGTTTCTGCCAGGGAAGAAGAAAATGGTCACTTTTTTAACAGGAAAGGGTTTGTATGTCCTTGGTTCAAGCACTATATACTGCATGGGTGGATGACTATCTATTCATTTCTTCAAAAATACAATAAAAATGAAATTCATACATACAATGACTTGAATACAATTAGCATGTTTTAAATATATTATTATATGTATTATTATTATTTTTTTACGTTTTTGTTGGAAAAAAAGTGCTGCATTGCCAAGAAAGTGCAAGAAGACACGAAAGGGAACTCAATTCGTTTCTCGCACGCTGTATGGGACGTGCCCAGAAATCAGCGTCTCAGACAGCGTGCAAATAGCGAATTGAGCTCTCTTTCACATCTTCCTGTGCTTGAAAAGATATATTCAAACAAAATTATGTCAAAATGCCTGTCTTGACATGTATCCTTGTAAACATTGTCAGTTATGTCTTACGTTAACTTAAAGGTGCAATGTGTGATATTTCTGAGGATCTATTGACAGAAATGCAATATAAGATCCGTAACTATGTTTTCAGTGGTGTATAAAGACCTTACTTAATGAACCGTTATGTTTTTATTACCTTAGAATGAGTCATTTATATGTACATAACCGCGGCCACCCCCTTCTATGAAGGTCGACATATCGTGACGTCATGTTTCTACCGTAGCCGACAGCGAACAGACAGCGCTACAGAGCGCGTTTCATCACTAACTTGAATGAGAAGCAGCAGAAAAAGACGCGGCTTCCTACGTCGGCCACCGTAGCCTCTCATTCGAGTTTGAAATTTCAAGGAAAGGCCGCGAATTATTGAACGGGTGCAATTCGCAAATCTCACCACTAGATGCCGCTAAAAATCACACAATGCACCTTTAAGGCGAGACACTACAGGTGAATAGGGTAACATTTTTAGCTAGCAGATATCACCATGAAACTTTCCCAGTTGAGAAAAAAATGTATTACAAGTTTTCTGTAATTTAAGGTTTAAATATGCAAATTAGGCTATATCTAATTAAATATGCGCTCATTTGCATATATTTAAAAAAATCTGAGTATTGGATAAAGCCAGGTTAAATTTTTTTTTTTTCATTGTGTTCACATATTAGATGGGAAAAAAATTACAGAGGGATTTATGGATATCTACTTTTGTTATCCTGTAAATCAGAAAATACAGAAAATGATTTTCACCATGTTTTTGGGAATAAAATGTTATATAAATCGGGCTAGGAATAATATATTTACAAATCCCTCTGTGAATGTCTTCATAATATAACTATAGGTACAAGACTGGAACGTTTGGTGTATAGGTGCTACTGAAGTGGAGATTTCGGACTTGGAGTATGAGAGAAAAGTCATTTTGAGAAAACGGGCTTTAAAGATTTATCATCAGCCAATGAGATTGCGCATTCAGCCCTTTTACTTTCACGATTGGTTGCTGATGAAAAGGAAATGACCATATTTGGATCCGACAGGATTGTACAGGAGAGAGAGCTTCCTAACGGTGCTTCTGATGACAAGCGATCGAGGAGCAGCACGTTGATTAAGAACGCCAACTTTTGTTGAATTTATGAGAAATCTATAAATAAAGACCTAAATGTGTATTTCGGACTTTTTTTCAGCACAAGTCTAAAAGAAGACATGTTATTGAAGACAAATATCCCAAAATCTCAAAATTAACCAGTAAAAACCCCCCCGATGTTTTTGCCTGCCGTGTCTCGCCTTAAACAGTTGAGAAAGAAAACGCATGTGTATCAGTATATTGGATCTGTGCATTAGCTCTTAAAGTGACAAGAGCAGAAATATCGCTGTCACTTTAAGAGCTAATGCACATATCCAATATACTGATACACACACGTTTTCTGTGTTTTTAATTTGATTCAAACCACAAAAGACAAAGAAAAATCACTCACTGCTCTTGACTGAATAACTTTTGTACATTTCTTTTAAGGATTAAAATGGCTATAAAAAAATATTTATGGCCGGTAAATTTTCTTAAGTCACTGGTCATTGGCAGGTGTGGCCAAAAGGTTAGCTTTATGGTGAAAGGAAATAATGTTATTAAGCTAAACCACTTTTGATTGATGATGTATAGACATTAAATGTAAAAAAAAATTCTGAAAATGAAAATAATTATAGATATTGGAAACCATGGAGGAAAACTCATTTGAAACTCCAAACTGTGACTTGTCACTTTACATATCAGTTAGGCAGTCTCTTCCTGTTGTATTGGACGGGTCCTGGCCCAATAACTGGACCAGATTTTGAACCAAGAGTCAAAAGCCTGGTAACATGAGACATTCAACTTAATAAAATAAACTTTTTAATTGTAACTCACAATACAATAGTGTTAGAACAATATGTTCAGTTAACTAAACATCTGCTCCACTACCGTTTGAACGTATTCATGTTGTGCAATTGTGAATGTCACAAGTCTAAGTAGATATTAGTTATTGTTTCAATATCGCTTGTTTACTGTATTATTTGTGCAGTGTGACGATGTGTGAAATGACTCCCTAGAAAACATCTCAGATAAAGTAGGAAGACCTGTCTCGCACAATGACTCTCATCTCAAATTAAGCATATAAAATGCTGAACTAACATGAGGCAATGGATGAATTATTACAAGGACGTTCTCCTGTTTTACCCAGGAGAAAAGAAAGAAAGCTTTTAGAGAGAGAGTTTTAGACACACGGCTCACACAACTAGCATGCATTTCTGCTGACTTCTTGATTCCTTCCTCCGTTCCAAGAACAGTTTATAGAAACTCAATGCCGTCTGCTGGATCAAACCGGGCAGGGCAGCCGTCACTAGATATTACTTCTAATAACAGTCATAAAGTTGTCAGTGCTATTTATAAAACAAAATGTGCTTAGACTATCACAAGGGTCTTCAAGACAAGATTCTCTTTGTCCGTCCCAAAATGGCTGTTGTACCAGTATTCATAAATCCTAAACGTGGCAAAACTAAAACTGGGGCACAGTTAGTGACACTACTTTTGATAACAGGCCATACGATTAGACTCCTTCCTTAATTAGGGCTGTCACGATAATTTTTTTGGCCAATGATACAAGTGTAGGGAGGTAGAGAGAGAGTTTGAAACCATAAGGCCCCGATCACACCATTTGTGACTATTTTACATTTTGGAAAATTGGTGGCTAATTCATATAGTTTTTCTAGTGATTGAACATTTTTGTACGATTCACATCATACAGATCATATACAACATTTCCACCTCGTTACATAGTTACATTTTCCTGTAAGATCAGGTTGTCCATTTTATGACAGGTGGCGACCAGTGTTAAGGTGCAATACCGCCATCTACTGTGTTGGAGAGTCAACAAATTGGCGCAGGATTATTTTTTAAATCATATATGTCGTATCAGTGGTGGGCGAAGTACACAAATCAAGTATTTGAGGAAAGGTACAGATAACTTAATGGAGTAAAAATTGCCCACCACTCTGTAGCATTAACATATCATGAATATTTAATTCCTTAAATACCACAGTTTTCGTCAATACGGTATATTGCGACACCTCAAATGTGAACGATGGGATAGTGGTAGAATTCGTGAAATACATTGTCCAGTTAAAAACCTGAGCCTTCATAGCTCAACTGGGGAGACATGACTGACAAAAAAACTTGTGGGTATTACGATGAAGTGGTATTCCAAATCCATTTACTAATATCATTCCATCATTTCACGGTAAAACATAATTTTCAGTGAGAAAAGTCATGATTAAATCCATCAGGAAAGATTGGATGGTCAAAAGTGAGTCCAAGCAGAATCCAAACCTTTAAAGTGGATTATAAAGGACAACTCCCAGTTTTTTAAAAGCTTTTTGACTGAGATATGGAGGCTAAAGGCCAAGTTAGAGAATATCAATGTATCCCATTTTGTTTTCTTTCGGATAACTTGGCATTTGAGGTAGGGTTGATTTTGAGTTCATATTGAACAGACATATGTGTCCCTCAAGGGGTTTTGCTGGTGTCCGATTAAATATGGCATCTACTTTAGAATTTTTATTCATAAACTTAACAGAACCTGATGTTAATTCATCATTAACCTCAGAGTGCATCAACTATTCATTTGTTGTTAAACCTCTCTGACAACAGAGGGCAGCGTGACTGTGAGATGCAGGGCTATAGACACTGTCTCCCCATTATCAGTCACTATTATTGTTTTATGAGAGAACAGAGATCACGGAGGCAGACACAACTGTCATTGCGGTGAATAGGAGAGTAGGCATACGGTTGACAGCTCATGCATACCTGGGATAACGTCGCTCTCAGTGGTGGAGGTTATGGGTTTGGGTTCCTCCATCCAGGGGGTGGCGTGAACCGCCACGCTCCAGTCGCTCCAAGTGCCGATCTCCATGTCCTTGGCCGCCAGTTGGATGATGTACTCTTTCCCCGCGTAAGCGTCGGTAATGGTGTGGGAGGTGCTGTCGGAGAGCTCCACCTGTCAATCAATAACAAGAGAGCCAATCAGGGATATGGAACTTGTGGGAATGATGCGTGCTGCTGAGATGATTACAAATGAGATGTATGCGATGAAGAATGTTGAGGTGTTCGTAGTGAAAGAGATTGGGTGGGTGAGGGGCCTTCCTGTTTGTGTGGTGCGGTGAACTTCCACACACATGAGGACCACCTGTAGACTCTTTGGTGTCTGAGGGTAATGAGGTTGAGAAGGTCACCTGACCACAAGAGAGGAGGGGGCGCAAAGAGACTGGGAAGTCCCGTGCATGTCTTTGAGGAGAGGGGGAATTTGACTAATGCACTGCAGCTGAGGCCTGTGGAGGGAGATGAGTGATGGCAGAGACGGCCCAGCGTCTGTGACTCATCCCGCGCATCCATCACTGGCCTGTCCTGCACTACCGAAGCTCCAGTCTGGAACTCGAAAGCATGTGCAGTTGCTCAATCTGTGCTTTTCTCGCTCTTTTTCTGTCATACAGCAGGACTAGGGGAAATTCACTATCAATTCACGAGTTGGTATTTGCATTAAATTGACCTTGACCCACAAGATGTTGAATTGGAATAACAGGAATATTTAATATAGTCACATAACAGAAAGGATGGTGTACACTGATGCACATTTTCTCAACTAATAACACAATGTTTGAATATAAAATGGTTAGTTCCAGTCTTTGATTCTGAATGGCCAATAGCAGTGTTTTATTCACAATAAAACACGGCTATGACCGCGTCACCAAATGGTTCTATGTATCACTACACAACACCGCCCCATAGCAACCACTCTTAGCAACGTAAACATATGTTCTCATTGATATTTTTCATTGAAGCTTATAGCGTATTGTGAGAGATCGAGTGAGCAAGTGTACCTGCATTTACAGTAGATATAGCATTTTCCTTCAGGTCAGTCCTATATTCGTAATAAAAATCAGTTTGAATGTCCGCTGCAATATCTTGACCTTTTAACAGGGTTTTCCCGTGCCCTGACACGCTAATCATTTGTCAGTTGCGTCTTGCTTCTCTGTGTTCACAACAAGTTCAGTCCTTTCAATATGAAAAGTCCAATATTTGCGTTGTGCCTAACAACGCCCTTCAGCCGTGACTTATTCACGATACAGCACAGCCTCTCGTACCTTACTGCTTACTTATATAATTATAAAGCAGCATTTTACAAATGCGTAGTGAGTTATTTAAAATACCATCTGCAGCAGTTCGCTACCTCCATTTAAAATCAAATCAAATTCAGGAATTCAATTAAAATGTAACAGGCATTCTCAGCTCAATTCTGACCGGTGCGCAGACCTCTCGCACTTATGCTTAGTAGAAATGAAACAAACTTTGCCCACAAAGCAAGATCCTACTGCAATAAAATGCAGAGCATATTTTCAGAAGAATTTACTATTACTTCATTGCCTCCCAGGTCTCCTAAGTGTACAACACAGAGAAAGAGTGAGCAGAAAAATTGGAGTGTGTTTGCTTCGAGACTCAGCGAATATCTCATCTGCACCTGAGCTGCTCAGAACAAAGACCAAAAGAGCTTTTTTTCTTCATTGAATTTCCACTAGCACCGTCTGCAAGTCTTTCCATCTAGTGTGCGTAGACAAACACAGCCTGTGTGGCTGTTAGTCTCTGCATTTACATTTTAATTGAACTTTATCTTTCATAATTGGAAAAGAGAGCATTGCTCATTTCCCCAGTGCTCCTCAAAAGCCACAAAACAAAAGCTGCATCCTTTTAATTTCAGACTAAACCACGTTCTCTGCGCTTTCCCACAAAGTGGCCACTGAGCACCTGGGCCGTCAAGCGTTTGATTCGATTATAATCAAACTGCAGCGTTTCGTCCATCTATTGTCCTATATTTATATATATTTTTATATTGCCCTTGAATTGCAAATGTGTGCTTTTCATTTACCAAATTCCCATTCACCTCAACAGCCGTTTTCCACCATCGGGCCGAACAGTTCTCGCGGGTTAACCGTTCCATTTCGCGCAGATCCGGCCCAGATATGGTTTTGTTTTCCACTGTGGGGCTGATAACGGAGCTCTTTGGAATGTAATACAAATGTGGCAGTCGTTGCCTTGTTAACACAAGAGTTTACATATTGTATGAGATGTAAATAGTGACTGCATTATGGAGGATGATCAGGTATTTCTATTACTAACTTGTGTTTGTGATGTGATGTTTCCATCGCTCAAATGAGTGACGACGGCGCTACACATTCGACCAGTATTGTTCAGCACGGTTAGCCAGCCGTGTTGAGAATTCCCGACCAAACCCAAGAAGGGTCTGTAATTGTGCCTTGTTGAACCAAACTCTAGTGTATAATAACGGGAACCGTTAACGTTCTTAGAACTGCTTGGTCCGATGGTGGAAAAGTGGCTGACGACAATTTCTCTTGGCTACTTTTAAATGGGCGCCATTGGAGATATAATGGTGTAGTTACGGCATCTACCAACTAAACCCTCAACCAATGGCGTGTGTTTCAACAATGGCAGACGGAGAGTGTCTGAGAAATGTGTCAGGAAACAATTATTTTTTTGCAATTCAGTTTGGTCAATTACATACATCAGCTGATTTGATTTGCAAGGTTGCTTTAAAACAATAGTTTTAGCCATTCAAAGAAAGGTCAATGCATATTTAATGTCTGATTCCACCTGTTATTCTGTTACACAAACCATTTCACAATTGCTGCCATTTTGCTGCCAAGCTGTCAACTCCCGAAATGGTAGCGGGAGTCAAAATGTCCTTTGTAACCCCTGTACTTTTAAGACATTAGGCTATAAATCCACAAATAAAACACTACCATCGTTTCAAATAACAAGTTCATGGAAATTCCTGCCCAAAATCAAACTTTAAAGGCTAAAAAAAAATTGATCAACAGATTCCTGTTTGTCTTTTTCTGGATCAGGTAACATTGCACATGGTGCACACACAGACAGAGAGAGAGAGAGAGAGAGAGAGAGAGAGAGAGAGAGAGAGAGAGAGAGAGAGAGAGAGAGAGAGAGAGAGAGAGAGAGAGAGAGAGAGAGAGAGAGAGAGAGAGAGAGAGAGAGAGAGAGAGAGAGAGAGAGAGAGAGAGAGAGAGAGAGAGAGAGAGAGAGAGGGAGGAGGGAGAGGGAGGGAGAGGGAGAGGGAGAGGGAGAGGGAGAGGGAGAGGGGAGAGGAAGACGGATATAAAGAATAGTCTGAGACATAATATTAGAGAGAGCTATTTATATAGCCGTATCATTATGTACCAAATACTCTCTGACCCTCATACATGGCTACGCCTCGACAATCCCAGACGCCTCACTGTATTCTGGGCCTCGTTCAGTGCGGCCAAAGCTCATAAATGAGATTAGGTGTAAGTTGTGTCATCGGAACAACGAGAAGAGGATTTCTCTCTAACATTGTGTATTGCAATCAGTGAGACAATGAAACAGCTGCACACTGGGTATATATGAGACAAGATAAAAGCTATATTTCCATGTAAATCTGAGCTTTTGTCCCAACCAGCCCATTGGTTTCTATTTGTGTGGCGCTACACTGAGTAGCCCCACCTAAAATGACATTTATTTGGTCCAAAATCCACATGTAACTGCATGTACAGTATATTAAACATTAAAGTCAAATGTTGACATCAAAATTGATGCTATTTACTTTCATAATACCATGTTTCTTGAATTATTTATTTGTACATGTTATTCCAAAGATAAACATCATACACTAATTTCCGATGATTCCGATAATTAAATCCTCCCCTACTTCTACACTGGTTGCGAACTCCATTTCATGTTGACTTTAACACATTCACATTGGCTGTGATTTCTGTGTAGGCTTTTTGCTTCTAGGTGTTATTAGTAACTGAAACTAAAAACAATTGAAAATTGTTTCTGATAATTGAAATAAGATAAAATATGAATATTAGATGAACACCTTAAACGCAAAAGAAAAAAAGAAAAGCACAAATGCTGCTTTGGCAACTAACTGAAATAATGAAGTACTAAAATGACTAAACCTAAAACTGTAATAAAAATAAATTAAGCTATATAGAATACCCCCCCCATTTTTTATTATTTTATTTAAAAATTATTTTATTTTTTTAATAAAAATACAAATTACAAAAAGCACATAACAAAATGACTCAACCTTAAACCAAAATCAAAATGAAAACTGACAAATAAAAAGCTAATTCCAAATATTAATAAATACTACAGTATATTATTTATACTATAATATAAATAATAATAGACTTATTAGAAATATTGTGCATTGTATAACACACAAAAGTGGTGTGGTCATATGTTTTAATGCATGTAATTATTATGGATTACAATTATATATTAGAACTCAGAACTGATTATGAGGCTTTATAAATGCTTAATAATGCATTTCTAACATTTATATTTAAAGGCTTTATAGAAACTGTTACTGTTTAGAATAATCATCATTACTTGGATATGTAGGATATTATAGATACTTATTATATAAATATTAGAACATTGGGATTTTAATATAAGCTACAGTGGAATGAACATGAAAAATCACTACATGATTACTATTCAGCATATTTTGAACCCCACTGCAACTACGCTGACATTTTTTGGTATAAAGCACTCATAAGCAATTCCAACTAAGATATAGAAAATAACTGAAGATTTCTGACTTGCATGTTAGGCAACTGAGCAGCAAATGGATCTGCCAGACTCCCAGCAGTCACTGTTGGCTGATTACTGCCACCATGCTGAGATATACTCTGCCCACTTCCCGTCATTCGCGCCTCCAGCCCAGCTGTGCTTAAAGCTGACGGTAGTGGAGTGCGGCGCTCCCCACCTGATGCCGGCTTGACCAAACACCAAAGGCTGTAAACAGCTTCTGTTGATGATATATCAGTGGAAGCGTACAAGGCCAAACAGGTGCAAGTACGATTTTAGACAGTTTTCTTTCAAAAGTGTTAGTAGTTGTTTACAGTGTTCAGGATGGGAACACATTCTTTTAAAATTCCTTGTTTGCCGTCATTTTGTCAGATATATATTTCAGACTCTTCCATTATTGAAATTTTAAACCCTGACCTTGCAGAACCTTTGAGGCTGAAACTGGAAGCTGCATTCACAAGTATTTAGGGTTATACTTTATTTTAAGGTGTCATTGTTACAGTGTAATTATATATTTAAGTACTGAGTAATATTAATCAACTACATGTATAGGGTTAGGGTTAGTTGCATGTATTTATGCATAATTTACTGGGTAACATGTAACATATGTAACAAGTACACTGTAAAATAAAGTGTTACCGTATTTAGTATGGTCTGGTAAGTACACTGCAACTGATGGTCTTTTTAATGACTTGGAAATGGTCTGACCTTAAATAATGCATACAGGAAATGATTTTAATAATTTGATAAAACTTTACAGTAAGATCCCCATTAGCTAACGTTAGTTAATGCATTAACCTGCAATGAGGAATACATTTGTCATCAATCTTTCTAAGTTAGCTGTTAGCTCAGGTCCATTAAATAATAATAACAAATACAACTTTTGATTTTAATAATGTATTAGTAAATGTTGAAATTAACATTAAGATGCTTTAGAAGTGTATGTCATTGTTAGTTCATGTTAATGCAGTTAAATGAATAGTTCATTTCAAAATGAAAATGTTGTCATCATTTACTCACCCTCAAGTTGTTTCAAACCTGTATGAATTTCTTTCTTCTGCTGAATACAAAAGAAGATATTTTGAAGAATATGGGTAACCAGACAGTTGATGGACCCCACTGACTTTCAAAAAATACTATGGAAATCAATGGAGTTAATCAACTGTTTAGTTATCCATATTCTTCCAAATATCATCTTTCAGCAGAAGAAAGAAACTCATGATAGAATTTTCATTTTGAAGTGAACTATTCCTTTAAATAATGTTAAAAACGGAACCTTAGTGCTACCAATTATAATTTAAAAAAGTAAATATTGGATGTCTGTGGCCCGGTCAAAAGGTTCATACAGCACCAGATTTAAGTCTACAAATGGCCTTTTTGACATGATTGGAGTGTTAACAAGTTCTCACTCACCAAAATATGCTCTCAGATATGCTATTCCTCCACAGCACCAGATAAAAAAAAACAAAAAAACATTACACTTCCATTTCCTGAGCCAAAACCGAGTGCGGAGCGACTCATTACGGCACTTTAATTCAGCTTTTTATCTTCAAAGGCTCCAGCCTTGAAAAGGAAATGTGTGGCTGTATCTGGACACTTGAGCATTACATTTGAAGGACTAATTTCATTAGCACTTACAACTTCCCTCATTTTGTCAGATACAACCCTCTCTTTTTCTTGATGTGTCCATTGACATCACTACAGGAAGTCTAGAGGAAGCGTTCAAACTTAGTATCACAGATCATTGAAGACTAATTCCAGCTAACGGCTTCCAGATCCAACGCCCATCTTCTCCAAACGGCGGCTCACATCACTGAGAGTGTCAACAAACAGTGTTAATTCTCAAAGTAACTGATTTAGAAATTGTGGTTCCCTAAGTATGTGCATTAACCTGAATTGCTTTTAATGATGGTTTGGAATGCACACTGAGGGAAGTGTTTGTGCCGTTCCAAGAATACATGCAGATTTTGGAGGAACAGATGGGAATAAACTAGCCAACCGATTAAAGTCATTCCATTCCGTTTTTTTTTTTTTTTTTTTTTGTTTAACTGAATGCAAATACTGCCGTGTTCTATAGGATGTAATCCGTAAACAAAGAATTAGGGAATGGCAAGCGAAATGCCAAAAGAACAGTTAAAGACTAGCTCAATAAAAGGAGTGCTAATGTGGTCCAATTCAGTTTAATCCCCGAGTAAACACAAGCTTCCCTCAGGGGTCGAAGTCCACGGTTCCAAGTCGCCAAATTCACGCAAAGTACAAACGCAGTGTCCCATTTGTCTTTTGCTATTCATGCAACATGAGCACTTATGAAATATGCACGAGATCTGAACAGCATCTCAATAAATAAATAATTGATATAACCCCTGAATGGACAAAACAAGAGAGACAAAAAAAAAAAAAAAAAAAAAAAAACAATGACTTTGTTTAATAGATTCTAATGTCTGTTTACTTTGTGTCTGGTTTCATGGTTTCATTATCCAGTGCAATTTTTTTTTTCAAGTGTTTTCATCTTTTAGGATTTTCATTATAAGCTCAAAGTCATTTTATCTGAATATAAATGACTGCATTACATTTTTTTTATGGACATTTTATAATCTGTTTGCGTATCTGTGCACACAGTTTTCACAGTGGTGCCATAGGAGAACCATTTTTGGTTCCACAAAGAATCTTTCAGTGAACAATTCTCAAAAATAACCCTTTTTTTTTGTGAGAAGATTATTTTAATAATCTAAAGAAAATGTTTTCCACTATCAAGAACCTTTTGTGCAATGGAAAGGTTCTATTAATGTAGCTACAGTATATGGCATAGCTTAAAGCAAAGATTGAAGGGTTTATAAATCATATTCCAGTATTATTCACTAATTACAGAAGTAATTAATGAATTTACGTGAATCATTATTTGCGCAAAATTCTAATTAACGTAGTTAATATTGACTTATCTGTGGAACATAAAATAAGACGAAAAAAAACCCTCAGGTTTGGAAGCAAACGATGTCAAAATTCTAATTAACATAGTTAATATTGATATTTGACCTACGTTATTTTTAATATTGACTTATCTGTGGAACATAAAATAAGATATTGTGAAAAATTTCTCAGGTTTGGAAGCAAATGATGACAGAATTTTCATTTTGTGGGAAACTATCCCTATAAATGAACAGTGTTGTAACAGTTCCCGATATTTTGTTACTCCTCAAAAGCCTCGATATAATGCTTGATAATTCTCCAAGTATAACATCGTCTCTTGATCTATTAATTGCATGTGATTGCTTTCAAGTTTCCTCTGGCATTGGAAGCTACACAATAGCACCTTCTTCATCTGTTGAGCTATATCAGCGGGGACATTATAAATTCATCCCATTTCTAAAAGGTGCTCAAAGGAGCAGCGCTCAGATCTTCCGCTCATTGTGTATTATCTACAGTATTTTCATCTTAGCATCAAAGATGGCTGTCGAAAACAGCTTAGCCTATACAGTGAGCCGAGGGGAGGCCCGGAGGAACGGGAGATTTGAACATTCTTGAGAGATTACATAAGGGAGGGCATGGTGACCCTTTTCTCCCTTCAGAATCCTGTCACCCTGTCCTGACTTAAGGCTTTTGGTATGGAAATCATGGCTTTAAGGGATGTGGATTCTTTTATTGGGGCCTGAAATTCTTGGGCTTTTTACTTGCCGTTGTGTATCCAAGGACAATTCAATATGAGTATCCTAGCGGAAAAAAAGGCAACTTTTACAAATGCTTTTTTAAAACTTTGAGATCAATAGTTCTAAACTGGTGGGACGAAACCCAAAAAAATGGGTCACAGATCTGTTCTGATAGGGTCAGGCGGGGGAAAGAATGCTAAAGATACAAATAAAAGGAAACTAATGATAAATCATAGGCAAAAAGGAAGAGGAAACCAATGGAAGCCTGTTTTTACCTCAGGGTAGAAAATGAAAAGGTGAGGTAAATTGTGTGTAAAGTTTAAAATGAAAAAGTCATAATGAGTGATAATGTGACATATTAAGTCACATAGCGAGATTTAAATTCACTGCAACATATCATACTGTGAGATATAGTCAAATAGCGAGATTTAAAGTCACATTGTGATGTATAAAGAAATATTATTATTGTGAGATATAAAAATGTCTAGATATAATGCCATGCAACGAAATATTGTGAGAAAATCACACTTGTGAAAAAATATTCACATTTTGAGCTATAAAGTCACATTACAAGACACAGTCACATCATGAAATACAAAGTCGCAGATATAAAGTTAGTGTGAGAGTACGTCACATTTTGAGATGTAAAATCACATTACATTATTAGATATAAAGTCACACTATGAGATTTAACATTGTGAAATATAGTCACAATTGACTGCAACAGTTAAAATCCCATTGTGAGACATATATAGTCACATTACAAGATATAAAGTCACATTGCAAAATATGAAGTTGTAAGAGAGATATAAAGTCATACCGCAAGGTTTAAAGTCAAACTGTTAGATATAGTCACAAATGTGAGATATAACAATGTAACAATGAGATATAACAAGTATGTGGTTCTACCACATGTACATTTACTTGTACTTGCATATACACTGAAACTCGCAATACTGACGTATTGACAGCATCTAAAACATAAATTATTTACATATTCTCAACTTTACAGACGTACAAATCGAACAAATCTTTATTTATAAGTATTTAAATCATGTATTTTGTGTGTTCATGGGTTTTCAATTGCATTTATTAAATGTGGTTTATATGCTGTGGATGATAATAGAACCATAAAACACATTATAAATTCACAAAAGTAATACATTTTAATCTTGCGCTGCTAATCTTTAGTATCCATACGAGAACAGACCAAAATTCCCAGCCTTTATTCAGCGATCTTCATCTCAACAGCGACCGAAAACGTCAAATTGTCAAATCCCGCTCTCGATATGAATAAAAAAATAGACGCATCAAGAAGCGTTACGACACGTTACGGCAGGGATCTAAAATGTATCTATAAAATGGCAAAGATGCAACTATACAAACATCTACACTCACCTAAAGGATTATTAGGAACACCTGTTCAATTTCTCATTAATGCAATTATCTAATCAACCAATCACATGGCAGTTGCTTCAATGCATTTAGGGGTGTGGTCCTGGTCAAGACAATCTCCTGAACTCCAAACTGAATGTCAGAATGGGAAAGAAAGGTGATTTAAGCAATTTTGAGCGTGGCATGGTTGTTGGTGCCAGACGGGCCGGTCTGAGTATTTCACAATCTGCTCAGTTACTGGGATTTTCACGCACAACCATTTCTAGGGTTTACAAAGAATGGTGTGAAAAGGGAAAAACATCCAGTATGTGGCAGTCCTGTGGGCGAAAATGCCTTGTTGATGCTAGAGGTCAGAGGAGAATGGGCCGACTGATTCAAGCTGATAGAAGAGCAACTTTGACTGAAATAACCACTCGTTACAACCGAGGTATGCAGCAAAGCATTTGTGAAGCCACAACACGCACAACCTTGAGGCGGATGGGCTACAACAGCAGAAGACCCCACCGGGTACCACTCATCTCCACTACAAATAGGAAAAAGAGGCTACAATTTGCACGAGCTCACCAAAATTGGACAGTTGAAGACTGGAAAAATGTTGCCTGGTCTGATGAGTCTCGATTTCTGTTGAGACATTCAGATGGTAGAGTCAGAATTTGGCGTAAACAGAATGAGAACATGGATCCATCATGCCTTGTTACCACTGTGCAGGCTGGTGGTGGTGGTGTAATGGTGTGGGGGATGTTTTCTTGGCACACTTTAGGCCCCTTAGTGCCAAATGGGCATCGTTTAAATGCCACGGCCTACCTGAGCATTGTTTCTGACCATGTCCATCCCTTTATGACCACCATGTACCCATCCTCTGATGGCTACTTCCAGCAGGATAATGCACCATGTCACAAAGCTCGAATTATTTCAAATTGGTTTCTTGAACATGACAATGAGTTCACTGTACTAAAATGGCCCCCACAGTCACCAGATCTCAACCCAATAGAGCATCTTTGGGATGTGGTGGAACGGGAGCTTCGTGCCCTGGATGTGCATCCCACAAATCTCCAACTGCAAGATGCTATCCTATCAATATGGGCCAACATTTCTAAAGAATGCTTTCAGCACCTTGTTGAATCAATGCCACGTAGAATTAAGGCAGTTCTGAAGGCGAAAGGGGGTCAAACACAGTATTAGTATGGTGTTCCTAATAATCCTTTAGGTGAGTGTATATGATATATTAAAGATTCATAATTATTTCACATTTCCTTAGCTGTAAATATGTAATAATGTTCACGTTTTAAATGTTGTCAATACCTCCAAATTGTACATTTCAGCATCTATCCAAACGTACAAAAATGTAGCTAACGTTTAGTACCGGTAAATGTTATGTACTAATACCTCGTATAAAGAATGAGACCAGACTGGATATAAAGTTGCAAATGCCATTGAAATTTTTTTTTTTTACTCTAAGGTGTAAATGGGTTTTCATAGAATATGCTTCCCATGTCTTCTGTTGTTCTTAGAAACCAAAATGGTCAATACCAAGTGCATGTCATGTTAATAATTGTGCACAATTATGGGTTGCCACTTGAATTCCACTTGAGAGCCGCTTCTTTAGACAAACACAAGTCACATACACATGCAAGGGACCATTAGCATACTTAAGGCTACAGTAGATAAGGAAACTCTCATTTGAGTGAATAGCGCCGTCTACTCCTCCTCGCCCTCCCGTCAGGGGATATAAATACGGCAGGCAGCCCAGTTGGAGAGCGTGTCTACTGTTGTGGAGAGAAAAAGCAATTACGTGCCACTTCCAAAATTCACGTTTGACTTTCTACTGACGGGATAAAGGAGGCTGAGCAGCGCAGGTTCTGCCACTCAAGCTAATGAGAGCTATTCCCTCAGTCCCCTTTCTGCGGGATCACTACTGCTGACCAACAAGGTTTAATAGATAATTGTCCACGGTTCTAGACCCCTTTTGATGCCCAGCCAACAGCGGTGCAATTAATATCAAAGGTAGTGGAAACACCTTAGCGTTTATCACGAAGAACTGACTGTGTGAAACTGCAGGAATTCATCACCTGTGGTGAGTGCGTGAACCGTCTTATGCTATTTAAGTGGGACTCATGCAAAGCAGTCGCTAATGAGATGTGTTTCTTTAATGGGTTGAATGTCAACAAAGGAAGATAGACCGCCATAATCGAAAAATACATACGTGTAAACGCAGAACCTGGGGAGGCGCTGGAGGCAGTGTCCGTCAAAAACGTTGGGAGAAGAAAACAAATATGAGCTCAAGTACTGTGTAAATCGCTCATTTAATATAATTAGATTAGTAACTAACTGTATTATATAATATTCTATGATGAATTAATTATTCAAAATTAAATTTACAGCCCTAGTTTTAATCAATTATATTTCAAATAAAAGTACTGGCAAATATCCCATTTGCTCCACAGCTGGAGAGGTGTTTTTGCCTCCTTATTTGTATAGAGAGTATGGATTTACGTCACTTTCCCGCCGGAGTGGCAAAAGATCTGCTGAGTGACTGGATTTAATAGAAGAAACTGCGAAAACGTGAGTAAAACGAATGATTATCAGTTTAAACAAACGGTTGGACTCGATATAGCGTTCCTTACAGCTTACCAAAGATCCACTGATCCATGGATATTGACATGCAGCCAAGAATCATGTTTCCTGATAATTATATGTGCCTGATTTCGACACTGGGGAAATACATGAAGCACATTTGCCTGTGGACACTTTATATAAATACAATATAGGTAGGTCTAAATCCATGTGATCACTTATATCACTGTTATATATATATATATCATCATATTGTCCAGCCCTAAAACTTGTATAGTTTTTTTTATACAGTTTTATCCAATTATACAGAATATACGATGATAGATATTTAAAGGGGTGGTATAATGCCCTTTTCACAAGATGTAAAATACGTTTTTGATGTCCCCAGAGTGTGTATGTGAAGTTTTAGCTCAAAATACCCCACAGATATGTTTATATAGCATGTTAAATTTGTCACTTTTTGAGGGTTAGCAAAAACGCACCGTTTTTGTGTCTTTCCCTTTAAATGCAAATGAGCAACCGCTCCCAGCACAGAGGGCGGAGCTTCAAGAGCTTGCACTCACACAGACATGCACTGAACATTTCAAAAACTTTTAGCCTTTTATGTTCAAACCAGAGTCAGACAAAGACAGAGAGACTCAAGAAGAAGTGACAACATGTAGACAACATTTCTGAATGGTTATTGATGAATTTATGGAGCTGATGTGTAGTTATCTTCTAGTCATATTCTGTCATGATAATCTATAAATCGTGTTCCGGGGGCGGGGTAGGGTTGTGCCGATAGACGATAGTATCGTGTATCGACGATAGACAGAGATATCGCCGATGGCAGATGCCTTTGACGATATCAATACGATAATTGGCTCGTTTTCCTATTAATGTATTAAATCATTATTATTATTATTATGAAGCTAGTATAGTTACAATTATATTTGCCTTGCCTAAATTCATAACGACATCTCACCACATAACCACACTTGCGACATCACATAACCACACATGCAACGTCACCGACGCGCGCGTATGAGGACTCCTCAAAGAAAATATTTTTAAAACAGAAAAAAATTACATCCCACAACGAAATTGAATTGCAAGGTGATCCATTCACAAATTGCCAAGAGTGCTTGTTTTAACAGACGCATCATTCTTATACAGAGCCAAGATGAAGACGCGGCATCGTTGTTCGTCAGTATTTTGTTTCCATAGCACATTAACAAAATATTTAATGACAGTAAAAACACTAAAAACAGTACAATTACAAAATATTAATTATAATAATAATATCAATAAAATTATATAGGCCGCCTAGGCCTAATAAAGTCTTTAGTAGGCTACACGAAGCATCTGTGAAACTCTGCCTGTGAAAATCACAAGCAACTTCAAACTTGTTTAACAAGAAATATTCTTCTATTTTTTTCACTGTCAATAATGTAAGTCCACAAGAGAAATATTAAGCCAGTAAATTAAGATGCTGTAGCCTACCGTTATATCCACCGTCGTCTCTGAGAGAACGCGCAGTTAATGCAGTGAAAGCGCAGTCCGTTTCTGCTTTCGTTTTCAGGGAATGATCGCATTTACATGCACGTTATTAACTCGATTATGCTGAATAAACTGACAATGCATGTGGTCATGTAAACGGATTAACCCATTTTCCTTTATCAGAGTCAAGTCATAAGTAAGTACCGATCGACTTTTAGATTTTTGCCTCTGATTTCTCCCGGCATTTAAAACCCGCGTTATTTCGGTTTATTGAAGTGCGGTGCGCATAAGTGAAGTGCATCCAGACAGAGAGAGCACTGGTAGGAGGACATATCGCAGACTCCGACTCTTTCTTGACCCAATAAATTAAAACGTGTTCTCATGATATCGTGCAGAAGCAGCCTACAGTCAAAATGCTGCATCAGTAACGGCATGAGGGGATCATGTGTGTCCGTAAATTTCCCGCTGACATGTTGAAATATACAAGAATGGTCAGATACAAGAATGATTAGGATTTTTTTTTTACCTCACTATACCAGGAAACAACCTGATTTAGCCTATTAATAAACACTCCACCTTTGCTAGCAAAATAGAAAAAGATTCTCATTTAAAACGAAGTAATAAAACAAGCAAATTGATGAGTAAATAAGCAAGTAAATAATCAAATAAGTAAGCCCCGCCCCCCTCACGATAATATCGTGTATCGCCGATCTCACAGGCTGACGATAGGACGATATGAAAATGGAGCATATCGCGCAACCCTAGGGCGGGGTTTATGTAAATTTTAGGGTTAGTGATGTCAGACACTCCGGCCAGACGGTGATGTCACACGCATACCCTCTATAGTCTATTTTTGTATCAAATGTGTATTTTGTAGTTGAATTTGTATTTTGAGAGCATCTCTTTCTGTCTCTCTCACACACACTAATACAGCGCACAGTGCCCCAGACAGATGTTCCCCACGCTGTGCAGTTTCAGATCATAAGATAATAGTCCTTAGGGGGCTGTGACACTGAATAAGACATGTGAATACACAAACCTTTATCCATCGACATCTCAAGGATGCCCCGGCTGATCTGAGAATCAATATGGGCGGCAGAGATGGAGCCAAGGTGCATTTTTCGATCTCCATGCTCTGAGTATCAAGAAACAGCGTACAGCGCCCAAGGAAAAATAACCTTAGAGCTGAACAAACTACTTAATCATAGTGTTCAAGCTGTCAGAGGTGAATTTTAATGTCTAATGCACTATAATGCAATAGGAGAGACATGCAAGGATGACTGAAGAGGTATATATTTACATTGGAAAGGCTGACACTTTTGTGATGATGAAGCACTGACCCGTCAACTTTACAGAGCGACGTTCACGTTTGTTCACGTTGTCACAACACTGCATTGTTAGAATAAAAAAAATGAACTCGCATTTTTTACTCGCATTTGCTGCTTGGCGAATGTTCATTTTAGGCCCTGTATACATGTGTGTGTACATATGTATGCATATGTATGTATGTATGTATGTATGTATGTGTGTGTGTGTGTGTGTGTGTGTGTATGTATGTATGTATGTATGTATGTATGTATGTATGTATGTGTGTGTGTGTGTGTGTGTATGTATGTATGTGTGTATGTATGTATCTATGTACTGTATGTGTGTATGTATGTATGTATGTATGTGTGTGTGTGTGTGTGTGTGTGTGTGTGTGTATGAATGAATGTATGTTTGCATATGTATGTACTGTATGTGTGTATGTATGTATGTATGTACTGTATGTGTGTATGTATGTATGTATGTGTCTGTGTGTGTGTGTGTGTGTGTGTATGAATGTATGTATGTATGTACTGTATGTGTATGTGTATGTGTATATGTATGTATGCATGTGTGTGTGTGTGTGTGTGTGTGTGTGTATGTATGTGTGTGTGTGTGTATGAATGTATGTATGTATGTACTGTATGTGTTTATGTGAGCATATGTATGTACTGTGTGTATGTATGCATGCGTGCGTGCATATGTATGTGTGTACTGTATGTGTGTACTGTATGTATGAATGCATGTGTGTATGTATGCATGTGTGTGTGTGTGTGTGTGTGTGTGTGTGTGTGTATGTATGTACTGTATGTATGCGTGTGTATGTATGTGTGTACTGTATATATGAATGTATGTATGTGTGTGTGTGTGTGTGTGTGTGTGTGTGAGTGTATGTTATATGTATGAGTGCATGTGTGTGTATGTATGTATATATGTATGTACTGTATGTATGCGTGTGTATGTATGTGTGTACTGTATATATGTATGTATGTATGTGTGTGTGTGGGTGTGTGTGTGTGTGAGTGTATGTTGGTATGTATGAGTGCACGTGTGTGTATGTATATATGTAATGTCAGGCCCGGCGCCACGAGGGGGCACACACATGATTTGTGCCCCCTCAGTTTCATTTTTATATTCATGGTTACAAATGAAATGTTTAACCTTCTGAGCGGCACGGTCCCATATATGGGATTTTTATTTCTGTGCCCCTGAGAATATGGGATTTATAATGTTCAGTGACGTGACACAACTGCCAGATTCAAACTGTGCTTTCGTGCGTTGGTTGGCACTGAGCCAGAGACGGACGAGCTCAGCGCTGTCATATATCACAACTATTCAGTGTTTTCAACCTCATAATGTTTATTTTAGGTTTCAGATATTTAAATACACATAAGCACTAGTGAAACAATACATTTGGAGTTTGTAAAATACACACTGATGTCTGTGGAAGCAGCAATAACAATCTATTCAAATATAATTTGCAGACATGTGTTAGGGTTAGGGTACGTGTTATTCATATCAGACAAACATAGTGGAAGTAACTATAAAGTTTACTCTATTCTTCTCACAGTTCACCGGCCGCTTTCTTACATGTATTTCTGGAGAAACTGATGACTGACAGGACTCTCTGAACAGCGGCGCAAACAAACATGGCGGCGCCCATCTCACGTTATTGTCAACGACCAAACACACTCACTTACACATTTTTAAGAATCGGACTATCAGATATTTGATGACATGGTAAGCAAGTTTGTGAATATTTTGAATAAAAAAGTCATACAGTGTTATTGTGGCTGCGGTGTGTCACGTGACAGATATGACGTGTCGCCATGGAAACAAATCACATGTGCTTTTCAAAAAACAAATGCTTTTCTCCAAAATACGTTAGCCATATTTATTGGCACCCTTTTATTAAAGAATTTTAACTTCCAAATGAATTTTCCACATGTATTTACCAACTGACTGTATATTATGCCTGACATGCATCATACTTCATTCATAATAACAACAACAACAACAACAATAAGAAGAAGAAGACGACGAAGAAGAAGAAGAATAATTTTTCTAAGTAGTTTCATGATAACACGGTTGTGTCTTTAATAGAGGAGTAAAGGTACAAGGAGAGAATGTTTGTGGAGAGAGACTAATGGTTTTGGGTGTAAATGTATTAAACCCAGCACTGAGGAGGAATGGCTCGAGAGCTAGACCCATCAGCACTTACCCGTGTGTATATGAATGTGTGTCCATTCACACACTAGTGCCATCACCATCCTGATGATAGATAATGATGCGTAATATCACTTGTCTCTGAAATAATCAGAAGTCCAGCATCACTGATGTCAGGGCTGTGATGGGGCAATTACAGCCAGTGATATGAGCCTGTGTTGGGCAGAGCCTGGAGCGTCACATGCATGGAAGTGCGTGTGTGTGTGTGTGTGTGTGTGTGTGTGTGTGTGTGTGAGAGACAGACTAAAACAGACCTGGGATGATCAAGAAATGCTCTAAATACATTAGAGAAAAACTCGGTTACACTTTATTTTAAGGTGATGTTGTTACAGTGTAATTATACAAATAGGTACTTAGTAATATTAATTTACTCAATGTACTTACTATAGGGTTATGGGGTAGGGTTTGGTTTGTCACCTTAGAATAAAGTTACCAAAAACTGACAGAATACTGGACTGAGAAGGGTGTAAAGATATGAAGGTACATTGAATTGGATTTCAGATAGCAAACACTTGCAAGATGTAGCCGTACAGATTTTGTAATGGGTTTAAAATCGAAATCCAAAATTGAGTATGGAAATCTATTACACATTTTAGATTTTGTCTGTGAAAATTCATCGAACAATGATAAATGTGACCACACCTTTGGATTCTCATGAAAAAAAACCCAAAATTTATTAGATGGTGGCAATGGATGTGATTTGTAAAAAAAAAAAAAAAAAAATTGTCCACCCCTAAACCTAACCATCACTGGGTGTAAGCAGATCATACAGTTCAATGGCATACAGAAGAGATCGTACATATTCATAAAAGTTACAAATTCCCATGATATTGTGTCAAAGTGTTAAAGTAAAAAAAAAAAAAAAAGTTTTTATATATATACACATAACTTAATAAATAACTTTTGTGTGCTTTAAAATGAACATGAATACATAACTATTTGTAAAAAATAATGTGCAAAAATGCATACAAGTATTAATTTGAAGCACTATTATTAAAAATCTTACTGACCACACATATTTTTTTCATTCATTAATATTTGGGATCAGTAAATGACTTTTGGTTGCTTTAAAATTAACATTTAATAATTCATATATTACTATTTGTAAAAAAAGTATGTGTAAAAGTGTATGTATGTGTACAGTTGAAATCAAAATTATTCAACCCCCATTGCAAATCAGGTTTACTGGCAAAATCTACAGACTTGCAGCTGTTTGAAATGAACTAATCAAACAAAAGTCATTAAAATAGTTCAACACAACAGATCTTCCAAGTGGTTTCCGCAAATTCAACTGAAAATGCAACTTTAATGACTTTGAATGAATAATTGTTGTGCTGAGCTATTTCAATTATTTGTTTGATTTGCTCATTGCAAACAGCTGTAAGTCTGTACATTTTGCCAAAAAAACCTGATTTAAAATGGGGGTTGAATCATTTCGATTACAACTGTATATATAGAGCTTCAATAAAAAGTATTTGGGGTCAGTAAGATTTCTAATAATAGTACTTCAAATGAATAATTTTGATGCTATTTTATGCATTTTGCACTGTTGCAGATGATTTGAAGCTAGACATATAAATGATATACAGTATATATTTGTAAATGTGTATAATATGGTTTCTCATTTCTATTCAGTTGCCCATCTGTGGTCAGCCTGTGACTTTTAGTTCAGCGCTTTTTCAGAATCTAGCAGAAGTAACACCTATGATTAACAATACAGCGAACTTGAGTGCTAAAATGAAGTGAATTCCCCTCACTACGTTTGCAATGTAACCTTGAATATTATAACAAAAGCGCTGGAGTTTTGTCTCATGAAAAGAGCAACAGCGCCAAGAGATGCATACATGTTTGATTGGTGTGTATCTGCCCACAGGACGAGTGTCGCAGACGGGGGTGGAGCACGGGACTTTCATGAAAGATGGGTGAATACCCCCTTTTTCTCCCGCTAATATCCTTTACCATGCTAATGGTACTGCAATGCCGCCGCTATTGATCAATCTAAGTGCGGGCTGGAGGATGAGAGACTCTTTTGGCAGATGCACAAAAGGCCATTAAACGCGGGGCGGCCGGAGGGGAGACGGGGAATGCAGCGTGTCAGGGAAGGGGAGAGAGAAATCAAGGGGTGAATGAATGAAAGAAAGAAGGGGATTGTGGGGAAATAAGCACATGGTAAGCGAGACAACGACAACGGCTGTTCTTTCTGCGTAAGACCGCGTGAAATTTGACAATCCTCAAGAGGACTGAAACTGATAAAAAAAACACAGAGCTGATTTGAAGGGATAGTTCAAACTCTGTCATCATTTATTCACCCTCATGTTGTTTCAATCCCCTATGACTTTCTTTCTTGAGCGGAACGCAAAAGAAATACTCAAGACTATGCTGTGGAATGGGGAATGAAGCTTCAAAAACGGACATAAAAGTGTCATAAATGTAGTTCGTGAGACTCGCACACTACATTACAACTTTCAAGTCACGCAAAAAGATTTGTGTCGAAAAAGTCCAATCTCGTTCTCCAGTGGGCTTTTAGCTGTTGTGATCGGATCATTGAGTCAGTGAACAGATCAGTCTAATTCATCAGTAAATCACTCAGACCAGTTTTGTGAATCAGATTAACCTATTCATTTAAGATGACAACTTAGATTATAGTGCACATGTTGTAGCATTTTATGATCCTTTTATGGTGCTTTTGGATCCTTTTTGAAGCTTAAAAGCCTGAAACTGCGTGAAATACAGTGACCTGCACATTCTTCTGGTCGGAATCGCTACAGAATTTACACAACCTATGAATGGCATATTATCATTATTTCTTTTTTATTATACCTCAGTTATGATTGTCATTATATTCGCATTACTGTGATACACTAATGGAAATCATTCTGTGTGGATACAATTTATTTACTTTAAGTTTGAAGGCGAAATAAATTAAGGCAGTGCAACAAATATTACAATGATTTATAAACACTTTATATATATATAAAAAATGGGTCAGTATGATTTTTAAAATAAATTAATACTTTTATTTACCATTGACACAATAAATTATAAAGATATTTATAATGTAACAAAAAAATTTTTTTTAAGAAATGCTGTTCTTTTGAACTTTCTGTTCATCAAAGAAAGAAAAATGAAGAAACTGTTTTTAACAATAATCATAAATGTTTCTTGATCATCAAATCATCATATTAGAATGATTTCTGAAGGATCATGTGACACTGAAGACTGGAGTAATGATGCTGCAGGAATAAATTACATTTTAAAGTATGTTACAATAGAAAACAGTTATTTTAAATTCTAATAATAATTCACAGTATTACTGTTTTTACTGTATTTTTGATCACAGTGCATAAATGCAGCCTTGGTGAGAAACTCAAAAACATATATATATATATATATATATATATATATATATATATATATATATATATATATATATATATATATATATATATATATATATATATATATATATATATACCTTTGAATAGTAGTATAAATAATTAATCAATTTATACACATACATAAATAATATATCAATTACATTCTACAGTAATGCGAAATGCGCTTAATTGCAAAAACAAATTATGGCACAACACAAATATATATATATATGTATATATTATTACTGTCTTCTTTTGATTCTGCTGTGAAAAGTGACCTGGACCGGTTTCATGAGATTCATCATTTCTCGTTTATGTTATCAGCTAATTTAGTAGTGCAATATTCACAATTAACTCAAATATGAAAGGTGTTGGAATGGTTCACCACTGAAGAACACATTAAACTGTGATTCAAACAGCATACAAAAATCAGTTTCAAGATAGATCAAATCAAATAACACAAGGAATCAGACAACAGAAATGCTAATACAAGGAAACATTGTCATGTTCTCAGCAGATGTTTTCGTTGGCATGAAGTAAACCTATATGTGTGTGTCTTCTAGGTCACGGGGGACGTACTCCAGCACGATAAACCCTGGCTTCTGCAGAGATCTGTAGGGGTGTGAAAGCTGTGGCCGACGGGACGGTGAGAAGGGACAGGTCATTATAGCGTTCCACCTTCTGTCGCCTCGACAAACAAAACGCCGGCCCCTGGGCCGCACCACAACGTGACTGAGCATTCTTTAACCAGACTTATACATCCCCAAACACACACACACACACATTTTAGGAGATCACACCGCTGCTTAGTGCTATTCACCATGTCTTGACGTCTCGGCTAGGTGCTTTCGAAAGTTCATAATGGCTCGCATACATACATTCGCACAACCGAGCAGGCTTCTCATTTGCCCCGGAGTAAAGCCGTGACTCACTGGCGTTTGCATTTCCAGCCGTGGACTGATATCATAACTGCGACTGCTAACTGACATCACACGCTAATGGCTAATGGGTCCTATGAAACACGGTCTAGTAGTCAATAAATCAGCATAAGTGCACTGTTATTTGAACCTATCTCTCCATTACAAAAAGAGAACAACAAAGGACAAATAAGAACAAGGCAATTATTGGGCCGCGCTGTTGTTTATGCTTGCAGTTTTCTTCATGAAATAAGATATTAAAGAAAATCGTTTCGCAATTTATTCGTGAATGTAAAATAAAACAATTCTTTTGCACATAAACAGGAAGATGTAAAGAGGAGAATGCTGTTACTCGCACCATTCAAGGACACGTTAGATTGCGGTGTGAAAGCAAATGTTTTCTTTACAAGAAACCAGGCGTTTCAGAGGAAGTTTGCCAGGACTGTCTTTGAACGATATTCTGGATTTACGTTTAGTAGCAAGCACGATTTTGTTCATGTCCATGAAATAATACTTAGTTATTAATTATGAATGGGCAGACATGCCAGTATACAATACCGTTCAAAAGTTTAGGGTTGTTACGATTTTTTTTTTTATGTTTTTTGAAATTTTTACTGTATTTGATCAAAAATACAGTAATATTGTGAAATATTATTACAATTTAAAATAGCTGTTTTCTATGTGAATATATGTTAAAATGTAATTTATTCCTGTGATCAAAGCTGCATTTTCAGCATCATTACTGCAGTCTTCAGTGTCACATGATCCTTCAGAAATCATTCTAATATGATGATTTAATGCGCAAGAAACATTTCTTATTATTATTATTAATGTTGAAAACAGTTGTGCTGCTTCATATTTTGGTGAAAACTGTGATGTATTTTCCCCCAGGATTCTTTGATGAATAGAAAGAACTCTCAGGAGATGAAGACTAAAGTTATATCAGTAACCTAATAAATGCCTTTTTTTTGTTCTGTTCGGAGATATTGAGATATTGAGATCCCTTAACCACCCAGTTTAATAAACAGTAACCAAAATACTTTTGAGTAATTCTACATCCATGCCAGCAGGAGTCAGTATAAAGCCCCTCTGAATGAATGCTCAGCTTTTTAAACATTCCTCTAGACTACACAAGACATGTTTTAATTGATTTAAATGGAAAAAGTTGTGTTTTTTTAAAAACCAGATGGTGTAGTTACGACATCTACTAGCATACGCTAACAAGGCTATGGTAACCAGCAAAAACCTAACACCTTGGTGTGCGACGCTCGGCTAGAATAAACTACAATGTGGACCACCTTTATGCAAACAGTGAAAAGGTTAGCTATTCTACTACCCATTTTCAGTCAAAGAATGATCTAAATCTCATGCAAATTCCATTTGTTCTTTTAAACCTACTCCGTTTCGGCACTCTGCACTCCTTCTCTAGCTTTAGTCTTGTCCATCATTGTGATTTCCCGAAGCAACAGTAGGCCAAACCCCATTAGATCTACAGTCGCATATCAGTCACCTGAAACTGGATGGTGCTCTATGAAGCTTGGCCTCTAAAACAGCACATTCATTCTGTGCGACTCCCAGAAGCCCCCACTGGTCGAGAGCAGATTGTTTCTCATTTGGCTGAGTGGCACCACAGCGGCTTGTTAAAGCTCCAGTTTAAATACATCATTTCTGGGAATGAAAGGGGCAAAGAAGAAAAATGGCCCACCACACCATTCCCCTCCACCACCCCTGCCCCCTTTCTTTTTTTCATGCTCCATGCTGCTGCTTTCCTGGACAAAAGACAGAGCGTGAAACATATGCAGTCATTTCACAGCTGTCTCGTGTCTTTTCGCCGTTCGCATCTATTTCAATCTATCATTCACATCTCTCTCCAGAATAACTTGCAATTAACAGGATTTCACCTGTTCTGAAATGTGTGTGCTAATGAAATGCATGCGCAAGCTTAACGTTGCATCTTATCTTTTTATCTTTAACCCAAGGGAAAATTAACTAAACAGTAGGTATTAACAACAGTAGGTATTAACAACAGTATTAACATGCCAAAACCCGCAATTTATACATTAACCACCAGCAAACTGGGCACTAAATGCGCAGGTGTAACCAGTGTTATTTTAGTGTCATTGAGATACTATTATAGATTTTATTAATGTTTTGATTAATGATTAATGATTTTATTTTTATATTTTCCATTTTAATAATAATAAAAATAAATATTTTTTTATTTATTTTAATTTAATAATTAAAAAAAACAAAAAAAAATTTTATTCATTTTTACTTTAGTTGTATTTTAGTACATCAAGTTGAACTAAATTAAAACGAGAAATGTTGCCGTGAGAAACTAGTTGAAATAAAATACATTTAGTCTTTGTGAAAATATTTTACTTTATTTCAGTTAACGTTTATTTTATTTCAAGTAACATATTTTTGTATTTTAGGGTGTTTACACGACAACGATGTACTAAAAACAGAAACGTTTTTCCGTTGTGTTTTTGTGTACAGACGACAACGTTGTCAAAACGATCCCTGTTCACACAGATCTGTGAAAATTATTAAAAACGCTTATTCATGCCAGGCCAGTAGGTGGCGATGTCTCTGTGCAAAGAAACACTAAGTGCCTAAAGACTGAACACATAATACACATGCATATGACGTCACAGTTTACCCAAATTCTCATTTTTGTAGTTTACACAGAGATGATAATGGTATCATTATCAAAAACTTGCACTTTGAAACGCGTTTTTGAAAAGTTTGCATTTTCAGGCCCCCAAAACTTCTGTATTTGGTTGAAAACGGTGTCATGTAAACGCCCCCTTAGTTTCAGTTTTAGTTTTAGTTAACTATAATATCCCTGGGTATAAATAAAGTCCCTTTCAGGCAAGTCATTTCTTTCAGCGGCCATCTTTGAAACGCCTCTCAGGCAGCTACTTCAGCTCCTGTCTCTTTGAACGGGGAACATCATATTCTCCAAAGCTATTCACCAAGCAGAATTAAATTTCATATGTTAAATCACCAATGAAAATGCTAAACGCTCGGATCATGACAAAAAGCACGCGTCTCAGACCACTGACTGTTTCTATATTAACCAGAGCTTCGAAGGTCAGCTGCAGTGACGCACTGACTTTACCAATTAACCCGTCGCAAAGACCCGTCCGCCATGGCGCTCTCAGGCCACATATCAATGAGCCAGTTTACATGTACCCTCATAATGATATTATAATGGGATTTTGGTAATACTGCAATTAAACTTTACCTCATGTAAACACAGTACTTCGATTCAACAAATATGATTAAGCTCATAATCGTAGTAAACGATCATAAATAAATTATGTGCCGTATGGCTATTTTTATCGCAATAAACAGGCATGTAAACACATTAATTGCATTATTACCACTCTCACTATGTGTTCGCTCCTATATACGGATGCTGTGTGTTGTTCAGCTTCATGAATGAACTCTGTGACGTTATTCTGAATATTTCTAATAAAATAATGTCAACTCAAGTCGCTGCACAGTCTCTGCTCCGTGTCTTCATGCAGAGATGGAAAGAAGACTTCGGTACAGCGTATATACAGGCAAAGCTAGTTACAGCGGCATCAGAATAACCTTTCAATACGTCCATATAAGTGTGATTTACACTTGATGCAAGTAGATTAAACTATGGCCAGGAACAGACCGACTCTACTGTACACGAGTTCAGCATTTTTGCTGTGGGGTATGCAAACAAAATGGAGATAAAAATAACCACATAGCAAATAATCATAATAATTAAAATTGCACGTAAATGGGAGTGAAGAGGTATAAACATGAATGAACATCAGAAGCTATATTGTTTCAACTGCGGAAAGACACCAATACACACCATTTTTAAGTTCAAGTCCACCATTGTTAATCTACTAACTCTACTGTTTGGTTCGTTTGTCGAACAAAATGGCAGATAGGCGACGGGTGAATAGGTGATTGGCTCTTTTATTTGGATTATATTTATAATTTATATTGCGAACTCTCCCCTTCATAGTAATATGAGTACAGCGTCCATGTATATTTAAAGTCTTAGGTTAAACTTAGTCAACTTTTTGCAGGTTAGCATAGCTTTTTAGCCCCTGCTGGTAGATGTTATAACTACATCATCTAGTTCTAAATAAATCACATTTACGTTTACATTTATTCCTTTAGCAGAAGCTTTTTATAAGGCCGCAACTAACGATTATTTTTCAATCAAATAATTGATTATCTTTTTGATTAGTTGGTTAATCTAACATTTTAGATTTATAAATTAATTTCCGATTAGTGCATTAACCCTTTGTTTAATTTACCAATAAATAATAACCGTAACTTCTGCCACTGTTTTATTCGAATATTGTGGGTTTGCCGAGAATACCATCATGCATCATGCAATGCATCATCAATTACGCATCATTTTTTATACAAAGCAACTTACAAATGAACTTCATTAGGGAATTTGAAAATTTTCACATATACAATTATTGTACAAAATAAAAGGCAGAGAACATCCAATAAGAATTCACCTCTCAAAATACGGATCATTTCAAAAGAGAAAGTCACCGATATATTCCCACTTTCAGTAAATATCTTATAATCTCTTCCCAAACACCTTTGAGGGAATGCAAACTTTCAAAGATCATCCCTCAGTGGGTGTGAATGTATGCATATCTCTCTTATAATTACTCCACACTTCCGTTGCTCTTAGAGTCGTCCGTTAAATGTCAGTGCTTTTTAAAGCTCCGCCATATGCCTCTTCATCTCAGCTCCATCATTAAAACTAAGCAGAAACATTGATCCAGTGAATTTCTCAGTCCAGTCATTTATTTTAGCCGTTCAACAAAAATGACATTTCTACTATATAATTACGTATGTGAGGCCACACATTTTGCTTTGAAAATTGTTTCTAATGTTAGGTTTCAATAAATACATAAAGGCCAAACTATTACTTGTGGTACAGATTAGATATTTTGTAAGTAGAGTTTGTTTTTGTGATCTTGTAATATAGCTGTGATATGTTTAATGGGTCATTATTTAAATCGTTTACTCACCTTTACATCGTTCCGAACCTATATGCAGTTCTTTCTTCTGTTGAACACAAAATAAGCTATTTGGAAACAAATTGTTTGATCCATACAATGAAATTCAGTGGGGTCCAATGTTGTTTTGGACCCCAATGACTTGAATTTTTGGATACTTTGGAAACATTCTTCAAAATATCTTCTTTTGTGTTCCACTGAAGAAAGTCATACAGGTTTGGAATGACATGAGGGTGAATCATTTTAGGGTGAACTGTTCCTGTAATTTATTAAAATTATTCTGTGCCAAAGCAGTCGTTAGAGAATCCAAATGAGTCTTAATTTAGAGGTCTCACTGTGTTCCTATAATGTGAGATTTCAGAACAGATGGCTGACTATTTTTTGTCCTTTCCTCTGAAAAAGGAAAAAGAAAAAAAGACAATGCTAAGTCCTAATTACCAGACTATTTATATCATGAATCCAAAATTAACTGTCTATGAAAGTACTTTGAATTTGTGCCTACCTACCTGTCTACCTAAACCTGTAGATCTCAAAGTCAAGTCAAGTCACCCTCATTTATATAGCAATCTAGATTGTTAAGAAAAAAAAAAGTTGCACTGCACAGAATAGAAAAAAAGTGTGCCTGCTGGTGTGATAACACAAAATAATGACAAAATCAAGTTTGTTAGGAGTTTTTTTCTGCTCAGAGGCTCCACCTTCTTAGATGTGTAAATCTTCTCCGGTTCATTTCCTCTGTTGAGTCTGTCGAGGTCAGACAAAACATGAACACACTGGAGAGCCACTTTATACACTGAACAAAATATTGTTTTTGCCCCCATTTTTCATGAGCTGACCTCAAAGATCTAAGACTTTTTCTATGTACACAAAAGGCCTATTTCTCTCAAATATTGTTCACAAATTTGTCTGAATCTGTGTTAGTGAGCACTTCTCCTTTGCCGAGATAATCCATCCACCTCACAGGTGTGGCATATCAAGATGCTGATTAGACAGCATGATTATTGCACAGGTGTGCCTTAGGCTGGCCACAATAAAAGACCACTCTAAAATGTGCAGTTTTACTGTATTGGTGGGGTCCAAAAATCAGTCAGTATCTGGTGTGACCACCATTTGCCTCACAAAGTGCAACACATCTCCTTCGCATAGAGTTGATCAGGTTGTTGACTGTGGCCTGTGGAATGTTGGTCCACTCCTCTTCAATGGCTGTGCGAAGTTGCTGGATATTGGCAGGACCTGGAACACACTGTCGTATGTGCCGATCCAGAGCATCCCAAACATGCTCAATGGGAGACATGTCCGGTGAGTATGCTGGCCATGCAAGAACTGGGATGTTT
Source organism: Rutilus rutilus (assembly GCF_951802725.1). NCBI lineage: Eukaryota > Metazoa > Chordata > Actinopteri > Cypriniformes > Leuciscidae > Rutilus > Rutilus rutilus. The sequence goes on along the minus strand of NC_140229.1, from coordinate 24,657,323 downwards.
TCAGCTTCCAGGAATTGTGTACAGATCTTGCAACATGGAGTTGTGCATTATCATGCTGCAACATGAGGTGATGGTCGTGGATGAATGGCACAATAATGGGCCTCAGGATCTCGTCACGGTATCTCTGCATTCAAAATGCCATCAATAAAATGCACCTGTGTTCGTTGTCCATAACATACGCCTGCCCATACCATAACCCCACCGCCACCATGGGCCACTCGATCCACAACGTTGACATCAGCAAACCGCTCATCTACACAACGCCATACATGAGGCATTCACGAAGACATGAACGTCTTCCATCTGCCCTGTACAGTGAAAACCGGGATTCATCCAAAGTGCCAGACGCCATCGAATGCGAGCATTTGCCCACTCAAGTCGGTTACAATGACGAACTGCAGTCAGGTCGAGACCCCGATGAGGACGACGAGCATGCAGATGAGCTTCCCTGATACGGTTTCTGACAGTTTGTGCAGAAATTTTTGGTTATACAAACCGATTGTTGCAGTAGCTGTCTGGATGGCTGGTCTCAGATGATCTTGGAGGTGAAGATGCTGGATGTGGAGGCCCTGGGCTGGTGTGGTTACACGTGGTCTGCAGTTGTGAGGCCGGTTGGATGTACTGCCAAATCCTCTGAAACACCTTTGGAGACGGCTTATGGTAGAGAAATGAACATTCGATTCACGGGCAACAACTCTGGTGGACATTCCTGCAGTCAGCATGCCAATTGCACGCTCCCTCAAAACTTGAGACATCTGTGGCATTGTGCTGTGTGATAAAACTGCACATTTTAGAGTGGCCTTTAATTGTGGCCAGCCTAAGGCACACCTGTGCAATAATCATGCTGTCTAATTAGCATCTTGATATGCCACACCTGTGAGGTGGATGGATTATCTCAGCAAATGAGAAGTGCTCACTAACACAGATTTAGACAGATTTGTGAACAATATTTGAGAGAAATAGGCCTTTTGTGTACATAGAAAAAGTCTTAGATCTTTGAGTTCAGCTCATGAAAAATGGGGGCAAAAACAAAAGTGTTGCGTTTATAATTTTGTTCAGTGTAGCAGAAAATGAAGTTTTAGTTGAAAGAGACACTGACACTGGTGTTCTTTTTTCCTGTTTAAATGTAAAGCTTGTTGCTTTGAAGAAATCTATTGTATAAACTGCTTTATTAATAAATGTGATGTAACTTGACTGGATCACTGAATCACAGAGCTGGCGCAAACATCCACATCGCTATGATCAGATGCTTTCTTAACTGCTGTTTTCTCACCGCTGTCAGTTTTGATGTGTTTCTATTGCTATTAAGAGGAAAGCACAGCACATACAGTATTTACATATTCATATAAACGTCGCTCTCAAAAGGCTGGACGGTGTGGGGATGCTTGCTAACAGTATATCACTGCAAAGGTATTTCAAACTTCATTTTACCCCTAAAAGAATAATGCAAAAGGACTTTGCCGTGAGGATATTGGGGGCCTTTAGATGCGTTTCTAGACAACTCTGAGAACACAGAAAGCGGAGATATTAAAATCTGAGTTATGTTTGTATACCTGCACCTAAATACGACAGGAAGTTAGTTTATTAATATTTAAAGAGCTCCTCTTTTTAAACCCAGGGACATTGTCCGCTAGCTGCGAGCGCTTGATTGTTTCCATGCCATATTTTGCCGTCAGATCCCAGGCAGCTTTGAGGCACCCATCGCTCAGCGAGGACTGTTCCAGCTGCCATCCTCTCATTCCTCAGCAGAATGAATGGCTTCCCTACACCACGCTCCCCGTGCCGAGCTGGCTCTTTCATCTCTCTGAAGCCCTCTCGTCGTGATGCACTACGTGAGTATACATATGAGGCACAGCTGAAACGCGGCCCTGCAGAAGACTGATGAGGTTTCCACCTTGTCGTGATGGAGCTCAATATGGTCTTTGCTGCAAGCTGATATGAGCTTGTGTGCGGGCTGATATGGTTTGTTTCAGATGAGTAGTGGTCTCAGGGAACTCAAATAGGATTCGTACGGCACTGAGTAATAGTTGTTTTGGAAATTTAGTAGTTGGGTTCTGTGTAAGGAGGGATGAGATTTGTTCTGTAGTGAAGTATGACATCTTCCATGACTACGATCACACAACACTAGCTGGTGTTTGCAAGTACAGGTAGATAGAAGACGAGAGCAAAAATTCCTGTGTGAATTCCTATTGAAATCAATACATTTTGCCTGCGGAATTTCAATAATTCAGACAGCAGAGTTTCAGTTGATAAAAAAATAAAATAATTAAAATGGCCACGATCAGGTATTGACATGAACTTTTTTTGCTCACTGGCCAAAATTTTGACATCGATACCACGGGGAAAACCTCCCATATAGATATTTGTAATATTAGAATTTGGTATCAGATATATTAGGCTGCTGTAACTTTAAGACCTGACACATGGATCCATTATACTGTTACAAGTGCGTTTTCTTTCTCAACTGTTTACGTTCACTTAAAACATAACTGACTGTGTTCATGTGGATACTCGCCAACCGGCATTTTGACATTATTTTGTGTGTATTTGACAGTTTAAGTGCAATAAGCAGTGGACAATAACTAAATGCAGTACTGAGAGGTTGCTTTATGTGCGCACACTTATGTTTGAGCATAAAATATGCAAGAATGATTAAAATTATGCGCAATACATAATTCCGTATTCAAGCCGAAATTCAAGCCCTGTAACCAACAATATTCATCCGGAGCAAATTAAGCGAGTGAGTGAGGAGAGGCGGGTTTGTGTGTAACTAGCTGTCGGAGAGATGAGAGAGAGCGAGAAATCGATATTTTTGACAACTACATTGGACTCAGTTTATTATTTTCAGATGTCATTTTAAAAGACTACAACTGAAAAATACATATACTGTATTATATATAAAACGCCGCTGCTGAAATCCACCCACATTTGGTGGATTGGCGGGTGTTAATGTCATGCCCTGGGCCCACAATTATAACTTAGATACTGTTCAGATTTTATGCCTTTAATGTTGTGGAAATATTCCCCATTCTATCAAAAATTGTACTGAATATTGACATTTTTCAAGCTGAAGATAGAAATTCCTGTATCATGACAACACTCCTCTGTACTGCACATCCCATTCATCCAGAGCAGGTAGTTTAACTTCATAATTCTCACAAAAAAAAACTAAACAATTTGAAGTAGTCTGAAACACTCAATTTTCTTGTGCGAGGCAGTAACTAGATTATAGAGTAAGATGTGCACATCTACTTAAAGAGCTTAATGGAAATAAGCATGACACAACATCTACTTTCAGCCTTGATATGTAAGAGGAATAAATACAAGAATCCCAAGGGGCTTCTTAAGAAATAGTATTTGACTGGCTGGTATAATGTGCGCTCATTCAGCACTATAGCAACAAATTAAACTATGGGTTATGAATCACCTCAGCTGTCTTCAAAACTCTGATTGACGTCTTAGTGAGCAAATCATTTTCCAAAGAACATGTCTGGTCTTATTCTGTAGAGCATGAGGGACACAATTGGACTCATGCAGAGACCTGACAATGGAACCAAATCACACCAGCCCACTTTGACCCCAAAGGATGCTGTATTCTTGTAAAAAAAAAATGACACATGTCTGCAACTCTACTCAAAACCTTGCAGAAAATGTATGTCACCAGTATATGTTATATTCTGCACACTAACAAGTAAGGTGTGCTTGGCTTGTGGGACGCTGAGCCACAGACAACTGGCTTGTTGAAATATTTAAACTAGTTGCAGCTTGTTAGTTAACCAGCAAGACTACATTGTTTGACCGACTTGCCCAAAATACCAGCTGGTCGGGTTTATGAAAATGCTATCATTAATAATCTAGAGTTCACACAGCATATGTGCTCTGCATAAATGTTAAAGATGCAACGAAGATGGACAAGAAGCTACAGCAGTGGTGGTCCACACTTACGTGCTGCCACTGGTCTCGGATGAGCGGTCGGTAGCGTAGAAAGTACTTCAGCGGGAAGGTCTCCACATCGGGCCACGTAGTGGGACTGTTCCAGGTCACCTCTAGTCTTCGTGCATTGTTGGCTATGGGTTTGGCCACCACCTTCTCAGGGGGGTCAGGTTTCACTGTTGGACCAAAGAGACGTCGATGTAAGCTCATGACCTATCAAAGGTATCATATTTGAAAGGAATGAATCCCATCAAATTAATTCTGTCATCAGAATTTCATTTTCTTCTTCTGTGGAACACAGATGGAGAAAAGTTCTCAAATCGTATTCACATATGGTCATATTCTAATGAGTCACATAAAAACTCGTCTCGCCAGGTTTGACGTAATTGAACCAAATGGCACCAAATGTTTTCTTGGGCATCTCGTAACAGAATTAGTTTGAAAATGCAAAAATGTATTTTATCCTTTTTCTCACACAATGATATATGGTTTACTGAAAGAAACACACATTTTAACTTTAAGACATTTTTTTTTTTTAAATATTGTTAAAGTATGCAAATTATCTAATTAAATATGCATTAATTTGCATACATCTCCATTATTTTTATTATTTTTTTTTTTTTACAGAGGGGATTTTGGATTTCTCTTATCAGGAAAACTTGTCAAAATCTAGAAAAAAGAAGAAACAATGTTCTCAGGAATAACATTTTATATAAACCAGGTGAATGATGTGAATAAAACCCTGTCTGAAAACCTCCAATTTAGATTGTGTCTATATAATGTCTTGTCTAATGAGTATCTGGAAAACGTTTCGGTTACTTTTAAGGTACTTTGTCTTTTTTCTATGCTTTCATGGAAAAGGACAGTTTGAACATTGTGCAAAATTTCTCATTTAGTGTTTCCTAGAAGTCGTGTAAGTTAAATAAATCATATCGGTTTAGCAATGTCATGAGAGTAAGAAAAGTTGTGAACTATTCATTTAACATAGTTTGGAAGTGTGAAACTGCCTCAAATGTTGAGATGCTAATGGTAAATGAGTTTTGACAAGGCTCAGTACAACAAGAACACATTTTTAATGGCTAAACAGAAAGAAGCACTCGTGACGAATGCCACTAGCAAAACACTACAAAGGAAAAAGAGATGAATGATGAATAGTGTTGAGATTTCCTCTTTATGATCCCCAGCTCGTCCCTCTGAGCAGAAAATCAGTTTGACATAACACACACGTCTTTTAAAGAAGCCACACTGTGACATTTCGTCCCCTGAATATCAGGAGATCCTGAGGTTTATGGGAAATAAGCAGAGAGCAACAGAGTGGCCTTTCTCTTCTTCTCAAGCTGCGGCATCCAAGGATCATTCTGTTTGCTCTGCGGTTTTAGCTTCACTCACACACAAACACATACACACGAGGACAAAGAGATGTTTCTGAGCCCCGTTCCCTTTACTATTCATAGCAGACACATAGTGGGTTCAGGATTTATAGCTCAGGCCTTGACCTGGCTTGAGCGAAACACTCTTTACGACTTTCAAACACTGTTGATGTTGTTTAGATGTCAGCTATTCGGATGCTAATTTTTATTTTTACGTCTTGGCATGCTAAGAGGGAGGGCTAGACTTCAAAAAATTCATTTTCTCAATCAGTAATCTATTTCCCCAGTGAAATATCTAAAAATCCTGTAGACAAGATAAATTGCTCACTTTAGAAGCAAATATTCTTTCTTATTATTTTTTTTTTACCCTGTTTTAAGCATAAACCCTCACTAAAATCGGGTTATATTTTTGCTTAAAACAAGGAAAAAACTATTTAGCAATGGGGTAGGAAAAATAAGTCATATATATCAATATATATTTCAATATTTTTAATACAAAAAAAAAAATAATCATACAAAAATACTGATTAAAAAAATATATTTTTGCAGTGTAGCAAAAAAAAAAAAAAAAAAAGCATTACATTTAGTTCTCATGTTCTTTGTAGTTGTGATCCAAATGTAATGATCTGCATGTTTTAGGTCTACTGTAAGGCAATTTATTTATTTTATACTTCCATCAATATGTTCCCTACTTGTCACTGAAATGTATGCTAATCATAAGTTGCTTTTTCAAATGAAATCCAATCGCTGTCGCACATGAAATGCATTCCATTTTCCATAAAATATACACTAGAACCGGAGGGAAAATATTTTCGGTGTCAATCCAGTGATCCAGACGGCATTAGCATTTTTATTACTATCAAGCACACATGTAGTCATGCATGTAAGTATTCTATTTAGTTGCCAGAAGCCACCAACAAACAACCAATATATCAGAGATATTTTCTCCACTTCTGTTGGTCTGCTTTGGTGTTGTTCTTTCAGTAAAGGAGGTGATTGTAGGCTATACCAGAGAGTCTGAGCTCGATGTTTTGTCCAGGTCTGTTTGCTCATCACCAGTAAATCCTCCAAGGTTAATAACGAATAGCAATTTTCTAAACAACTCTGGGTATGATTTATTTTTTTCAAGCATTCTAATGTGTTTCCATCAAAACAAAACAACTTGTAAATGACTTCATGATGGCGTTCTGTTGGTTAAACGACACACAACATTTCCTGTGTCGAATGACAAAAAGAAGCTTTTCAAACAAGATGCTGAACTAGTAATATAAACTGTACCTATTGAAGACTCCTCAAAGCTGATGGCGGTGGAATTTCGACCCAGCGAGTTCACTGCTGTAACGTTGACCCGGTAAGGATAGCTGGAGAAAAGTTCTGGAAACTTGACGTGACACCTGTTCTTATGAACTTCATCCCTCGTCACCTCCAAGGGCCTCTGATTGTGTCTGAAAAATTGTAAGAAAATGTAACCTTCTCAAGCAGTCTTGGTTTACTCAGTAAAAGACAACATATTTTACATTCTTGGGTAAACTAGTCTTTTAAAGGGATCGTTCAGCCAAGATAAAATTATTATGTCATTCACTCACCCACAAGTTGTTCTAAACCTGCATGAAATTCTTTCTTCTGTTGAACATAAACGAAGATGTTTTGAAGAATATGGGTAACCAAACAGTTGCTGCTCCCCACTGACTTCCATAGTATACATAAACACATACTAGAAACAGTTTAGTTACCCACATTCTTCAAAATATCTTCTTTTGTGTTTGGCACAAGCAAGCAATTAATATAGGTTAAGAGGGTGAGTAAATTATGACAGAATTAGAACTTAGACACTAAGTTATTGTTGTATGGAATAAATGTCCATAATTTCCTGAAGAAACAAACATTATTATTCCATTTTGATGTTTTGCAGTGGTACCGCATGGCACAAGAGCAGCAGATATGTTAAATTAGGCACTGCCATTTGCTTGCCTCCAGGGTACCGTCTGGGCAGAGGCCTTGTAGCTGACCTTTAAACCTCCTGATATCAGCTCTGCATGTGCATTGCAGAAATCATTTATTGGGTTTTGACGAAGCTTTATTGAGGTTATACTTCGCAAACCTTGCTGCCTATTTTCACATAAATCACTTGTCATGTAGATAATGTCTAGTCCTGACATTATGTTCTTGTATAATGACCTAAACTGCACAATTTATGACACTTAATGGATTATTAAGTTGTTATTAATAGAGGTGAAACAAGGTCAATGCTATTTTTAAAGTCAACTTTAATTGCCAGTTGGGTATTTCTAATTTTTTTTAGTAAAATCTGACACATTAGCCACTGAAAACTATTTTTCAAAATGTTTTGAGTGATTCATTTCTCAGCTCAACAAGATATTTCTTTGTACATGTGTTATTAATGTAAGTTTTGAGTAATATTAATTTACGACGTACTTACTGTAGGGTTAGAGTTAGGAATAGGGTTTGGTTTAAGGTCAGTTGCATGTAATCATGTATATTTAATAGGTATTACAAGTAACTATAAGTGTAGGACACTGTAAAATAAATTGTTACCAAAGTATTTTGAGTGAACATGCAATTTATTTCAAAAAGTAATTTATTCCTTGCTGAAGTATCACAAAAAATAAATAAAAAAATCTTACTGACCTCAAACTTTCGAACTGTAGTGTAATTTTTCATGCTGACAAATGTAAATATATTCCATTAAAACTGAAATAATTATCTTGTGATGAGACCATTGAAAATGTTGGCAGGGCAAGTACAAATCTAAACTATTGGCTAAACTATTAAAAAAAATATTGGCTAAACTATTTTTTATTTTTTTTAAAAGCTACAACACTATAATGAAATGTTTAATTAGGGTATTAACTTCCATTTTTAATTATGCTTTTATGAATATTTTATCCTTTGCAGGACTTAGCTTACATTACCTGTTATTCCCATGTTCACTGTGATTTTGACTTTTTTTTTTTTTTTTTATCCTGGAATAACATTCCTGTCCGAAAATTTATTCCTAACCCTATCCCTACCCTTAAACTTAACTCTGCCCATAACTTATCCCTAAAATCAGAGGGAAATGATAGGTGAATAACACTTATGTAGACACACCTAAGCCTGATTGTAAGCCTAAACTTGACATAAACTGAAAAATTGTCCCTAAAATCTGATTGGTTGAATGGAATGTTGTTCCATGATCAACAAAGATGTTGATCCAGGACCATGTTGTACTTGGTGAAATCAGGTTCACATATTCCAAGTTGGTCTCCTATCCAAGTATTAACCAAGTCAAACCTTGCTTAGCTTCCACGATCAGACGTGCACATGGTTGAATGGGCGTAGATATGGAAATATGTTCATACGATTCCGATGAGCTGTGTTCTTAAATTAGAACAATATAATATTTTATGTGTTTCAAATGTCCAGTATACAGGACACTATTATAAAGCCTTAAATAATTGAATTCATATATTTAGCCATTTAAGGCGAGACACGGCAGGCAAAAACAGATTTTTCATGCAATGGTCAGTTTTGAGATTTTGGGCTAGTTTACTCCTTCAATATGTGTTCTTTCAAGCTACTATAAAGAAAACGTTGAAAAAATACATTAAGATGTTTATTTTATTACATTTTGTTTCCTTGCGGCAGTAAGTTTCTCCCAAATTTACCAAGAAGTTGCATTCCAACACGACATGCCGAGTTCCGTCTGCAGGCCTTGACCTTAACACTCGCCAACCCGCCAAATGCAGGTGGATTTTGCTTGTGGCGGGTAACATAGTCACTCCAACTAGCCACTTTGGCGGGTTGAATAATTGTAGTATTTTCAAAAGGCATCTGAAATAAGTGTGACACTACGACACTACAACTCCCATGAGTATTGTGAAAATGAATATTCGAGTGTGGAAAAACGCCCGCGGTAGCAGAGGCGCGGCTGTCTGCTTTGTGAGTGGGCGCGCTGCCTGAGGGGTCAGGGACAGGTAATAGGAAGAAGCGTTAACGTTAAACAGAAACATTACTAAAGTGTAGGCTACTGTTCTGACTGAATAGATATTGCATGAATAAGGTAGGTTAGATAAAGCAGTTTCATGCACTGCAGGCTTCCACTGGTTTGATTATTTACCGTTTCCATGTTTACCACAGCACAGCTCGCTCGGAGCTTCAATGTCGGTTCTATATACTGTAAAACTTCAATTAAAGTTAATAAGATTTGTTTCAATCACTGAATGAAGCCTGCTATATCAGAGTCGCGACCTTAAATTGCTTGCACAAAACTCTTGATCAGCACTCAACATTTGCTTTGTTGTTGTTCATTTAAACAGTTATGCCCAGAGACCGTGACGCCTCATTCGCGCCGCAAGACCTCCAGACGCGCGTAAACGCGTCTTTACATTGACTTAACATTGAAATCACTCGCGCCAGACGCTCTATTCGCGTTTGGTGTGACCGCGGCATGAGGGTGAGGGCGAGAGAGAGAGAGAGAGTGCCTGCGAGTGAGCGAGCGAGCGAGAGTGAGGTCTGCGGTCTTGGCCATTAGTTGATTTACTTGTTTTTGTGTAGGTAATACGTTGTCAAATATGTTTAAACTTAAATAAACTACCTATACAAGTAGTTATGTCTCTTTGTATTCATTTGTCCTGTTATTGACGTAATGCGCGTCATTGACAAAATGCGCAACCAGATGTTCGAATAGTTCGTGTTCGTGTATATGTGTTTTTTTAGAGGGAATATTCAAACGTCATTTTTGAGCAATTTTGACAGCCCTAATGAGTATTACCTCCACACAATGTTGCCTTGCGCTTGCGCGCTAGTGACCGACAACACAGAAACGAAGAGACAGCTAGCTGCCCTGCTGGAGTTACGTTGTATGCCGGTGGAGCTATGTGGCGACATATAATACATAATACATGGTTTTATTTAAAAAAAAGGAGCTTTACACACAACCTTATCAGAGCTAATGATAATGACCTGTATTGTTATATATTTATGTAGTCTTGATTTGGGTGTGTACAGTGGTTTTACATTTAAAAGGGTTGTAAATCTAGTTCAAGTAAATTTTAGCACGCCATAGTCAACTTTTATTAGGTAATTTCACAACAACAAAAATGTGGCAAGTAAAAATGCTGTGTGGCTAGTAACTTTGGAAAACCACTAGCCACATTGGCTAGTGAGCAAAAAAGTGAATGTCAAGGCCTGTCCGTCTGTCATGACCGGTATCGTTGTAAAGCTCTGAGTCTCCTGCACAACGCTAACCCAAATATGGGCATTTCCTTTCTATCAGTAACCAATCGTGAATGTCCAAAGGGGGATTTAAAGCTAATGACGAAATCTCATTTAGAGCTATTTAAATCTTTAAATGCCGTTTTCTCAAAATTATTTTTTTGTCATTCTCCAGTACAAACATCTCAGCCTATGTAGCACCTGTGTACACCAGACTTTCCAGTTATACACTTAGCAGTATTCTGAAGATATTTTCAGAGGGATTTGTTAATAAATCATTCCTGGCCTGATTTATGTGACATTTTAATTAAAAAAAATATGGCGAAAATCGATTTTTTAAGGCTATGGACAGTATATTTTGATTTCCTAGGTAATGAAAGCATATATCCTGAAATTATGTGTAAACAAAATGAAAAAAGAATTTTGCACCTGGCTTTATCATATGTTCAGATCTATCTACCGTAAATATATGCAAAATTACTCAAATTTAATGAGACAATGCCTAATTTGCATAATTAAACATAAACATTTAAAAAACTTGTAATACATGTTTTATATACTTGTGTAAGTAATCAACTGAGGAAGTTTCATGGTGATATCTATTATTTAAAATTGTTACCCTATTCACCTGTAGTGTCTCGCCTTAAAACTAAGATCAGTAATATCATTAGAACTAGTAGGTAGTGCATAAAGTGTAGATTCAGAGGCTTCCCATTTGGATAAAGCTGCCTTATGGTCGTCCAGACAGATGTGGACAGAAGGAGAGAGAGAAAGAGGGGTTGAGAGACAGAGAACTGGAGCTGTGCAGCGTTATCCACAGGGGCTTTCAGATGAGAGTCCACTTATACTGCCTTGAGTTCCAGCACTCAGAGTCAGACAGGCCTAATCAGCTCTCAGCAGACACTGTCTGACCGCATAGATCACTGATTCAGATGAGCTCAATGCGTCTCAAAGCCTCTGCCGAACACGAGAGGGCATGACATGACAGACGGAGCGAGAGGCAAGCAGAAGGAAGTTGGGGCTGATCGGAAAGCGAGGGGTGACGGATGGAGTTGCAAACAAAAGGAAAGGCAGACAAGAAAATATCTTACTGGACGTTGACTTCGAAGTCCGTAGGGATGAACGTCGGATGCTGAAGGTGCCAACTGCAGTAGAAGCCTTTGGGGTAGGTGTTTGATCGACACGTCACTTGCGGTTCCTTCGGGACAACTGTGAAAAAAGCAGAAGGGGGGAAATGTAAGTACCTTCTCAGCTACAACACCTTCAGAAATCAATCAGCGGCCCAAAATACAAGTCCCAGGAGGCTTTTACGATATCCCCTGCTCCTTTGGCTGTGTAACCCCTTGAACCTCCCCCATTCCAAGTATCAAGTGGGAAAGGAAATGTAATAACCGCCCATGCCCTCCTTCCAGATTAGGGTCCTTTCTTACAGCGCCACTGGACCGTGCCCACCACTGCAAGAATTGAAACTGATGACTTGGACCGGTTGCCAGGGTTACGCATACTATTACTCCTTCCCATGTGTTCCTGTATGTGAAATGGAGAGTGATTTAAGCTCCGTTGGCTGCCGAGCGCCGCCTTCTCCTTCCTCATCTCCATCGGCCCCCGGGGGCCTGACAAACTAGAGCCCAGAAGAAACAAAACCGCTTCTAAGGCTCACCTCTGGGCTTCCCTATGAGCTTTGATTGCGCTAAACATCGCACTAAGCAGTCAGCTCACACAGGTTCTTTCCTTACGTGATTGCGACGAGGCTGGCTTTGAGATTTCTGATGGAGGATTCTGCTGCGGATCTTTGTATCTTTGCCCTTATGGGAACCTGCAGAGCTCTTAAGGCCTAATATAAAAGGCACTGACTGAAGAACATTTGAAAGGGACTTTAAGACTTTTTCTGTGCAATCTTATAAGTGGTGCTTGCTAAATTACCCTAACCTACATTTGGAACTTTGTCCTTTTCTGTGTAACAGACTTGAATGTAACCTCAAATTATGTACTATTACTTTAGATGGTCAACTTGGCAGATGATAAAATGGACAAAAATGTCCAGTAAACTTACCTGTACATTGAATTAGGAACCCAAATAAAGACACTAGAATATGTTGATAGACTTGAGGGTGGGCTCTTTTGATTTGGACCAATCAGCAACCACATAGTAACAGTCTACCAACCACCAAGAACACCCATCGATTGTCACCACATTTAAAAATTTTTTTTTTTGAGAATAAATAAGTGAAATACAAATGAAGAAAATCCACCAGTGCTACAAGACAAATTACACGTGCATTCAAGATATAAAACAAGCCTTTTCTTCTTAGGTACATAAATCATGTTTAGACATCTTTACTATAAAACAAGATAAAATGTACAAACAAATACAAATTACATAGCCTAATAACCCATCCTTCAATAACCTCTCAGTTGACCCTTTCACATTTTTCCTTCGTCAAATAGATTTTATTTTGATGAGCTTATTACAGCAGGATAGAATTGTAGAAAATAGACAGCTGTGAAAACACATTTTATTTTGGTACTTGGGTGAAACATCTTGTCCAATTCATTAGTTCGCAATGAAGAATCAATTGCCAATTGAGTTTTACTCTTTTGTTTAGAAGTAAACAGGAATCACAACCCACACATTAACCGACTGGTGTTACATAATTCATTGCTAGACTAAAATATCAACAATGAGATGCTGGAAATGATCTGTGTGGGAACATATAGTAGCACACTTGTTAGAGGAGAGGAGGGGTCCAGAGCATGATGTGTTTGACCTGACATTCCAACCATGAGCTGCTAACTCAGTGCTTAGACAGTTTCTCCTTAGGAAGTGCATTCCTCCATAGAGTTCGGCCTGCAGGAGGCCTTCCTCACCCTCAGGACAAATGGGCACACTGACAGCTCACGGACCCTCATCCCTGGCTACTAAAAACACCGGAACCCTCCCCTTTCACTTCCCCACCCTTCCCAAAAGAAAGTGCATGGCCATCCGCACAGTGGAAGATCTCAAAGAGGCGAAAGCGGCAAAACAAAAGAAGGTTGCTTTTCTGAGAGAATTTGCAACCTAGCAACACTTCTATTGTTTCCTTTATGCTTTTTTCTTTCGTTCCCCCCCTTTTTGTAGGACAGAATGTTGTTGAATTAACAACAAAGACATATCTCCACGTTCATCCTTACAAGTGATTTGATCTAGGCTACCAGTGCCAAAGGAGCCAGAGATGTAGAGAAACTACACAAAAGTGTCACTTAAGCCATTTTGATTGCACTAGCGTTGTAGGAAACGAATGGGAACATTATTTCAAATGTCAGAGTTTGGAGGGAGAGAGTTTTCTCACAAAGAAAGGTCTGTTTTTTTTTTTTTTTTTACTGGAAAATTTAAAGGACAAGGTCGGTATTTTACACTTAAAGCCCTGTTTTCAGATCGTTTCTGATGAAATAGAGCAGTTAAGATTGAAATTTGGACACATGCTGCCGGCCCGAGAATTTTCGGTTTCTGTGGTAGCACCCCCCCACCTCCACAATGGCTGCATAGGTGCACTGGAACAATCCTTCCTAAAACGCATTAAACTTTCGTTTACAAAGACGTGAAACTCACCGAGTGGTCAGGGGTGTTCACTGATATGCTCACACAAAAATCGCTGCAAAAGATGATTTCCAACAGGTTTTATCGTAGTTTCTGTCCAACTCCATTGACTTGTATTGGATGTGCTGTGAGGTACGGTATTACTCCGCCGCCGGAAACTGGGCTGGAGTGTCTATTATTCAAGCTCTCAACGGAAGAATGTACGGGTGTGAGGCGTTTGGAAAAATAGGTCCACAGTTTTACAACGAATGGTAAAACACCTGTTGGAAAGCATCTTTTGCAGCGATTTTTGTGTGAGCATATCAGTGAACACCCCTGACCACTCGGTGAGTTTCACGTCTTTGTATTATTTCATAGTACTAATCAAGAAAATAATGTCACAATAAAAAAAAATAAAAAAAGCAAACACAATTTCTAATTTATTTCTATTGATTACATGGCTGGTTATGGCCTGGCTATTTTCTTTACAGTTTTTATGAGATTCGTCTCATTTCGTCTCATTTTTACCCATTTCGTCACATTTCCAATGAATATTAAGGGAGTTCTTCCTAAAACCACACTGTCAAAGCAAAAATGCTTTATGCAAAGTTGGAACTGTGGAACTGTCATTATTGTTTGCCTCACATATTGATAATGTGTATGATTGATTTAATGTGCATGACTGAGAAATTCTTTTTCTTGTATTTCTCAGGCCTCTCCTTTGTATTTGGATTGCATTTGAGTGCAAGAATGTGAAAAACTAGGGCGGGATAAGCCCAGTAACCTCTGTGATCTCAGTTTGGTCAGCAAGACCTCACTTTATGCAGCCATAACCCTTAAGAGTGCTGTCATATCATATACAGGCCTAGCAAATGATACCTTCCAAACTCCTGGTACAAGAAGGGAAACTTCAGTACTATTTGGAATAAAAGCTGATAATTGCAGAAGTCAATGAAGAGGTGCAATTTAGCTGTCAGACGAAATACACTTACTGGTGAAAAAAAATCCTTCTCTGCCTTCCGGAGTCCTGTTTTTATATATTGATGCAATTTAAACGAAACAGACGAAAACATTTGCCTTTGACCTCGGCTGCTTATTCCTTAACCCCACTTTTAAATCCGAATCCTACTTGTCACTCAACGTGCTGAAAGCATCACGCGCAATTCTGACCAAGTCTACGACCCTAGACGCATCAGGTAAACTCTTTCACACACTCAACAAATCCAGCTGGTCATACAAAACCCCAAAAGGAAAGGCTGTGCTATTGGCCCCCTGCATTGTCGGCTGTCTGCTCCCTAATCTGAGGCCATTAAAAGGCCAGCACAATGAAAGACATGGTTGCAGGGGTCACTTGATAAATGTCAAATCGCCAGGCCACATGAAAGGCGAGCGAGAGAATCCCAGGCGACCACCGCTATCATCACTAACTGCTGATCTGTCAGAGCTGGCTCTGAGCCCCCCTCCATGACATGTCTGGAATGTGTGCTATGTGCTCGGCAATTGGAAGCAGCGGCGAGAGGAGTGCGGGGAGGGGGACAGGGGCTCGAGTTGCATGGAAGACCTCTAACGGCAAAAAAAAGTGGAGATCAGTCAAAGGAAACACCTAATGTTGTCTAGCCCAGCACCTAATGTGCCGTCAGACACAGCTGACAAGAAGTTCACAATCTGGAAGCATGCTGTGGGTGTTTGAAAGCTTGCATAGCCATAATTATTTAATAAAAAAATGTGTTGTCTAATGCAGCTGCTTTTGCAGTGATACACGAAGCATTTTTAAATATTTGCTTTAACAAATGGGTGCTCTATACAACACTTGACCTGTAAAAATCAACGACATATGCAACACTTGGCCCATGCAAGCATTTATAAATATTTTTTTATATAAATTCTTTAGAATCTTCTTTGCATATTCTATTACTGTATTATAAATATGTTATAAAACAGTTATTACTAAATATTTAATTCATCTATGCATGTTACACCACACTGTTCAATGAAGTCAACTTTCTTCAATTGTTATTTTCATTTAACGTGGATATTTGTTCATTTGGACTTATTTTATTTAATTTTTTGCTTTTTGTAGGATTTAAGATGTGTTTTAAAGATGCGCTCGCCTTTATCTACAAATTCCAAATCGTATTATTTTTCTATATTTTGGTTAACCTAAATTGAGCCTTTATTTTTTGCATCTTGTCTAGAAGATCAGGATTTGGGGGGTGGGGTCTTCAAACAGGCAAAACCATCATCATAAATTAGTCACAGTGCTCGTCCTGTGCGGAAAGTGCCTGGCTGGCATCTTTTCAAGGAACAGCTTTGCTCCGTCTGTGCATGCATGCAAATTCATCTTATGCCTCGGATCCTAATCGAAAGTCCAATATAAAAAAAGCCCCATAAATCCTCGACAGAGGTGCATGAATCGGAGTGAGGGTGAGGCCTATAGAAGACCACTGCTATAGACCAGCTAAATGAATTGTTCTCCCACAAGTGCCAATAAATCATCAATCTCCTCTGAGTATGTACTGCATCAACTGAACGCTAGCGACAGGGTTTGTCTTTGCCCCCCTTTCATGAGCAAAACGAGGCAGCACTTTATTCATGCTATGCTTTGTTGGTAAAACATTTCTCCTCTTGACCATATGTTTCGACACACCGTAGAGATAGACAGAGCTGAGCAAATGGGAGAGGAAAAGGCCAGTCAGCAATCTTTAGCAGAATAATTTCAAAGCATCACACAGGCAAACATCTACCATGGTACGGTGACAGTAAATCTGAGAGTAATATACTGTGCAGTGTTAACAGTCTATGGGGTTAACAACAGTGAAAGCTGTAGAAAAACACGGTATATACTTTGTTTAAAAAAAAGCCTGGTCTCAAAGGCTTTGTCAGGGTAGGTGCCGTTGTTTTCACTCAACGTGTGTTCGTTCAGGGTGGTCTAATAATGTAAACCAGCTCTCAACAGCTTCAAATCACTAGATTTAGACTATTTTCTTACCCATGAAAAGAATAATTTAGCATGACTTGTAGCTAACCGAAGCTATGAGCAATAATTAAGTAATACAGTTGCTACTGGTTAAATATATAACAACAAGCAATTAGTTTAATATGTAACAGTCCCCGCAGCTTTTCAAACTGGTTGCTATAATTGTCTCTTGTTAACTGCTGAGCTGTGTGATGCTACGGAAACCAACAGACAAACCTTTCCAGACCAATTGCTCAGACCATTTGGAGCATTCCCAGAAATCTACATTACCACCAGCCATCCCTTTTAGCCCTCTGTGACCAAAGCAACCAGTCTAATATCATATCCACTTCAGTGTAATTCACTCCGGAGGGAATTCCTCAGATAGGGGTTGGAACTGTGAACTAGCACTAGAGTGAATCCCGATTTAGGATTAAGGAATACTTCACAGTGCAGTATTTTAAAATGGACAAGTTGGAATTGACAAAGTGGACTACATTCTGTGACCCCGTCTTTGCATTTTCAAGTCTTGCACACAAAATAAACTTCTGCCACTGAATTTTACCAGTCAACATTTTAGACCTAAAAGTAAACATTTGTAATCATGGTTTACAGGTTCCTGGGTATCTGCTATTCAGAACGCATTACGAAAACTTCTCACGCTGTGTCCTTCTTGAAAGGCAGTGCTGTTCAATCCTGCGATCAGAGGGCAACTTTCCTTTAGAGTCTTTAACATCCCTGCCTGGAAGTTTCTAGTGATCCTGAAGACCTAGATTAGTTGTTCAGGTGTGTTTAATTAAGATTAGCGCTCAACTCCCCTGGAAGGTGGCCCTCCATGAATAGGATTGGACACCCCTTCTTAAAGGGTTTGTTTTATAACTTTCTTTTTTGGAACACAAAAGGAGAATTTATTGAGAATATCCTGGCCACTGAGGTATTATTGGGGCTATGACCCCATAGTGCAATGATGATGTCTTCTGAAAGCATATGATATGTTAAGAACAGACAGACATTTAAGATGTTATGCACTAAGAACCTTGGCATTCACTCTAGCTCTAATTTGTGTGTTTGAGTGAGCATTGATCTTTTGAGTCAAATCTTTTCAGTGAATCAATTAATCCAAAATATTCAGTAGTCATGAATCAGACAGATATGGTTCTCATGATCACCTCACTGACAGCACACTGGATGGAAAGATTAACAGTGAAAAATAACTTACATTTTAGCATGTTCATCACACAAAGTTATAGTATAATATTGTATGATCATATGATAACTAGTATTGTTATGGTGATTTTGTGTCCTGAAACTTGAAGCTTGTGTCCACAGGCAATTTTTTTTTGTCTCTTCCTTCCATTCAGTTACAAAGTTAAAGAACCCAATACTGCAGACAAATATCTGATGGGGACAGGGAGGGGGCGTGAGTCATCAAGGGGGAATTAGCCTCTGAAGTGGGTCATCATGAGGGGCTAATTTGACAGAAATGCGGGGAGGAAGACTGATGATTGCTGAGCATGTGGTTGAAAAACAAAGAGGGACGGGCTGATGGATGAAGGAGGGGTGGGAGAGGTAAATGGATTGCCCTGGTAGACAACAGCATGGACAAAGTAAAGCCTGAACTGAGCAGTGTTTGGGTGGTCTTTGAGCCAAGGTGGACTTCCATGAGAAAAGTGTCTCTTCCTGGGAGTTTTTCTTAGTTCTATCTTAACAATACCCTGAAATGCAAGGGAAGTTAAATATCTCTTACTGTATGTATCTCTCTGTGTGTGTGTGTTTTGTAGAGTTCAATCATTATCATGCATGCCTTACTGGGAAACAAGAGTGTCTGTATTTGTAATAGATAGGTCTTGACAGGGGTGTTATTAATCGAGAGCACTGGGCAATGTGTTTGCACTAACTCTAAATTATTAGTCAAAAGCCAAGAAAAAAAAAAAAAAAAAAAAAAAAAAAGTGAAAGTTAACACGAATGAGAACATCTAACATTCTCCAAGTGGTAATAAGGGCCTCTTTAAAACTAGAGTGAAAGGTGCAATCACCAAAATATGACATATGCATTAAACAAACTAGCTAAAGAAATATAGCTTATACCAGCATAAAAAAGAACATCTCCTACACTTGCCAATTTGATAGTCAGCAAGTCTAGATCAACTACCAACCTGGTTAAATTTGTGTTCAACTGGTTTTGCTGACTGGTCAGCTGGTCTGCTTGGCAATTTGCAAAAACAATCCAAACAGACTGGCCTAACCCGGTTGGTCAGAATGGGAGAGCTAAGTCGTGTATATATATTTTAAAGGTAAGCATCAGGCTATAGCTCACAGACCATGTCATCTCCAATGTCTCACAGTTCTCCAATTAGTCAAAGATTATCTAGCGGTGAGGATGGACAGACCTCAAAGAAACATCAAGCTGTTCAAAAAAATCCAATATTCCCTCTAAATCCCTCAGAACAGTGCTTCAGTTTCCCTTTTTTTATGAATGTGTGCGAACAGCTGGGAAGTTTGGTCCAGTCTACAGTAGGGTGGGTAATGGTGGACGGCAAGTCTAATATTCCAAAGAAAGCCAGGGGATAAATGGTGTTCATTGTGTGGACGGAGCTCCCTGTCATTTCACAGTCATGCTAATGGCTCTAATCTGACAGTGGGCTCTGGCAGTCGGCTCTTTGCTCCTTGCCTTTTCCTGACGCCCCCCCCCTCTACCTCCAGCCCCTTCACATTCCTGTCCCCCGTGTCATCCGCCAGGAACGGGCGGCATTACATGCCTGTTTGTTCCCTTTGTCATTCAGCCTTCTCCAGCTATTAGGGTTTGGGTTAGGAGGGGCAGTGGTTTGGGGGTTAAAGACTGAGAAAATGGGTGTTATGAGGGGGAGGATGTTGGGTTTCTGCCTGAGACCACTAAGCTCAAACACTGGCCCACATTCACTCTACCCCTGCTGATCACTAGCCATTGTTTCTGATCAGTCAGGAATTTGCTCATGCAAAGCCTTCTTTGACTGAAAACCGCGGACCGTTGAGTTTGATCCACTGAAAATGACAGCAGAGATTTTGCTTAGACTCACTCTGGCTTTAGGGCAATAAACCTATAGATTTTTAGCCTCCTAGATCTACTCTAGACACCTGCAGATGTGTACAGTGAGGCTGCAGCCTCCTTATTATGCGAGCAGACTGAGCAATTGAGCTGAAAATTGGTACACCTAGACAATCTAAAGCCATGTGGGTCGAGCAGGGATGAGAGTGAATCAGCTTAAAATACCAAGGTAATCTACTCTGACAGGCCCAAAAGCAATTGGAATTTAACAGCACATGGGTGCTTCAGAAACCCATGGGTATGCAGGATTGTTTTCATCCTGTTTTGGCCCATCAGTCCGCTAGATAACGGAGAAGGTTGCTAAGAGTTTAAAATGTATCTTCAGTGAGGTGAGGTGAAGTAATGGCTTCTAATATGCGCGCAAGGAAAGTAATTTGGCCAAAAAAGCCCAACGACACATTGGTATTTGTAGACGGCTCAGTTCCTGTCTGGCAAATTTAATCCCGGCACAAAGTTGGTCTCAGGACTTACCACTCAGTGTTTAATTAGTAACTGTTAAAAGTTAAAAGTTTAAACCATGGATTATAAGTCCTAGTGAGAGGATTAGTCCAAAATACCAGTCTGGGTTTGGAAATAGATTCAAGGCTTTAAATGCATGGCAGAGTTCATCTCGTTGTGGAAAAAGAAACCCAGAAAGGTCATTATAGGCAATCATTTAAGGATGGGCGGTTCTTACGAATGTTGGCGTGCAAATGGGTTGCAAACCTCATGGTTGTGTTTGTCAGGCGGATTCATGACACAAGCAATGCCTGACAGCTTAATTTATCAGTCTGTTAGATGGACACTTCTCCCCAAAGATGGAATGCCTTGATTTCACTCAGGATTTTAATAGGTCTGACTGCTCCAGGGCTTCTGACCTGTGGGATACATATTCTATTACTACAAGGGCAACCCCAGAGTTGTGGTTTGCCTCAGAAAGATGGCTTCAGCCGAGAAACACTTGCCAGATGACTAGTTAAAATACAAGGGTTAAAAAAAAAATGGGTGGAAATAGTTCTAATGGGGGCAGCAGGAGCATAAAGTGCTCTCTAATTTCAGTCTAATTTTCTTTGAGAGGAAAATGACAGGTTAAGTTGAATGGTTCCCCTTAATATTTACCGTTTCTCCTGACATTTTCTTCTGCGGTGTTCTTGTGAAAATATCAGGCAGATTAACATTTCTGATGGGTAAGCCAAGAATCCCTGCAGGAATCACATCAGGGACCTAATTTCTGCACCGCAACGACAGCATAAATTATCCCTCTGCTTATAATTAGATATTGGGACTCTGTTGTAACTTTGGAACGTGCTTGGGCCAAGTGAAAATTAGTCACAGTTCAACAGATGTCTGTAATTTCTGTAAAAAGGATATGAAGTTAAGTAAAGGTTTTCAAGCCAGCTTCAGACCCAATGTAAACATTCCCTCCCACAAAGGGCAAAAAGCGGAGGATGCTGTGCTTAGTCTACATTCTCGATTGCAAAGAATTCTGGGGTCCGTCCCAAATGACAAATCACACCCTTAGCCGGGAGACAGTGGCCATTTGGGAATGTGTACCAGGGTTGCTTTGGGTGCTCCGGGCGTAAGAAAGAATGAATTCCATTGATTCACTGGACCATGAATTGACTTCAGAGAGTTTTACCCCCACCACAGCCACCTTGCACCCAAACTTCCTTTTAAGTTAAGCATCCTCTCTTCCATGCACCTACAGTCCACTAAGAACACAGTTGCTGTCTTTGCAGGGATTCTGACAATATGCCATTTTTAAGACTAATGCATATGGAAATGAGTTTAAGTAAGCAAACAACTGATAACCACTAAAATTATTGAAAATGTTATGAAATAGTAATCTCTGAGCAGGGCTTAAAACTCTTTTTGAACACAAGGCAGCCAACCACCAGTGACGTTCATAAGCTGAACATGAAATATGAAGAAGTTAAGAATGGATTATGGCATCTTGTATCTGTATTCAAGGCATGTTATCCTCACAAATACAGGCATTCTATCCTGATGAGTTCAAGAGTTTGCCGGGGATCTCAAGGAGGAGAGGATGTTTCAGTCCAAATGGTTGGTCAACACATACAGCATGCAATTGTATGGGAAGATATCTACAACAAACACAACAAATACAATAAATGCAAAAAAAAAAATTAACACCGTTAATCGCGTAGCATAGTGCGCATTAGTGTCATTTTTATATTTCGTCGTGAACACTACAATTTTGTATCTGTTACATTTGGCAATAAGGTAACTTGAAACTTTAATACCTGAAGTCAAACAGACGAATACAAGAACAACCAACGCTTTAACGCCTTAAACGCTTAAACCAGCAACTCATTGTCTTAAAACATGTGCTGGTAAAATAGTGCACTAAATCCACTGCAGTCTGCCTCACCCCACGCAAAGCTAAGGACTGTCTGGATCAGCAAGGCAGCATGCGATTTGGGCAAAATATGCAATTCTCATTAGGGTCTGGAGTTGTGGGCTAGCCAGACACAGAGTCCTCTGTCTCAATTAATGGCAACGACGTCCGCAATGAGAACAAATCACCTGGGTTCTCCAGACAGTCGGCTTCCATCTCAGAAGAGTTGGACAGATTCACTTGCAGACATCTGGTCCATTTACAAATTGGAAAATGCAATTTAAGAAAAAAAAAAAAAGAAAAAGAGAAAGAAACATCAAGAGAGAATTTTGTGCAGACTGAAGATTCGGCAGGAATCAAACCAAATTCCCCTCTGCACTTCTGTGTGTCTGGCACATAACTAATATTGTTTACCGGGAAGCAAGAGAGACAGTAGGACACAATATATAAAATACAAACTTGTTATTCTGAGCAAAATTTTGCTTCTTTTATTAAATGTTGCATTGCTATTTCAATTACCCCTTCCCCATGTAACAAAGCTCTTTTCAAAGAGTTGCCTTTAATCCTAGAGTAAATAAAAACAGCTTTCCACATTAAGGTGGGCCATAAAGTTTTAAAATTAACGGGGCTCAGGAGAGAAGACTAAACCATCTGTAACATCATAATTTAAGTTTTATAGATTCACCCAATAAGGTTTTTATTCATGTAAAAAAAAAAAAAATTGGACCGTTAGGGTTCTTACTCTTAACTTTATACAGGTAATAAAGAGATATTTTGAAGGACATTTGGATCCAAACAACACATTCATTGTATGAAAAAAATAAATGTTTCTAAATATCTTTTGTGTTTAACAGAAGAAAAAGACATACAAGTTTGAGGATGAATGACCTATCTGTTACCATGAAATCCAAATCCACAATTCCCTTTTTATATGGAACGTTGCATTGTTTATTATAAATGATTTATTCGGCCTACATTTTTTGTTTCTCATCTGTGAAGCAGTTTAATTTGGATACAACAACAGTGACCACAATTACTGTTTTTGTGGCAAATTTAATATGTAATAACTGTCAAACAAATGATAGAAGTGCCTTATAAATGTTAGTAGACTCAGATTATTGAGTTACATGCCCCATTGAAACTGTTCTTTATTTTTCAGAACACTTACAATTTCTAGTTATGTTGTCCTCAGGCTATGTACATTATTTCATTGATCTTTATTAGTCTTGAGGTTATTAAAAGGTCAGACTAGCAAAAATAAGAGTTTTTCCAGTCCTAAAATGTTGATTCTTGAATGATACAACTAGAAACAGCTTCAGAGATGGGAATAACTCAGAAAATAGTTGTTTTAAGACACAATGCTTTATATTAGTTCTTGAACTAGATCACGAACGAAGAACGAAGGGCTTGCTTTCATTTCAGCACTGTCGTGTCTCAGAAAGGATTGATTCTTGTGGGGGATTACGTCGGTCCCCATAATGACGGTATGTAATAATTAATGGGATTAGGAGATTACAAAGCGCTCTTCCAATCTGTGCCCAGGGCCGTACCGCCTGTACTGTCTTTACACTTATCTGATGGCATGATCTCGTCGCTGTGTGCCCCTGTGTTTTAGCAACGTCTTATTCTGGGCAACTGGCGCCAGTCTTCAGATACAAAAAACAAGCAGACAGCAAACAAGTGATAAACAGTTCAGCAGAAATCATTACTGCTGTTTGTTTGACCTTAAATCACTGTTGAGATTACATATTCCTGGGACAACAAACAAAAACACACGTGGAGTCAATGTAAGAGCAGCAATTACACATTCAGATTATTGAACAGTAACAGATTATTGATATTGGTCCAGTTTGCGTTTGATTAGTGCAATAGCTAATCAGCTAATCAGGAGTTAATGATTATCAACATGATACAAGCAAATGTCCCAAATGTGTGAAGTTCAAATATATTGAACAGATGCAATAATGAAAGGTAGCATAATCAAAATTAGTATTTAGCTCCTGTACACGGACACAAAACCCATTAAAGGATTAGTTCACCCCAAAATGAAAATTTCCTAATAATTTACTCACCTCAATGCCGTCCAAGATATCAATGTCTTTCTTTCCTCAGTGGGAGAGAAATTATGTTTTTCGAGGAAAACATTTCTGGATTTTTCTTCTAACAACAGACTTCATTGGTTTCCATCGTTTTTAAGTCCAAACCAATGCAGTTTCATAAGTCTTTGAAGTGTTTAAACGGGCGATCACAGCTGAAGAAGAGGTTGTTATCTAGCGACACGATAGGTCATTTTCAAATATTTTTTTTTTCATTTATAGAGTTTTTACCTTCAATAGTTCGGATTGAGCTGATCAACAAACAGACAGGGAACTACGTCATCACGTTGAAAGGTCACGCCGGCGCCGGCAATACTATTTGAACTACTATTCATATTCATCAGAATGTTATTCATATACTATTCATATTCACTGAATACTATTACTATATATATAGCAAACAATACTATTTGAACTATCCTCCTACGTACGGTCGCATTGTAAACAGTGGGGCGGTACTTCTGCCGGCGCCGGCGTGATCTTTCAACGTGATGACGTAGTTCCCTGTCCGTTTGTTGATCAGCTCAATCCGAACTATTGAAGGTAAAAAGTCTATAAATTATATATATATTTTTTTTAAATGACCTATCGTTTCGCTAGATAACAACCTCTTCTTCAGCTGTGATCGCGTACAGCCCGTTTAAACACTTCAAAGACTTTTGAAACTGCATTGATTTGGACTTAAAAACGATGGGAACCAATGAAGTCCATTGTTAGAAGAAAAATCCAGAAATGTTTTCCTCAAAAAACATAATTTCTCTCCCACTGAGGTAAGAAAGACATGGAAATCTTGGATGGCATTGGGGTGAGTAAATTATTAGGAAATTTTCATTTTGGGGTGAACTAATCCTTTAAGGACATGCACGTAGACGTAGGTATTTGTTTATTTTTACACACTTTTCTGGTGTCCACAAATCATGTGAAAGTTACTGGTTTTACATGGTCATGGAGTTGACCATGACAGACTAAATTTGTATGTGAAGTGATTTTTATCACTCGTCTTAAGTTAACACATATAATGTTTAAGTAACAGCATATTTGAATGTTACTTGCATTGCCTTGTTCACTTCCAGTGTAAGTGCCTTACTGTAAATGTATTTTTATTTTTTTGATGGTTGAAACTTAAATTATCTAAATTATACTAAATTATTATTTGTGGTAATCAACATTATTTTACATATGCTGTCAATATGACAACTTGTATTGAAAATTTGTTTGAGGACTATTTTTGTGTAAAAACAATCTTAAAAAGAGCAAATTCTCATATATAAAATGTATACTGTTGTGCAAAAGTGAGTTTTGTTATCATTATTTTTACATTTTTTGATCAAAACTGACAGTAATGACTTTTATAATGTTACAACTGGCCCCCCAAAATTGTTCTGTAGAACTTTGTTCATCAAAGAATCCTGAACAGTCTCACAACTTAAAAAAAATATACTGTATTAAGCAACAAAACTGTTTTCAACACTGATAATAAGAAATATTTCTTAAACACCAAATCAACATGTTAGAATGATTTCTGAAGGATCATGTGACACTTAAGACTGGAAATTACAGAAATAAACTAAAACAGTTCATTTAAATTGTAATAATATTTCAATATTACTGTTTTGTTGAGCAAAACGACTTCTTTCAAAAACATTTAAACAAAAATCATCCTGACCTCAATGTTAGAGTACGTTAGTGTACATTCCAAACACTAAAAAAATGACATTGTGCAGATGAAACCTCACAGATTTTAATAATGTGGTAGGCCAATGGTTAACGGTCTACTAAATGAATAAAATAGCACAGTTTTCCCACATTAACAGAGCTTGACACTTTGAACTAAACACTTCTACTATTACTGATCAGTTTTATTTAATGCAGAGAGCTCTCAAACTTAAACTCCAGAGCATATGCTTGTCATTGTGTTGTGCACTAGGCAGAGAATGGGAGGAAAAAGTCTGTCTGAAAGCACTAAATGTAGCCGGACATCTCTTAAATGAATGAGGCGCAAAGGGGATTACCTCACCACATTTCTTCTGTTACTTTTCCACACACATAAAAGCAACTTCTCAATGCGTGTAACAATTCTAATTTGGGCCAAGGAATGGAGGGAGGGTGCAGGGGGAATCAAAAGACGCCGCTCTGGTCTGTGGATGGGGATGGAATGTGACAATGCTAATTATTGCGTGCAAAGCTACAAAAACCACAATTCCACCTGATAATGGAAGTCTTTTCCTTTCAAAAACGCCTTCTAGAGTCACTAGTGTGAAAATCACTCCCACATTCTTTTCGGTTCGATACTTAAGCAACCTTTTTCTTGGTTTTTGAAGCAAAAATATGAAATCGATGTCAAAAAAATTATAAAAGTAATTTTAAAATGTCTGTCATGATGGCAGGTAAATTTAAATATAACTGCAAATATGACACATGTATAAAACAATTGGAAAGTCAAATGGAGAAATGTGCCTGTGGCAACATTTACATTAAACTAAAACAACTTCAATCAAATGAAATCAGTAACAACAAAAAACATCTTTGCATTGCAGTGGCACAAGCATTTAGATTTAGATACACACTGTTTAATGCTGCTCAGAGGCAATTACAATGGCATAAATAATGTTTAAATCAACAGAGAACTATGAAATGATGGTAAAAACGAAGTGATACTTTAAAATATTAAACTAAACTCAGCCTTTTAGTTTAAGCCCAGACTCAGCCCAGCCCAGACTCTCCCAATTGGTTCAAAGCTGCAGATTCGTTCACTAACTAAACAGCAGTGTGTTGCTTGAAGACACAACAGTTCTGCTGAGGCCTTCGTCGGAACATTAGTTAATTATACTGACAATACTGGGTTTAAAATGCACATCACATTGTATTATCCTTTTTGTTTTTTTAACTGTTGTATAAAATCAATGCCACATTTGTGATCGTATGGATATTTGGGAAAAATTGCATTCTTGCTCGTACAATAAATAATCAACGTTAAAATCAAGAAAAACTCACATAGGGTATGTTTGTGTATCAAAGAGAGTTTGAGTCTTAAATAGATCTCTATCCACAGTCTGTGTCTATATATTCTTCAAGCTAGTGAGTTCTAAATCCCCACTTTTACAAAGGTGCATTGTCGAGAATGACAGTATATTAAGTTATATTAAGGTGGGTAGAAATTAGTATCAAATGAATGGCAAAACTCTTGGGATCACTGTTGTACACTATTACCAATAGTTTTGACAAAGGCAAATGTCAGATAAACACACAATTGTAGAAGCAACCATGTCATTTTAACTTGCTTCTACAAGTCTTGAGCTCTTTTGTCATGACTTTTGTTTCACGGGACTCTAATCCAAGCACATCGCAAGTGCATTTCTGTACCAGGTGAACTACGAGGCAAGTTTACTTTGGTAGAAAAGCCATAATGGAGCTGGTTATGTGATGCAAATGACAATGTTTACGTTTACAAACAATGCATTTTGGCAAGAGTGATTTGAGCTCATAACATAGTGAATAAATCTTTATTAATCTGCCCTGTAATCATAATATGTGTGAAGTTGTTGGTGTTTTACTGTGCTCATGTTCATTTCAGCTGGAAACTGCAGTGAATTGTATGTATAGGTACGTTTTTGAAGTAGACAGAGGCACGTTTTTCCAATGAACCTAGGTTGGAAAAGAAACAGTGAGAGAAAGGGCAAATAAAAGAAACAAAAGTTTTTTAAAAGGCTTCGCTTTCAGAAAGAGCCACATCAATGGCGCCATGTATTCAAAGAGCAACAAACAGAAAGAAATGAGGTACGAAACCAGAAGGAGATGATCACCAACATGTTGGAGAAGCTCTACATGGAGCGTACTGTTCTGTTGGGATGAAGTCATGAATGCTGTCCTGCAGAGTCGGGTTTATTCACTCGCTGCTCTGCCATGCTGTGGCTTCCTCTGGTTGCTCTTCTTCTCTTCTGACACCAAAAGACAACCACTGACTGAAGCCTTTCAGCGCACATCACCATGCCTTTGTGGAGCGTTACCAAAGGACATGAATGTTCGCCACAGCCAGGAATCGTCATGATTTGTCCGAGCATTGAGTCTGATAGGACAGGTTTTGCCACATAGTTGGCTACAATGACCGCAAACGTTTTGGAAAGACGACAAAGATCTTCAAAGATCTGCTTGTGTTCAAACATGAAATGGTTTAGGTCAAGAAAAAATGTGAATAAAGAAAATGATGGCATTACTTACTCAATGTCGTTCCAAATCATGGTAAGTAAGTTGGTTTAGAACTTAAACAAAAAGAAAACATACTTTTCATGTTTCCTATGATCATCATCGCCACTGATTGGCTGATTTCGCATGCTAAGCACAGAAAAAGCAGCGGCTCGGTTTTACATAGACATGTTTAATTAAACAGGGTTGTGTCCTCATGTGACCTAACTGTATTCAAGACAACAAATGCATTTTGTTTGCCAATTGGTGTTGCTAAGATAATCTAGTTCCCTTTTCATTATACTAATTAAGTCATCCCAGTTTTAAATGAAATCTTCTAAGGTCTTAAATTTGTCACTGATAAAACACAGCACAAACCGTTGGGACTGTGAGTCATATTTCATGCAGAAGTTTCTATCTACTAGTATCTTTCATCTAAAATAAAGTCTGTTTCTGTATTCTAGGTTATTGCTGTGAGTGGGGTAACATAAGATCTTATGAAATATTCATCATTCATGCGTTTGCCTGATGATATACACTGTATGCTGTCCACATGTGCTCATATTTTACTAAATGCCCCAGTCAAGCCTTTGAAGATACATGCATGCAGAACGGAAGAAAGTCGTCTAATAAAGTGCATGCAATAAAGTTAGACTGCCATGTTCTCAATCAGTACTTTTGTCTTGTTTTACAATAATAATAATAAAAAAAAAATATATATATATATTCTTTCAAGACCAAATTACGAGGGCAGCAACTGCATAATATATTTAGTTATATAATATTATATAAATTATATTCAAGTTCATTTTTAACTATGAAATCCAATCATTTTCATTACATTTGTGTTTAAAAATGAATATAAAATAATAAAAATAAGTTACATGTACTTAAAAAAACAGGATGTTTTGATATATAAAAAATACTGATAAAGAAATTGATTTAAAAGCAAAGTTATTCCTGTTTTTGCTACTGCCCAAAGGTCAAGGGGAGGATGGCAGCACAGACAGCTTACAACACAATAGTTTCAGGTTTATCGACGATTGCATGATTCCATAGTGAATAATTATTGAGATTGCAGTTTTGCTTTATTATCACTGAGCAGCCACTTAACCCCGGGAAACATCTCTTAATAGATTTTACTGTCACTTCAGACAAACAGCATTTGCTAAATAGCAAGTACCAAGGTCACTGACCGATTAATGTTTGCATGTGTGTGTGCTTTGTATATTGCATGATGATGTCATCAACATTGCCAATACTTGAATGGTTTCCTCCTTCCTCCATTGTCAAGGGTCTATTGCCATTTCCCTAATCACAGACATTATGAGCACACGGAACAATTTCTCCATTAAAGTACCATCAAGGATCTATTGAGAAAACAATCTGACCACATAATCATCACTCCCTCGCTAGATCACTGCCAAACCCTAATGAGAAACAGAATATACAGCATAGTGAGGGGTTATATCTGAATAAACTTAAGTCTGACAAATAGGATTTTTAATTAGGTTAAACTGAGAAATATTTGCTTATTTAATGGCCATGTGTTTTTGAATATAATATAACTAACATGTCAGTGCTTCCTAGAGAACTGATTTAGAATTGAGAATTGCAGTCGTACAACCATACAATTTACCCTAAAAGTGTGAAGCTTCAAAAGTAAATCACATTTAAGCAGACACATGCATTTCTGGCTTTCTATTGTGTATCCATGTACAGTATATATATTTTAAATGTCCTATGGAAGCTTGTTTCCGCCATAGAATAAAACATTTTAAAAGATGATTGCGAGTTTTTATCTCACAATTGCGAGTTTACTTTATATCACGCAATTCTGACTTTATATCTTGCAATTCTGAGAAATAAAGTCAGAATTGCGTGATATAAAGTCGCATTTGCGTGTTATAAAGTCAGAATGGCAAGATATAATCTTGCAATTGTGTGTTATAAAGTCAGAATTGCGAGATATAAAATTTAAATTGTGTTATAAAGTCAGAATTGTGAGATATACAATTTTAATTGTGTGTTATAAAGTCAGAATTGCGAGATATAACTTTCAATTGTGTTATAAAGTCAGAATTGTGAGATATACAATCTTAATTGTGTTATAAAGTCAGAATTGTGAGATATACAATCTTAATTGTGTTATAAAGTCAGAATTGCGAGATATAAAATTTCAATTGTGTTATAGTCAGAATTGAGAGATATAAACTCACACTTGCAAGAAACTTTATAACACGCAATTGCGAGTTTATATCTCGCAATTCAGACATCTTTTCTCAGAATTGTGAGATATAAACTCGCAATTACGAGTCATACAGCCCAATTCTAAAGAAAAATAATGACTTTATATCTCTCAATTGTGTTATAAAGTCAGAATTGCAAGATATAAATATGCCCAAATAAATAAATAAGTTCCCACAATCCTGACTTTATTATACACAATTGTGACTTTATATCACGCAATTCTGATGTAAACTCGCAATTGTGAGAAAAAGAAGTCAGAATTGTGAGATAAAAAGTCGCAATTACCTTTTTTATTTTTTTATTCTGTGGCGGCAACAAGCTTCCATAATTTCCTTCTAAATTTCATGCAGGATGGAAAAAATCTGTCAACACTAACTCATCCTTGTGTCGTTATTTTCTTTCTTCTGTGAAACATATTTTTTTTTCATACAACACAAGTATGCGTTATGTTCTATTCTTTGCCAGCAGAATACTCAATACAACACAAAACTTCAAATATAATATTATTAAACAATAAAACTCTTTCATATTCATTGCCTTGTAATTCCATCTTTACAGTCTGTAAAACTCCTTCAATCTTTTATTTCTAAACTTGTCATTTACTTAACACGTCAAACCTTAGCTTGTAAACTGTAAAATGAAGTCAAGCTTCATCTAAGAGTTCAGTCACAGAACTCCTTGAAACTGCAAAACTAAATTAGGATCAAACAGGGGGCAATCGAAGCAATTTGCGATAAAATCTCAGTGAACTTCCATTCGATTTGAGTGACTTTCTAAATTGTCTCCAAGCGGCGACAGCATTGCATTGACTGGTCAGTCTCACCAATTACTCTTTCCGTCAATATTGAAACGTGTGACACGTTCCGTTCTCATGCATTCAAAACACATGCTCATTTTACAATTTTATTTTTGTGGTGTAATAAGTAAACAAAACTTGCTTTTACTTAAACTAAGATGATTTCTGCCCCCCTCAATACAGTATATTTGATAATTCGGGTAAACAAAGACTCTATTTCAAGGTCCTTGCCTCATAATTGTCTTCGTAATGAACTTTCACATAATGAATATTCATTCACGGCTTCACACTCTAGGACTGTCTTCTGGTTACAAGGCCACTAATTGAATTGCTCGTGTGCAGAGGACAGCCGATTGCTCTTCCGTTTTTTCTCTTTCACATAATTATGTTCTCGGCTGCCAATCAAACCTGCCAGCTCTGTTTGTTTAGACTGAGCCAATTTGTATCCCTTGTAACCTCATAGATCTAATTTACAGTTAGCTGTATGAAAATACAGCCTGAATCTAGAGTAATTAAAGCACACACACACACACACACACACACACAAACACTCACAGTCACTGTGTGTGCTTTACTTGTATACTGAGCTTAAGCGCACAGGCATGCATTGATGGATTTATTGATGGCAATTAATCAAATCTCCAACTGAATCACTTGTGAATATCACAGAGTCTGCTTGTGCTGGAGGTGTACAATCAATAGGTAAAGGTTTTTTTTTTTTTTTTTTTGTAAGGTTTTTTATGCAAAAAATTTAGACAAAGTGTGATTTCTTTCAAAGCACAAAAACTCTAGATATACTGTAAAAAAAAAAAAAAAAACATTGGATGGATGGATGATCAGGGACATATTTCTTTTCATTTTTTTGGCAAAACATTCCTTCATTTAAACATTCCAACCACATTTTGTCAACATAAAATAATAGGGCAGTTCAAACAAATCACTGGACTGCATAAAAAGAAACGACAAGACGTTTCTGTTTTCATCCAAACACCATCTTCAAGTAACTCTGGCAAATATACACATAAGTCACATGATCTCCACACAAGTAGAAGTCACATGACTACCAAGCTGTCCACATAGTATGCTTGTCCGAGCTGACGTGACGGTATCCTTCTCTTCTGTTTATGTAGTCCAGTGATTTTTAAATAAAGAGTTTGTTTGAGCATTTTATAACCTGGATGTTTTAGAAAGTTATAGACAGATTAAATAGGGCTGTAAAACAGGGTAGAATTAATGAAGTGTGATTAGTTAGAAAAGCGATTAAGCATTAAATATAATTAGTCATGTCTGTAGAATCCGGAACGAGGACAAAAGGGTCTCAAAACACGTTTTTTGGCCAAATGTGGCCAAATGGATTGGCTGTGGACTGCAGGCCAGTGATGTTAAATGAAGAAATAACGATGAATAGATTTCTAAGCTATGTTTTGTAATGTCTGTTCAATGTTTTTGTCTGCCACAAATAATGCTTTTTTAATTACCTGCTAATTGATAAGCAGTTAAGGTGATTAACGGAACAATTGGCAGCCTTTGTTTTAATGATTATGATTGTGAAAATTATGTAACATAATGGAATGCCTTAAAAATAACAATAGTTTCAGCTGCTCCGCTCTGAAAATAAGCACTCTTGCTCTTGTAACGTGGTGGATTTCTGCACGCGCTCTGTGGATACGGCGAGATTTCAGATAGATCACTTACATGTTGGCTCTGCGTTTATCATCTTTCATCCGGACCTGATTTGACTTCCATGCTGGTTTATGAGGTTGGATCACATGGAGCCAGACAGACTCAGGAAACGTCTAACTACTTATTACTGCTTGTTCTGAGCTGCATACTGGCGTTTAGCATGAAAAATAACAAGCTGAAGGAGGTTAACTACAGAGTGGGATGTTGAGGTAATTCTGAAAAAGCTGAAGAGGGTGTCTGTACTTTGAACTTTGCGTTTTAAGAGCTTGGGCATCAAGTCGAAAGCAACTCATCAAAATTGCCAGTACTGCGTTAAAGCTTTCCGTAACCATATACAGTGAGCTTATGCATGTTCGTGTGTCAGAAGAGAGGGAACTCTAACCTTATGCCGTTACTGTACACAAATTAGAGACACATTCTTTCCTCGTTTTGCAACCCTCTCCCAAGATTTTCATTGGAAATCTAACCCCAACACATTAAAACAGACATGTTAGGTCAAACCACAGAATGTGCAAATCTAGCTGCTGAGCGTGGAAGTCTTGACATAGGAAAATGGCAACCATTCAAGGACAAAATCAAGTTGACCTCTTCTTGCACTTAAAAGTGTGCATAGATTCGGGTATTGCACTGTTCCAAACCTACCTAGACAACATACCTAGACATATACCTCCTACAGAGATCCTCATATGACCTGATTAACAAGAACCGAGGGTGTGCAAAATGCAGTTTATGAGTTCAAGTCCAAAAATTGAACAAGAATAATTCCTGCTAAGAAATCAAAAGTTAACTGGCGAGCCACTTTAAGTGCAGAAATTGCTCAACCTTGGCACATTTCAAACACAATCAGAGGAAGCCAGTGCCAATACAGCTCATGTTAATAGCATTTCTACTGCATGTAGTGTAATTTTTGTAATTGCTCTGGGTTTTAATAATTCACAGTATGGGCGCAGCACTGCCCTCATTATATGAGGTGAAAGACCTCTAGGGGGAGTAGAGATAGACCGTACAGCATTATTCCTACATTATTTATACACTTGGCTAAGATCCTAATCATAATGAACACTGTTTATTTTTCATCTCTAAATGAAGGCCCCTTTTATTGGAATGAAAATCACGCCCTCTAAACTCAAACGGCATTCAAATTGATAGAGAGAACTAGTGTAATGACTACTAGGTTATGATTACGACGATGGCCCTTGGAAATGCTCTAAATCCAGATTTAGGATTTGTAGAGACTATATTTGTTAAACGGTTTAGTATTCCGCACATGATTAATCTTTTGTGTGTGAATGAGGTCTTGTATAGCGAGTCGCTAGAGTGTGACACAGCGTTCCATAATTCCATCTCTGATGAAGCAGTGAGGTGAGACGAGAGATATTCCCAGTGGAAATGCTCTGAAATCATTTTTCCTTTTGGAAACGCAATAACACTAAGAGCCTTAGCCGCTACACCTGTATGTTTTTTTTTTATTTTTTATTGGTGGGCAGCTTGAATAATTGAATTATTCATAATTTAATCCAGCTGTACTCCATATTCAATGAAAGGGAAATGCATTTTGGAACTATTTTACAGAGAACCTTTGGACTGTCTGTTAGCTCTGAAGTCATCTATAAGCTAGTATACAGATAAAAAACAATACTGATGATCTCAAAGGCATATTCAAAGTTTCTGTCCAATAAAATGCCTTCAAGAATAAGATTGCCCCTCCTCCTAATGCCACTTGCCTCCAATTAACTATAGCTAGCAGCAAATCATGGTTCACGACTATGATGTAAACAGAAGCTTCTATAGGCTATGTTTAAAAGACTGTTGGTCTTCTAAATGACCCGCCTCAAATGGTTGGAATAGAATTTACATTATACCAGTAAAAAACATATATACTCATTGTTTATTGACCCATTGTTCAACTGAGGCATTTCATGGAGTCTTTAAAGATTTTTAAAAACAGAAAGTGCTACACAGAGAAAACAGTTCTCACAGCTTGCTTTTATCTTGTTGAACTTCAAAAGAATTTCAAGAGTGTTTCACAGCGTGGGAGTTGTTAGACCTTCCATATCTTATAATCAAACTTACTCTGCACACACTTTACTGCTGTTTAATTCCCAGTTTGAGCAGAGGGCACACCCAAGGCATGTGCCATACTGCAGGGAACAGGAAATGAGTGCTGGCACTTATACCTTGCTCAGAATGAGATGTTTCCTCTGGGAAGCCGCATTCTGTTGTCAATTTAGATGCAAGCAGGTGGCTTTTGTTCAGAGTCTTTCTGAAATTGTTAATTAATCAGAGCAAAAATGTTGACAAGAGACTGTCTTATAGAATATATGATCATGATAGAGGTGGGTGAATAATGTCAGGGTGTTTAAGTTATGTTTGTAAGGAATTTATCACTTATTTAAGAATATGCAAATCCGCACATGGGTGTATATGTTTTTGCATAGGCTACATGTTAGATGACATCACAGTACTTTTCCATTAGATATTTGATATTGCATAATCATAATCAGATATTTGCCTATGCATAATCAAACGTCACCAAAAGTCCCTCTCCTCTTTCACTCTTTTCTTAAAATTATGTGGCCAGTTTTCATCAGAAATCTGGGCTGTTCTCATTCCATTCCAGACACTCTACTAAATACATTGATAAGTTATATTTCATTGAATAGTGTGGTAGAATCTATCGAATAAACAGGACTACACCCTTGTGATAAGCACATTTCAGGATGTAAACAATGGAAGTTTTATAGAGTTTTTTTTATCAGTTTGCTTGTATTTGGATATATATAATATATAATATATATAATAATAATGGTATTAATAATAACAATTTGTTACATTTATATAGAGCTTTTCTCTGCACTTAAAGTGCTTTACATATGGAAGGGGGGAATCTCCTCAAGCACCACCAATGTGCAGCATCCACCTGGATGATGATGCGACGGCAGCCATATTGTGCCAGAACGCCCAACACACACCAGCTTATTGGTGGAGAGGAGACAGAGTGATGAAGCCAATCATGGGGATCATTAGGAGGCCATGAAGATGGACAGAGGCCAATGGGCAAATTTGGCCAGGATGCCAGGGTTAAATCCCTACTATTTTTTCGAAAGACATCCTGGGATTTTTAATGACCATAGAGAGTCAGGACCTTACTATGGACAATGTATACTAGATTTTTCCCATGGAAAAAAAGGTCAATGTCACCATTATTCTGGCAGACATTACATTCCCACAACAGAATATAGGTAAAGCAAAACTGTCACAAAGTTATCGATTGTATGCTGCTTGTACTAAGACGAATCTGCAGTCTCATATCTTTCAAACAATGCATTGGTTGACCTTATTACTTGACAAAATGCTATTGTAAACAAGCGATCAATGTAAGCATTATCAAACACGGGGCCGCCAGCCATCTTTTTGTGCAAAGTGGTTACATTTGGCTCAAGGCTCTGTTGGGTGTAAGAAAGGTTATCCTGTGCCCATTCGTTGTGGCTGAATAAGTTGCAATTGTACAACTGCCTTTTTCAATTGTGGAACAAATAATGTTTCTCTTTTTGTGAGGGGTTGGTAAGGAAGTTCGGTGGGTGGAGCCATTAAGTTGATAGGATGTTAGGTAGGACGGTTGGTGCATTCAGTACAATAGGGTATGTCAGTTGATAGGTGGATTGTTAACTTTTGGTAGGTAGGTTAGATTGTTGGGCTAGGAAAGGAAAATGTGGGAGAGGGGTAGGGTAGATGGGCAGTATAGGGCAGAGAGGTAGGTGGGTGCTTTTATGTGGAGTATGTAGTTC
Source organism: Rutilus rutilus (assembly GCF_951802725.1). Lineage (NCBI taxonomy): Eukaryota > Metazoa > Chordata > Actinopteri > Cypriniformes > Leuciscidae > Rutilus > Rutilus rutilus. Next base: position 24,620,073 of record NC_140229.1, on the reverse strand, counting down.
AGTGGGCAGGGTAGGTACACATGTGCATGGGTGGGGGATTAGATTAGGTTAGGCTATGTAAGGTTGGTATGTGGGTGAGTGGATAGTGTGGGTAGAAAGTAAGAGGGGGTAGAGCAGGTAGTTTATTTAGTGGTTGGGGTTTGTGTGAAGCAGGCAGGTAGGTCAGTGGGTAGGGTAAATAGGTCGGTGGGTAGGTATGTGTATAGAGGCTTTCGCCCCGAAGGAACCTTTTCATAGTTCCTAGAACTATTGACAGGAGTACCTGTTTTTTGGCGTGTTCGCACCGCAGGAACTAGGAACGATTTTAGTTCTAGGAACTCCTTTTGGGGTAACTAATTTATCTCCTATTTCAGAGTCGGGTCTAAACCTGCACTCGCTGATCGGCCAAACGCACGTGAAATACCAGCATCCGCCATTTAAAAAAAAAGCTGTGTAAACACACAGATTATAGCCTATATATTTACTCCACAAACTAACTCTACGAACATGGAAAACAGTGATAGATAGGCCTCTTAACCTTCACGCTGAGGAGAAAATCCAACGCAACTTTGAGGGGACCAAGCCAAACACGATTATGTATTTCTGCTCAGCTAGCAACACTGGACATCAACCACATGGAATACGCTAATAAATTCTTCATTATTGTCTACTTTCTATGCATAACAGTTCTATCTAATAACGTATTAAGACAGGACTGTTAGATAGATCTTAACTAATGAACACAGAGAATGCGAGCACTGTGAGCTCAGGCTCTGGCGTTCTCAGCGCCATCAAAATAAAGGTCCGCCGCGCCGTCAAAATAAAAGTCACAACAACAAGCGCGGCCTACTTCACTTCAGAGTTCCTACTGGCAGTGCGAATGCAACCAGGAAAATTTTCCTAAGGGAACAATTAGTTATCGGGGAACCACCCTGGTGGCTAGTTCCTAGAACTACCCAGTGTGAAAGCCCCTTATGTGTAGGGTAGGTATGTTGGCAGGTAGGGTAGGTGGTGGGGGAATAAGCTTAGGTTTATGCAGAGTAGGCACACTAGGTGGGTCAGTTGGTAAGGTAGATACAAAGGTGGGTACATAGGAGTTATTGGATGGGTTGGTAAGTTTATGTTTGCTAGGTAGTAATATGTTTTTTGGCTTGGTTTTCATCTTTGGCTTGCTCACTGGGGAAACTGAAAGGGTCTGTTACCCGTGAAGCTGACTGAAAAGTCTTTTGAAAAGCACTAAACAAATGAACAAGTTAATGCCTTTAGGAAATGAAATAGTTTTGATTCAAGACAGAATCCAAAAAAATCTGTACTGGAAATGTCATATAGTAATACAAAATAAAAATAATAACATCATCAGCTTTGGATTTGCTGTAGTATGTTTATTTGCATTTCCTAGATGTTCAGCTGTGACAGGTGCTTGAGGTATCTGAACCTTCCACTAAATACAGTATAAACACACACACACAGAACCCCAACCTCTCGTTTGCATGCATGTGTGTGGGCTGTCTTTTGAAGTTAAGCCTTCACAGATAAACAGCTTCACCAGGTTTTCAGCGTGATGAGCTCACTCAATGTGGGACACGCTCCATGTTGACGCCGGTGGATGGAAAAAAGCGAGCGCCCACCTTTTAGGATTCCAATCGAGCCAAGATCAATAGTGATGTGTTATTCTGCAATAAAACAGGCTCATCCGAAAGAAGCTCTTGTGTTTTGTCATTTTTTTTTTTCTTTCATCTAGCCTGGGTACTTATGCGTGGGTTATGAGGGGCTGAGTTCTTGTTGTTTGTTTGAAGAAAAAAGAGGGCATAAGTCCATTGGAGCCGATGTTTCTCTGTTAAGAACGTACAGACCCTCTTAAAGCAGTCGCTAATCTGACATGGTTCATCTTGGTGGCACACGGGGTGTGTTATGTAATGTTTAAAGCTCAGCTACTGTTTTCGAGCCTGTCCTGAAAACATTCTGATGGTCTGAGTGGATGCAGATGTTTTTGGTGGAGGTTTTGCAGATGGTTGTCGATTTCTTTTTGTTTCATTTTACACTAGCTTTTCTGCTACATCTTCTGCAATGCATTATTCTATTAATCTTCTTACTACCACAATTCCCCAGTACAATCACAACTCCAATTCCAAGGTATCCAGAAATCTTCATGTAAATGTATCGACATTGTCTACTTCAGCTATAAATAACAACGCTTTTATGTTACTAGGGAATAAGGTTATGACTGTGGAAATGAACCACAAAAAAAATTTAAATTACTTATTGATTTTCTTGCTTTTCAGACCCACATCCATCTTAGGTTTGAAAATATGTTTGACAGTAACCATATTCCCACTGAATAACATGGAAAAGCTTTGCTAAAATATACAGATAGTCTGGAACGGGTAAGTATTTAGCAATATGTTCTCTTTCTTTTTCCCTTTTCTTCCTGCATCTGTCTTTCTCTTGAGAACATGCAGACAGTATGGAAAGAATGGGGAAAATTTGATTAGAGAGGAAATCCTGGAGAAAGAAGCTTGTAAATTACAGCTAAAGTTCAGCAATCCTTCCTCCCAAAGGATGAGAAAAGCTGCTAAACGGCATAAATCTGCTGCAGAGAACTTCAGCACGTCACATCTCTATAATTCTCTTTCCTTTTCCTCTCACTTCTGCTTAATGTAAAGCCCTGGATAATTGATCAGCATGGACAATTTCAGCAGCAATTCTGATAATGAAATGTGCTCCACGAATCCAGATTATTATTTTTTTTTTGTAGGATCATAGCAACAAAAAATAACACATAATTAAGCAAATTCAAACTGTTATAATATTTGTCTTCTGTAAAAATATATTTTTTAATAATATACGTTTTCGGTTCACTTTATTTTGATGGTCCCTTTAACACATTCTGTTGACTATAAGTAACATTGCACCTACATGTCGACTAACTCTCATTAGAGTATTAGTAGAGTATTAGTAGACTGGTAGGGTTCGAGTTAGAATAAGTTGACATGTAGTTTCAAAGTTGCTTACAGTCAGTATAATGTCTGTTGAGGAGCGTCAAAATAAAGAGTTAGCAAATATTAAGCAAACAGTCTACTAATACTCTAATCAGAGTTAGTTGACATGTAGAAAGTTAATTATAGTCAACAGCAAGTTCAGAAGGGACCATCAAAAGTTTTCTTTCACATTATGATGCACAATTTACACGACTTATTGTCAAAATAGGTTGTTTTTCTTTTTATTGAGGACGTTCTGCAGAGGGAAGTCTAGGATTGGAAAACCATTAAAAACAGAAGCAAATTTTTGCCTCTCATGCTGGCGAGTCTTATCTAGGTTTGTCTCGCAGAGCTTTTCTCTCCCGCTCTGATGTAATTACTGTATTCTACATTTGGCTGACCCGTTCTCCACAATCCCAGAGGACGCCAATGGTAAACAAAATATCAATCACATACAATAAAGCTGGCAGGGAAAAGGAGTTCTGCCTTAACAAAATACAAATAAGAACTGGGGCCATCTCTTAAAGAAATTGACCAAAAACTTTTTTGGCCAAAGCAATGATCAGAACATGGTAATTCAGACTTTTTTAATGGGGGTGTGTAGTTGAAAGCAATTTTCTTTTCCTGTCCCTTAGGGGGAAGAGGAAAGTCATTTTTCATGTTTTGCTAATGACACAGAATCTGCCTAATAGTTGAAATTTTAGTTGAGCACAAATATGCAAGCATGAGAGTAATTCAAACTGGGTATGGAACTACTTTGAAGGTTTAAGGTTAGCCAGGCATTTGATTTTCACTTTTTTGAAATGCATGAATCTTAAAATGCTGCATTTTCATGCTATTCTATCGTAAGAACCACAAAAAGTTAACTATATTAATAACTATATTATCATCCACATTCTCACGTTCTTTAAAATGTCTTGTGGATTCTGATTGGCTGTCATTGTTTTTATCGTTCCTCAGCTGAAAAAAAAAAACATCGTTCTGAATGTGATATTGTTCATCTGTTATAGCTGTGCGTGGACTTCGCTACTTTCATAGGATCAGAACAATTAATCAAACTTTATAATTATGGTTATTACAGTTATTGTCTTTGACATGAACGGGCCTTAATTGTGTTTCTTTGGCTTTCATTTCAGAGACACAATATGCTTTCACTGTATGGAAATACCAAATCAGATGTTCTTCAAAATATCCCTGTTTGTGTTTCTTGGAAGAAAGAAAGGTTTGTATTGGCACAAGGGTGAATGAATGAAAATTATCTTTGGAATACCAGAAAATAACTTCTTATCACTTTTTGATGATCTCTTGTTATCTTCCCCAGGTTTCACGCCACACAAGCATTGTGGGAACTAGTTTAATGCTTTTTGTTTGCCTCTGCTTGCAGTAAGATAATAAAAGTTTAATAGTTACGGCATCGTGAGCACTCAAGCAAAGAAGAGATGACCTCGACATACAGTGTGTCTTCTCTCAAACCTCCTCCCTGACAACCACCGCAAAGCAGCCCAACACGAGCATGCTATCTCTGACAACGGCACAGCTCGCTTACCCTCGCATACTTTGTGGTCCTGCCTGAACCCTCAGCGTTGCTTACTGTAGACCCAGCACTTTATCCTGCAGGAAAGCAGCTTTTTCCCAGGGCAGACAAAACATGCCACTTTAATGGCTTTCTCTTGTTTCTTACAGCTAAATGGAGACGGAACACAAGCAACAGAAAATCAACAGCAGGGTAAAGGATGATGCAAGTATTGAACTTTACAAGAGGTGACTTTCTGGTGAATATGTTTTTCATGCCCTTATACTTTTTATGAAAATGCTCATTAGGCTGGAATTACTTTAGGTGTTATTTTATGCTTCAGTGAAGGCCAATACAGTTTTTTTTTGTTTTTGTCTTGGTAGGTAGTCATTAGTTTTTTTGTGCAATGGCAAACTGTTGGATTTGACCTGCCAGTGATTTCAATTCATGGATACATTTGGTGAATGTGAGACATTTGGGTTAGACAACTTTCAGAAGGAGTAAATGAAAGACCAAATTTAAGTAGCAAACACGCTCACAAAAGTTTAGTATTATTAGTAAACTTTGCTATGCTTATGCATCATATTTCCTGCCAACCAATAATGCTACAGAGGACTGTATTAATCATACTGAGTGTTTCAAGACAGCTTTATGAAAGTATGATAGATGAGCTCATTATTTATTCCAAAATCATGGGGTTTCATATACTCAGTCATTACACAATTTACAATCTAGCACATTATGTAAAAAAGACATCTAGAAAATCGGGTCACATTTAAGAAATGTAGTTGTGGATCTTGTTAAAGGTCCTTGAATTCTTGAAGATTCTTTGAAGATTACAAAATTAACAGTTTTGGTACTCTTTAACTCTTTCCCCACCATCATTGCAAAATGTTCCCATGATCATTTTCACAACATTTTCACAGATTATTTTGTTGCATGAATATCTGAACATGCAACATATAAAAAGAAAAAAACAGAGAACAACAAAAAAACAAAAACAAAACAAATGATTTTTTATTCTAGCTTAAAGCAATCTTTTTTTATCAACACTTGAATGTGGGGTTGTTTAATAAAAAAAGCAACATTTTGAGCAAAAAGCAGAGAAAAATATGTTTTTGTCAAAGACTACATCCAGATCAGATTCAGAACGATGATCAAAACTCAGGAGTAGATCGAGTCCATCAACACCCCCAAAGCTTTACAGTCCTATAGCTCGCCCTGGGTCGACATTTCATTCAGTAACATTAGGCAGTTTTGATTTATATACTGTTTAATGTTGATGATCACGTTATTTTGCATATGCATTTGCCTACATACTATCACTTGTTTCTGCTGCTTCTTCACATGTCTTTTAATCAGGAGATTTAGTACTCTTTCAGAAGATGTGTCATAGCGGCCCCTACCATATAACAGTGAAAACGCGGAAAGCCGGAAATATCCAGGGAAAGAGTTAATACGGCATGACAGATCGCTGTAGCGCCTCAATTCAAGCGGCACCGTGGATCAAGCGCACGTGAACCGATCATCTCATCTCCTCTTTACTACTAGTTACAGCACAAAATAAACATAGGTGAACACCAGAAGGTATATTAAAAGATACATTACAACTTTCTGAAATGAATCCTATTCTCATGTAATCGGCTTGTAGGCTATACAATGTCACTTAACGTTACATTTACCTCAAGAAAGCTAATCTCCATAAACTTATTAGTTAGAAAACCATACCTCCAGAGAAGAGCATTTTGCTAAATATATGCACATATATGTAAATATATGTAACAGAGTCCTCTATTCATTATATTTTTACTTAACCTGTTAGTGATGTCTTCATTATTTAATGTGTTTGAATAAATATGTCACGAAAACAAGTTATTACAGTTTATTGTCGTTTAATTGTTTATTTCAGAGTAGAAACAATTCTGTTATTAAAAATATGATATAAAAACTGCCTTATGTGCAATTTAAATATTTGTACAACTCAGTTTTAGCTATTTGAGTGATATTAAATAAGTTAAATTAATTACTTGGTTATTAATTTATAATTTATTTTTGGTTTTGGTTTTTCGGCCAAGTGCATCCTGATGTTTCGGTTTCAGACCAGAATTTTCATTTCGGTGCATCCCTAATAAAAAGAAATGTCGCTACTTCCTTTTCAATGCAACTTAAAAAGTGTTGGATCTGGTACTAGTGGGTAAGAAGAGATGGTCCACAAAGACTATTCAGAGTCGTGGACAATAATTGATGTTAATGCGCTTGAGACGTTGAGCCATGGTGCTTGTGAGCCATGGTGCAATCAAGTTTGTGATGTTTACGGATTTCACTCCTTGTCTTTCATTTTCTTGTTTCCAGCTACAGGCCCACACTGAAAGCAGAAATGCTGTGCAGTGCAACAATAACAGACAATAAGAACATATTAATATTTAATATGCATTGTAACAATGAGGATTTAACTGTAGGCATGGATCCCTAGCACAACGGTGAAGAAAGAGATAAAAAAAAAAAAAAAATTAAAAAGCAGTAGCTATCTTGAACCATCCGCTCACAAACAAAACCAGCGTAATCATCAAGGAAATCATAACTTATTTCCTATGGTTTCTCAGTGAAAGTTGACCCACAAACTGTTTTGGTTATGGCAGACCACTAAAGACTGTTTAGAGGAGCTGAAGGAATCCTTGTAAATGGCCAGACCCAATTCTTCCCCTCTAATTCCTGGCAAGCGCTCCTGCCACAGATAGGCAGAGTGTTTGACGTACTTGCGGAGGAAGCCTCTCCCTGTCTGTGGGATTGGGACCATGCCATTCTCATTCAGACACTTAGCTGCAGAACTTATCTTGTTAGCTGAGCCGTCTTGCCCATGACCCAGCCGCTGTGAGAGAGGAAGCGCGACCACACGGCCACTAGCCCACCAGACATAAGGTCACAATCTGTTTTTGCGAAGCAACGCCACACAATGACATATTGTTTACACCTTTGCTTGTTTAAATTAACGGCATCTGCTCAACAGAAAACACCCTGTAGCCCACTCAAAATGTGGTGTGTCACAATGTGCTGACTTTTTAACAGTTTTTGCTTTATCAACAATGCAGTAACACACTGACGTAGTAGGTGGAGTATGTGGTTATGAGATCTGATCACATGAGACACATTTAAGATGTTACTACCAGGTGTAAACGGCAATCTGTCTCGGCTACACTTGTGTTTAGATCACCTGGAACAGATGTTAGTACGGTACCAGAAGTAAACAGCGGAGACATGTGTGATTAATGTCTTAAAGGGATGGTTTACGCCAAATTTTAAGTTCTGTCATCATTTACTCACCATTGTTTCTTTCCAAACTAGTTTGAGAGTGATACAGGTTTGGAACGACATGTGGCTAAGTCTTTAAGATAATTTCACACTTTCTTCTTGCAGAGACAGACAGAATAAATGGAAATAAAGTAAAAACTTGCCATAGTTTTTGACAAGTAAAAACCGCAATCATGCTCAATGAAATGTTGCATTTGTAATGCATGTAAAATGAAATTCCTTATTAATATTTGTATTAATCACGTGATGTCGCTTACATTTCGTTCAGTTATTTTCAGCGGCCGAGGAAGTATGCAGAGGCGGGTGATGAAGTGCATTCCTCATCATGTTCTCATAAGAGGACTCATCTCCACTTTTCCCCTCTTCATTCGACTAATTTGATTAGTCAATGAAATTGCTGTCAGGCGGCGTTACGGGTAGCATCTCGTCACATCATATTGATTGCAGTGCTTTGCACATTTGCTACTGCATAGCAGTTTATAATTTAGCTGTGGGGTTATATGGGAGTTGCGGAAAAGAATCTACCAATTCTACCAAGAATCTACCAAAGTCTAACACGTCACCCACGTTTGTTCTAAATGTTCATGCACAGCCTATCTGAACACATTTGATGTTTAAAGGGGTCCTATAATGTCCTTTTCACAAGATGTAAAATAAGTATCCGATGTCCCCAGAGCGTGTATGTGAAGTTTTATCTCAAAATAACCCATAGATATTTTTTATAGCACGTTAAAATTGTCACTTTTTGAGGGTTAGCAAAAACGCGGTGTTTTTGTGTGTCCCTTTAAATGCAAATGAGCTGCTGCTCCCGGCACAGAGGGCGGAGCTTCAAGAGCTCGTGTGTTGGCAGATTACATCACAGACACGCACTGAACATTTCAAAAACTTTTAGCCTTTCATGTTCAAACAGGAGTCGGACAAATATGGAGAGACTCAAGAAGAAGTGACATGTAGACTGCAACAGGACATTTCTGAATGGTTAGTTGATGAATTTACGTATGTAGCTGATGTGTAGTTAACCATCTTCTAATCATTGATTAGCATATTCTGTCATGATAATCTATAAACGGTGTTCCCAGAGGTGGGGTTTATGTACATTTTAGGGTTAGGGATGTCACTAACCCATGAAGAAGCTCATTGTAGTCCCTACCACCCGTTTGTTGTAGTCCTTAAAAACGATTTCTGTAAAAGAAAGTATCTCCCTTTGCTTTGAACTTTGAGCATCATAACTTTGCAGATGTAGTTTATGCTCAAACAGCAACATTACACACTAACTAAAGTTAAAAAAAGTTAAATCATAATAAAGCACCCCTTTAATATACAGATATACAGATATTTAATATACAACTTAGAGTGATTGAATGCCTGAATTTTTTTGGGGGGGCCACTCAGAAGTCCTACCCTGACCCTGTTGTATTGTGCACATCTGGACGAGGCTTACTATCTTCTCTCACATCATGTTGTATATCCTCATAAAAAAGATCCAATACGACAATTTAATCCCATCGACAAGTAGATAAGATGTAAAACTTGCACCCCAGTGACTCCCACACAGATAGAAGCAGCTGCTTGCTGGAGAAGACAAGGCTTGGGATCAGGGGCCGGAGGAGAACCAAGGAGCGGTCAGGGTCAAACAATGACGTTTGTTGTTAATAATTACACTCTTCAAATACACAGTGGAGACATCCAAACAAGAGGTTATTGGCCTTTATGAGATGACCGGCTAGCAAGTGGCAGAAACGACCGCAGTGCTTGTTTACAAAAAGAAGAGTCGGGGTAAACACTGTCCAGGGTTATTCAAAGTTCTGGGAAGGATGTAGTGAATATGAGGAAGAAGAAATCAGGATAAACAGTCACTACTTACGTCCGACACGGAGATTGATCTGGTCGCGGCGCTGGCCGTCAGGGTTCTGGAAGCAGCTGTATAAGCCGTTGCTACTCATGTTCACCTCCATCAGGATGAGCCGCGGTCCTTCTTCTCGGCGACGGGCCTTCACGTCCGTGCCATTCACCTTCCACGATACAGAAGCGTCGTTGTCCAGCGAGCCGCACTGCATAGTGACATCACTTCCTATCCTTTCATACTGGATCCTGGCACCTGGGGAAACAGAATCATCCTGAGGTCATCATGATTGCAACACATGGCTTTACATTTACTTTTTCCAAGGAGCACATGCTCCTACGTTGAAGTTAAATAACTATAAGGGAAATGTATCAATATTGAGTTTACAGTGTTTTATTGCATAATCAAAATATGAAGGGGAAAAAAACCTTAATGAGGGACTCTTATTTTGAAATGTCTATGTTTTACTGGTGCAGGCTGTTCATTCAAAAAGATGAGGGAGATCAAATATGCACTCTTTCAACCATCTACAACATATCACAATGTAAACACAAACTAAACATTGCCATAATTAATCTGTATAATGTGCAACAGTGCTGAATTTTTACTTTGAAATGTGTCATATTTAAAGAAAATCATAGCCTTTTGAAGTTTAATAATCACATTAGACTGTATCTTCATTCCTGTTTTTCCATCCCTAAATTTAAGACCTCTTAAAAATGATAATTAAGACGTTTCTTATATAATTTAATATATTTAAGACTTTGGTAACACTTTACAATAAGATTCGTTAGTTAACATAAGTTAACTACATTGACATGAACTAATAACGAACTGCACGTATACAGCATTTATTAATCTTTGCTAATGTTAATTTCAACATTTACTAATGCTTTATTAAAATCTTGTTAACATTAGTTAATGCACTGTGAACTAACATGAACTAACAACGAACAGCTGTATTTTGAACTAACGTTAACAAAGACTGACAAATACAGTGATAAATGGATTGCTCATAGTTAGTTCATGTTAGTTAATACATTAACTAATGTTAACTAGTGAACCTTATTGTAAAGTGTTACCAAGACTTTTTATGACCTTAAATACCATGAAACTTTTTAACTTTTTTTAGGTCCTGCAGACTTTTTTATTTGCACACATGCTCCTAAATACATTTTAAGGTTTGCACATATCTATTTTAGTCTCAAATGTGAAGCAACATGTTTTTAAGACCAATACAGATCATGTTTTTGTATTTTATTGTGCTGATTTCCATTGTCTTTCTATCTACACGGTACACGCATCTTTGACCGTTGTGTTTTCCACTGGTGGACAGGACATGTTGTTTGTGTTCATGTGCGAAAAAATGTGAGGAGAGTCTCTTGAAAGATTGTGTTTGTCACATTGGATTATATGAGATTGTGGGGAAAAAAAAATAAATCTTTGAATGAATGAATGTATTTTGGCTAAGAATATCAGACACATTTGGTTTTTGGTTTGCCTGAGGTGAGAAAAAAGCAGGTCTGTTTATTGTTCTACTTAAAATCAGTTACCGGTCATTTCCATGCTTTTCACAAGAAAAGGAAGATGTGGTTGTTTTTCTACAAAATCTTTTTCACACCCTAAGGCATGTTGTTATGGGCTTTGACATCAAAAGAAAATACATTTCTTCATGTCGCAACCACAAGTAATGCCCTATAGATGTCCGCCGTCATGCGACAGCTGCAACAATGAAAGAAACATAAGAAAAAAGAAGGTTCAGAATACACAAACAGGCAAACAAACAAAACTCGGAGAAAACATCAATGCTACTCTTTGACTTTCATTACGACGTCGTGACTCCGACAATGCACAGGGGTCGGAAAAAGCAATCTCTCTTTCTTCCACTGACCTGACTAACTACCCCTGTAGCTTAATCCACACGCTCTGGGCAAACCAGATCCATGAATTTTACATTTACTCCGATGTCAAAGCCTGTGATGCAGCAGTGCTGAGAAGAATGAAAAGAGAAAGGCTGTTGCGTTCAAGAGAGGAGGATGGTGACAGCGGCGACTGTTTGCTATAACACAGACGTGCCCATTAGGATACGTTCAGTAGATAGCGTGACATGCAGTCGCAAATTTGACTGCAAATTTCCTGCTTAGAGAAAACATGTTTCTATCTTTACAGATAATAACTTATAAGCTTATAAGCAATGACACAATTGTAATTCTATTATATTAATATCTTTGATAGCTTAGATGTTGCTACAGGGAAACTTTTCCTGCAGATAAGTTCATTTGATGTCTGCCAAGAAACCAAAAACACACTTTTAAACCCAAACAGGACACGTTATATTGTCTTTTTTTTTTTTTTTTATTAAAGAATGGCAGCAGAATAACTTTTTTGAATTAGTTAGGCATCACTTTCGTCAGTCTTGAATGTCCCCATTAACTTGAATGTCTGCTGATTTCATCATCCAGATTACCATTCTATAGATTTTTTTATTTATTTTTTCAAATTTTAAAATGGGGTAATTATATTCTCTTCACTTTCAGTTTAAAAAAAGGGGTAATTATATTCTCTTCACTTTCAATTAAAATGTAATGTATTGCATGCATTCATAATGTTTTATATTTAATACAACTCCCCCCATACACACAATTTCTTTGAACCGATTTAATTGTGTCCATTGAACAAACATGATTATCATCCTCAAACATATGTTAGATAACAAAAAAAAAAAGAATTGCAAGGAGGGTAAATGCCTGAATTCCTGCTGAACTTCTGAAAAGGTCATTTTATTGCTCAGTTTTTTTGAGAAACCCTCAGAAGACGATGCTTTGTGAGGAATCTCAGTTGTGCAAGCTTGTGAAATATCTCCTCTCTAAATATCTTTAGTATGGAAGTCATTGCTTTGCCCTCTGCCTTGTTCCCTTTGAGGATTCTCATTAAGGGGTTGCCTCTCACTTGTCTGCCCACTTCTTCCAGACCTTGCTATTACGGAGCATCAAATAAATCCATTTCTTGTTTCCTGCCTGCTTATCTGTTGAAGCTGCGGGAAGGCAGCGATAGGGCGAGTGAACGGTTGGCGCATTGGCACGACACAACAAAGCCCAAGAACAATTCCTCATATCTGCTCCCTTTCGATAGCTCAGAATGCCTGATTCCCATTATGCAATTAGCAGGTACTTCTTTCACAGCCTTATCAGATCTTAGGTTTGATTCATTTTGCCACATGTTGGCATAGAATTGGCAATTCAATGCTACACCATAACCACCTTTTCTCTTTAGGATAGAACATTTGTGCCAAAAAGCATCAAGTTTGATTCCAGGAGTTGCCCTTAAACTTTCACTACCCACAATAACCTCATGGCTCAACATGTCAAAAACTCCAAACATATTGCTTTAAACAAACCCAACTACACAAGCCAAACAATTTCCAATACATGCAAGTGGACGTGCAGTTTCAAGGGCAATGAGTTTGAAGGTCCCATAAGCAATAGAATGGAGGGGGAAAATATGGCTGGAGTTTAAAGCAGTTGTCAAACTGACACTTAATAATGTAGATGTAAACTGGCTGCAGAGGTTAGCGGAGGCGTCATGTAGAGATGAGAGGAGAGGGACTTTACACCCACATGGAAGTGCTAAAGGTTTATGAGCAGGACATATGCAGTGTTGCTTGTGGAGGGAATTCTAGACTGGCCAATAGAGGACCGGACAGACAACTAGAACTCCTTGGCTAGATGAGGAACAGCTGTCCTCCTGAAATATGCGGCAAAAGCACAAAGCAGTTAATTGGCTGGGCAAACAGAAGCTGTCTGTGTTAATGAGTGTCCTTTGTTCTCAAACTTTCACAGAGACATTGGAACTTACAATTTATAACTCACTATCTCAGAATATTGTTTTGTGAAAGTACACAGTGCAAACAAAAGCTTCATGCAGGACAGTCCCTACTAAAAACAGTTGTCGAGTTTGGGATACTGGTGGCCAGTGTGGGATGCTGGTATGCTGCTGTCTCAAGAGGGTTCTTAACTAACTAAACCAGCAAAACTTCACCAACCAGCTTTACCTGCTTCAAACCATCACTGACCAGAATAAACCCGCTTGAAAATAGACTTTTATTACCTCCATTTTTCAAAAAGGTCAATGGCTTTCATTGCCTGAGTCTTAAAATTTCCAATTTGATTCCTCCAAATCATGAATATTTCGTTCCATCTTTGGTTTCATGGCATCAGCATGCTTTCAGAGCTGCCAGAGTTTACAAGAACTCATCACACTCAAGCCTCCAGGCTGCGGGTGGGCTGGGTAGTACTGCGGCATATGGAAGTTTTCCCTCCCTGATATTATATTGTAACACAGAGGGATTTTCACACAAACAAAGGTCATGAAATGCTCCATAGTCTGCAAAGGTCAATGGGATTACAAAAGTATCAGATTGATACTACATGGATCAGACAGCTTCATCATTGGGCTCCTGGGCTTAGACGCTCTACATTGGGAATGTGGGTTTGGCTACTTGGTTTATTTTCTTACACTTGTCAGGGGGGATGCTTGCTTACTCCTAGCCACTGGCGCTGTTCCTGCTTTTCTCTCTCCTCCCAGACCTCCCGTGATGCACCACATGCTTCAAAGACTATCTAGTTGAAGACCAACACAAGTTTCGCTTTAGCTTGTGACCTACGAAAACCCCTAAATGGGTATATACTAAGTATACTAACTAAAATGAACGATTATCCAGTCAAATTTTAGAGATGGAACTATTGCTCAAACCATCTTCAAAGCCAATGGTTGATCCACTGCTGGAGCCACGTTCAAAGTCAATGTAAAATCGCTGCTCTACTCCCACCAGTTGAATTTTATACAAAGGTCATCAATTGATCTTTAATGGATGCATTTTTTGAGAACAAAGCATAAACAGCCCACAATGAATATTATAATACACACATACAGGGCCACTGATAAGAGGGGGACAACGTTTTGTTCCAGGTCAAGATTCAGGTCATGTTATTCTATATATACTGTTTATATGCAGTGTGAAACTATAAGAACATTATTTAACATTTGGTCATATTATTCTGCTCAGTGTCATGTCTAACAATATCCTTCAACTCTAAAATCTCTATAACATCACTATATCTACATTTTACAGAGATTGTTATTTTTTTTTACATTGTTATTTTTTACATAATATCCTCACTAGTCAGAAGAAAAAAAGATACTAGGATGTAATGATGTGGGCCTTGCATCGTTCTGATTTGTTTAAAATAATGGCTTATTATTTTCCCAATTCAATGCACAATGGAACTTTTGACAGAAACTCAGTCTCACTTTGTTTCCCCAGACACATGAGCAGCCTTCCAGAGGAGATGAAACAGGATGTACAACTCAACAGCCCCTTGTGATGGAGAGCAGCATGAGGCAACGCTCCAATGCAAATCGGCACCAGAGGAGATTAAAGCACCCCATCCCACTCGCACCCAAAGCCCTAATACACAAAGGCAACCCTGACTGAACTGGATCCTAATCTCAGATATGCACTCCACAGCAATAGCAACCCCCCCCAACCTCATTTGCTAATACACAGTAACATACATCCTTAGCATTCCACATGTGGAGCGGAAATCTAGCTGCTGCTGACAGGCTGTGCAGATATATGGGGCTGCGCTTGCTGTGTTCATGTCATTGATTTGGTGCAAGGTTGGGAATTTCAGGAATCATGCAAGTATTAAAAGACGGCCTATCAAGAACATGGTTATGGCAGCATAAGACTATTGCAGCAATTGGACCATATGTTACTATGGTGGTGTTCATGCTATGCTGTGATTATCGTGATTGGGAAGTATGCAGGGAGTTGGTCTAGTCTTACACCGTGTCCCAATCAACCGGGTGTTTCCAGTGTCAAGTCTTCACTGAAAGTATTTATGCAACAGCCAATCAGAACATACTTAATGTTTAATGCTGCGTTTCATGCAAAGTTGATGTGGGATATTTATATTCACTTACTTCCAATCATAAAGGTGTTCCATTGGCCATTATATTGTAAGTGCTGATACTCGAAAGATTATATATAAGGAAACAAAATAGCAAAGCTATTGTTAGCTTAACAACTGTAAGATTCCCCAGCAGTGTTGGGAGTAACGCGTTACAAAAGTAATGTATTACAGTAACTTATTACTTTTTGTTGTAACGCAGTAGTGTAAGGCATTACTAATACATTTTCAGTAATATTTTACTCGGTACATGTTCAGTAATGCTTGCGTTACAACACACTTTTAATCCAAAATTTAACAAATGAAAAATGCTATATAGTTATTTGCTGTTCGTGGTCAGTCAATAATCGCGTGTGGTGTCCAAGTTTGTAAATAACGACTAAATGACTGCTTCTGATATATTTGTATGGCGATTTATTTCATTCATCTCCCTCTTGCTGGTGTACCTTTGTGTGACATAGTCCAGTAAAAGCCTGTTTAGGGCAGGTTTTACAGGAGTGCCGCGAGGCATGATTTCGGTCTCTGTGCTCGCGCTGGCCAGTGGAAAAGCGGTTAATGGGAGAATATGGTAGAAGAAGACTGTAGCCTACATTTGCGGGATGGACGTATGTGCATTACCGGCGCCTCCGTGTCCTGAGTATCTCTTGTCTACTATATATCTTATTTATTAAATCCAGGCAACTGGTTGATGAAACATTGATTAAAATTAAGATACAATTAATACAAAACGAAATTCACTTTAAAGAAAGGCTTTGTGCTTTCTGTTTGAGGTCTCTGTGAAAGTTTTAAAGCAGTCTTTTAGTGCCGCTTTCAGAGCGGTCATGTCCGTAACTAAAAAATATTTTGCTACCTAAAAGTTAAAGATTTTTTGTGTCACGCATGCATGCATGTCTATTTCCCTCATATTAAATATAAAACGCATGTGTGTAGAGTAGACTGATATTTTTCTAATGTCTGGACTCCTTTATTATAGCCTATGGATATATAAACAGACGTTTCAATATATTGGTATTAAATGCATTTTCTGAGAATTTATATTTCAAGGTTTTACTGCAAATGTCACGTCCATAACGCTGGAATTGCCCAATTTTAAAGAATTTATTCTCAACTAGTTTTGTGGTGTAGGTACCTATTTTATAATGTTAATTTCAAATAATACTAATAGTAATTTAAAGATGTGGTAGCTTTGGATCTGGACGGGAAGGATAACTTTGGGAGTGGGAAGGGGTGTGTCGTGATTCTGCCTTCTCACACCGCGCACCGTGACACAGGTTCGTGGATCTGAGTGTCGTGGTTTCATATCGCATATAGTTACAGCCCTAGTCATTTTAGAATGTTAAGTTCTACTTCTGTAGTTATTTTGGTGAAAGTAACTCAAAAGTAATACTGGAGTAATGTAATGCATTACAATTCTGAGACAGTAATATTGTAAGGTAAAGAATTACTTTTAAATAACAGTAACAAGTAATGTATAATGTATTACAGTTTGGAAGTAACTTGCACAACACTGTTCCCCAGTAGCCAAATTGCAGAGGATCACTGCAAACATTTTGCTAAACAGGCCCAGGAATACATTCTGTGTGCCAAAATGTGAATGATCACTGTGTACCTGAGTGCTGTCATGTTTATGTTTGCATGATATACTCGCGCATCTGGGGAAAAACAAAATTGGAGTTGTGAATTTCCTAATCACTTTCCAAGTTGAAAGTCAGAGGTTAAGTGATGTTCTGTTGTATTTTTTCCAAGAGGGAAGTTGGAAATGCTGACTTCCACGGCTATCTTTGTTGAGATTTTGGACCAATGAGATTTTTGCGCTGACGAGTCACTAAAACCAAGCGTGTCAAATTCAGCTTGATGCAGACATAGCTGGAGAAATGTGATTAATTTATTGTTGCTTTATTACATTGTCTCATGTCAGGGCACTCTAATTTACTTCTGTGAAGATCATTGCTTGGAAGAAAAAAGAAATAGGCTAAACACTGCAGTACAACTAAGATTTTCTCAAGATGTGCTTGCCAAAAATTATGCAGTCCAACTCAATAAGCACAGTGTAAATTCACAGTGTAAAAACAGACATACACCAACCAAGGTTTCATTCATATTTGATGGATGACCTTGGGCCAAGATATTCTAGAGTGATATGCTCAATGGTAACAAGCCAAATCAAAAAGCATTCACAATCGACTGATGAACATGTTCTGGAGTCTTCAGGTAAGTCACTGACGCTATTCCTGTAGTGCCAATGGCATGTTATAAAGTCCTCTAGCTTATAAATATTTGTAAACACAGACTAACAACTGATGTGGACAATAAAATATATTGTGGCAGAAATAAACAGATTATAAAATCAAGTTTCAAGAGCACTTTGCTGTCTGGCGACTCTGCAATTATTTTCTAATATCTAATTCATTCTCAGAATGAAGTAGATGGCACAAACCTGCTGCACTGGCCCCAGGCCCTTGGAGAAAACACTCCTTTATACCCAGATTACTTGCACATTTATTCCGCCGCTCTACCTCGGCTCTGCTTTGAATGAGGGAATTGCGTGGCCTTGCTGCTGGAATGTAAACATCCCGTGGCAGGCCTGTGTCTGCGGCCCCCTGTCCTCCTCATCAGGAAGGATTGAAATCTGCCTCCCTCTCTTACTCCATCTCCACCAGCACACGTCCTCCAGCGCTGATCACAGATGAGCCGTGCAAAATGAAGAGCAAACATACCTGGATGTCATTACAAAGCACTCCCATAGTTTACAGGAAGTACACTGAGGCCTAAAACCAACAACCGCTCCTTCTCTGTTCCCATTCTCCTCGCAGGGTGGCAGCAGGAGGGAATAGGGAAGGAATGAGCTCCGGTAAGGGTCAGAAAGAATCCTGCTGCTCGTTTTTTACGTCTGTTTTGACAGGCACTCAGAGCACCAACAACGCTTGCCGTAATTTGTCTCCATTTGCTCAGCCGTTGTTATCATTTCCCCAATCAATCCTGACGCAAAGGGTCTTTTTTAGATGCTGATATGTTTATGTCAAAAGGGGAAATTCTTGCGACAGGAATTTGATGACTGCAAAGTATGTACTCTGATTTAAAAACCTTGCTATGGTGCTGAAGGGATCACAAAGCATTTCTGAGAGGATGCCAGTGTGCCAGCCAAAGTAGCACTTTTAGATCATTTATCATGTCAGGCCGAGGCATGTCTCAGAAAGAAAGACAAATCATTTTTTCTGATTAGAAAAATCCCTTTGACCAAGGTGTTTACCAGCTCTCTCTGGACCAGTGGATGAAATGGTGAACTACAATCAAGAATATTCCTATATATTCCCCATAAAAGGGAACAAGGGAAAACAAGGGAAGGAAAAAACAAAAGATTTTCAAAGTTGATTAGTGACTAGGTTGTATAAACCACTACTTCATTTGTCAATCTCAAGGACAACCTCTACAATTTGGCTGATTTAGGGTTACATTTATTAAGCACCAATCAGATGCATCAGGACTGAGGGCAATATAACCAAAATATTTTATTGCGCTGTCATTGTCCTCACAAAAATGCATTATGCATAATAATGAGAGCATTGTTCACAGCAGGCGATCTGAAGTCTAATGGTGATTGTCTTGATTTTTTGGTTGAAAAGGGTGCATTTGTAACAAAAGTACTGCTTTGATGGTGTAGAAGTTTTGCTTTAAAGGGGATGAAATTAAAGACTTATCAGAGGAATATTTAACATCCTGACAGTTTCACAGCTTGTCTACACTGCAAGTTTAGCATTGCATTGCATGTTTGCAGTGTAAATGATGATGCAACAATGATGATTTGAGCGCAGGCTTGATAATTTTACAGATAAACACAAAATACTGAGTGAACATCCATATGGCTTTAGAGCCTATAGGTCGGCCTCAATGGCAGTGATGGAACTGGTAGAAGAGATTTCCACTGCAATGGATGGTAATGAATACACTGTGGAGGTGTTCCTAGACTTAAAAAAAAAAAAAAAAGTTATTGATCACGGCTTATTAATGATGAAACAGGAGAGAGTATAAAGTGAAAATGGTGGAAGGATGGTATAAGAGGAAAAGCCCTATCTTGGTTAAGAGGTTACCTTGATGATAGATATCAGTTTGTACAAATAAATAATGCAAAATCGGATCTAATAAAAGTCACTTGTGGTGTTCCTCAAGGTTCGGTGCTAGGCCCCATATTGTTTGTACTGTATATAAATGAATGATATTGTAATATATATTTAAAAAAAAAAGCTGTCTTTGCTGATGATACACATGTATATTGTTCGGGGAAAATTTTTGAATACAGTGGAAATTGAATTGATGGTCTTAAAAAAAATGGTTTGATTATAATAGACTTTCATTTCATTTAATTAAAACAAAGTTCATAATATTTAGTAATCTAGAAAGTAATAACAAAGCGAAAATGATGATTATAATGAGAGAATAGAAAGAGTGTATCAAAATAAATGTATGTGTGTTATAATAGATTATAAATTATGCTGGAAACCAGATATTAATAATATAAAAACAAAAATGTCTAAATCCATTGCAATATTAAATAGAACAAAACATATGTTGAACGAAAAAAAATCATTCTATATATATATATATATATATATATATATATATATATATATATATATATATACACACTACTAATTCCTCGCTTAGATAAAGATCAAATTAAACAGTTGACCACATTGATCAACTATATGGTTGTCATGTTAACACATCCCTACTTTTCAAATTAGTTTTAATAGTAATTTATTGTAATTCCCCATGGGTTGAACAAAAAGTGCTTTAAAACATATTTCCATTAAGACAACAAAAAAAGGAGAGAAAACCAAAATGTAATAAAATATCCTAAGTGGTATGTGGTCTTTAAAATCTGGTAACAATTTCTTGTTAATTTGAGGTTTTGGCTGATACATGTATAACATGGTTTTGACAAATTCTCTGTAGTATTCTCATCTTTTGAGGTGTCTATTGATTGTGAGTTTACAACTCATCTCTGATGCAAAGCCATTTGATTGAAACCTTATTATACCTTTACTACAGATTCTCTAGAGAGAGCAGTTGAGGCTTGCGGAGTGACAGCAGACACGAAACTGCAACTGTTTGCTACGGGATGCTCTCGTTTGCGAAGGGTACACATTCTGGCAGCCCAACAGACTCTACTGTGACAAGCCTGCTTTGTATTCCACACTATTACTCCCCATGAGAAAACCTTTCATAACACAGTCTTATGCTCTTGTGTTTTCTTGAGCTTTTCCGTTATCTATCCCACCTCCTTTTCCATTTACTTTTCCTCCGTTGTATTCATCTCTCCAATTCCTTTCTCCAACACCTCCCTAAACTCACACCCTGAGTTGGAGCCTCTCACTGCAGGACAACCAAAAGCTGCCGTGACTTCACCCAAATTCTCCCGTTACCTCAGGGTAATCCCGGCGTGATTGCCCTGCTTAGTGGCCCTTCTCCTTGCTCCCACAGGTGGCACGCTACTCACCAGACACTGCCTCTCGCAAGGAAAACAACGTGCAAGTCTTGTTTGGATAACACTCAGGGCTAATCTGTCCGGAAAGGGAGGACCTGTTCGTGAGTGGCACTGGAATAACAGGTCTGTTTGAGAAAAGAGCATTCGGCTGCTTTCTCCAACTAGAGAATGTTTCCAGTGGCATAGTGTTTTTTAGGTGATAGATTGCAGGATCTTGCAGCCACCTTTGCAAGCAAAGTCCAACCCCATCATCTGTAAAGCATGACTAAGTTTTGAGTTCCTCACCTTCAGCTCTGATCTCGATTGGTCCCGCATGAGAGGACATTGCAATTTCTGCCTCATC
This sequence comes from Rutilus rutilus, assembly GCF_951802725.1. Classification (NCBI taxonomy): domain Eukaryota; kingdom Metazoa; phylum Chordata; class Actinopteri; order Cypriniformes; family Leuciscidae; genus Rutilus; species Rutilus rutilus. Next base: position 24,598,651 of record NC_140229.1, on the reverse strand, counting down.
TTTTCTGTGTGCCATGAGCAGGAAAATTTGAGGACTACCAGATGCAAGGGTGTCCAAAATTGCTCCTGGTGGTCCTATGTCCTGCAGAGTTTAGCTCCAACTTGTTCTAACACACCTGCCTGGAAGTTTCTTCTCATCCTGAAGACCTTGATTATTGTTCAGACGGGAGCTAAACTCTATAGAATAGTGGCCTTCCATGAGCAGGATTGGACACCCCAGACAAAGTGCAACACATAGGTAACATTTATTGATACGCACTACACACTACGGCATCACAATCGTTAAAATTGGGAAGAATTGTCTCTCACACTTTCAGAAATGTCTAAGGGTACGTTTACACGACAACGATATGCTTAAAACGCTTGGTTAAATGTGCTTAAATATGCTTAAAGTTTTCCGCGTACAGATGACACCATTGTCAAAATGATCCCCATTCTGGCGAAACTAAAAATGCTGTATTCTGCGATGAAACACTATGGACTGAACATGTGATACGCATGTGCATGACGTCATCGTTTTCACAGATTCAAGTTTTTGTTGTTTATACAGAGACTTTAAAACCCAATTTTTTCAAAAGTTCGCATTTTCAGGCACCCAAAACGGCATTGTCGTGTAAACGAATGGCCAAAACGCATACAAAGTTGTACGTTTTTAGTTGAAAACAGTGTCGTGTAAACAGCCCCTAAATTGACTTCTCTCTTCTTTTGGGGAAGTAATCATTACATTTTAAGAGTTTCATTTTTGAGCTTATGTTTTAAGGGCCACCAGACAGCTGCTAACCCACACAGGAAATTAAAACTTATTGCAAGCATTAGTTTTTGGAAACAACCATTTCAATTCAGTGTTTGCTTCATCGTGCACAACCCGAGCACACACACAAGAAGCTTGGAATCTAAGAGGGCAATCTATCAGTAGATTTACCGCCGCTGCCACACATGCAAACAGAGACATTAGATCATGTACAGTAATTGCACTAATATTATGACTACATATACAGTCGTGGCATTTATGGTGATATTAAAACGTAATTATCTTTGCAAAATTTCTCTCAAAGTGTACTTTATTTCAAAACTAAATTGCAGTTCGAGGAGCAAAGGCTCAGAATGATGGCGTGTTTAAACATCACGGACATTTTCTTTTATGCATCTCCTGATGAGCATAATTCAAGCGACGTTCATTAATTGTGATGACATTCATAAATACGACATAAAAGATATTAATATGCACTTGACATGGAATGTGACCTTCGAAGGCTCATTTAGAAACTGCTAATTGTGTATACTTAGCAAAACCTGTATCATCTATCAGTCTGGAGAATGGCTATTGACCTCTAAAGTTGCAGTTTTGTTTCTGTAGCAATATTCATTGTTTTGCATTGGTATCATAGCACACACAAAAAAAAAAAGCTATTAGTTGCATTTAGTTGACTCTGAGTTGTGAGAGGAGTGAGATCTGATAACAAAGGTTAATTCTAACAACTGTGGATTTCCTGACCCAATTTCTCCAACAAACACCTCTTAGAGAGTGCATGCAGATGGAGGCGTGAAGATTAATGCCCAGACTTTGCCATTTGACATATGTGGGTTCTCTGTTTTGCGTACGCCAATGCCCTCTTTTCAAGCTAGGCCTCACGTGAACACAATGCTAGCTTCACTTTGATGAATTATCATGGCTAGATGGGAATGAAAAACAGAAAAGTTGAGGGACAGGACTGTTCTTTAGTGTCTTTAGAGGAGAACGCACCTATAACTGCAAGTGATGAGAAAAAGTGAGTTACAAAAACAGTGAGGGTGTATTATACAACTATCAACACAGAGTCTGATGAGCTTCTCTGAGTTTCTATGCTTGTAGGTGTAGTGAATGGGGCATGATGCATCAAATGGAGTCTGAAACAGATGGCATGCATACTTTTGTTGTCATCATTTGGGTCACTGGGCTCAATTTGAATGCCTTAGTGACTGGTATAGGGGCAGCTGAAGCTGAACAAGCAGATGCACTCAGTTGAATAGAGAAAGAATGCTCTGGCTGTGCACTGTAAAATAAGTTAAGAAAGCTCAAAAAATACTTGAGGCAACCAGTATCAACTTAACAACTTAAAATTGTAATAATATAATAATTTCTACCAACTCAAAAATGTAGAACTTTCTTGATTTGTATATCAGCAAACTGAAAGGGTTATATAGAGTCGCTGCTAGAAGTTGTTTACTCACTGAAATGGAAGAAAACTTCACAGAAAAGCACCTATTAATTCCAAATAACAAATGTGTGTCATCATAATTCCCCAGTATGCTCAGCAGCCTGTGAGTTGGATATAGTAACTTGGATATACTCACACTAAAGGTACGTTTACACGATAACGATACGCTTAAAACGGAGAAGTTTTTCCTTTGAGTTTTCCGAGTACAGAACGATCCCCGTTCACATGGATCCGCGAAAATGACTAAAAAAGCTGTATTCTGTTGCCAGGCCATTAGATGGCGATGAAACACTATAGATTGAACACATTACACGCATGTGCATGACGTCATCGTCTTCAGAGATTCGCATTTCTTGCTGTTTACATGGAGACCGTTTTCAAACACTTGCACTTTGAAACACGTTTTCAAAAGTTTACATTTTCAGGCACCGAAAACGCCGTTGACGTAAACGAACGGCCAAAACGCAAAAAACAGTTTTACGTTTTTAGTTGAAAACGATGTCGTGTATAAACAGCCACTTAATTATCTGAAATTGTATTTACATTTTTGAGTAATGTCAACTTGTTCTACATTCAATAATCCACTCAACCTTAAAAAAAAGTTTGTCAGACAAAATGGACGTTTTTACAGTATTTTTTTGTTTTTACAGTTTTATTATTTTTACAGTTTCTGCTTGCCTTGCCCGACTTAAACCACTCTTCCAGAAAGTTTGGTGCTCTCAATTGGTTCAAGCTGGTTTTCCAGCCTTGGCCAAACTAGTCTTTTAGCCTGACCAGCACCAAACCTCTCTTAATCCATCACATTTCACATTATAACATACCATTTTCAAAGAAACTTTTAAATGTAATGACTACAAAAATGTGAGGTAAAAGTTGTAATGTATCTGTTTGAATATGTGCATGTGTAAATTTGTAATTATCTCAACAAGAAGATAAGATAAAAAGTACCTTTATACAAATATTACATCTTTAGGCTGAATTGTAATATGGAAATTAAATAGAAAAGCTGGTTTCAAGTCATTATTGAATTTTTTATGTTTTTTTTTTTCTAAATAAATTAATGCAATTAAGACAAAACAATGAGTGTCACTGACACATTAGCACACCTGCATACGCTTTCAGAATCAACTCTGCAAGAACGCTCACGTTTACACCCCATGCACAAGCTGCAAGCTGCAACCCACATTGAATTCTCCAATGAATCCACTTGTCAGCAGCTTTTATCCTCAACGGACCACAAATAGCATTTTTTTCCCCTCAATAATGCATTATAAGACAATGAAAGTCAAGCACTTTCATCAAGTTCAGCATCGAGTTACGCCTTTCTCGCATAACTAATTTGATGATATACTTGGTGAACAGAGCGCAAAGCTCAAAGTTGTTTGGGGAATGTTTTTTGTCACCGTCAACATCTTTTGAAGGATTAATGAAGGGCAGAAATAGAAACTATCACCAGACGGATCACAAATGCTTCATTTAATGTGTTCGGCTTAATGAGCTCATAGAGAGTCAACAGCAAAGACGGAAGCAATGGAAACGTGTGAAAAACAGTTAGTCACTCACAGGGTATTTTCACACTTGGTGTGATTGTTTCCATCATTGTGAACAACATCATAAATAGCATCAACTGTACACCACTGTATCAAAGTAACAATTCATGAGAAGAAGATGCCAACTTCACTGTTTTATTCATTTTTGTGTCCCTTTGCTTTTACGGCCAAACACACACACACACACACACACACACACACACACACACACACACACACACACACACACACACACACACACACACACACACACACAATCCACACAATCGCACTTATATCAGTCAGCTGCAAAGTTGCATTCAAAGGAATGTGAAAAACGCAAGCTATTCTCCCCGAAAACGATTTCTGAGATCAGTAGATGAGAAATGCATTACAAGGAAATTGCTCATTATCATTGGCAGTTAATATGGTTGGGAAAGCATTACAAAAAGTAGGTTTTTCATGATATTTGCTCTGAAATGTAAAAAAAAAATGGGTAATTTCAGGTTATTTTCAACTAAACAGACTCAGTAGCAAAATATATTTAAGATATTTAACCTAAAATCTAGTAAAAATCTAGTTGAAACTAAATAATAACTGTTTAACAAAAAAAGTTATTACAGCATTTTCATTTATATGCACCAAAATAGTACAGTGCACAAACTTTTGTGCACAAAATGACACTAAAAATAGGACACTATATGCAGAAATGAACATTAACCAATAATAATAAATACAAAAAAAATGAATTAATTAATTGACGTAAAAATAAACAAATTCTAACCTGTAAAACTTAAAATGTTATAGATATTACAAACATCTATCTTAACACTTTTATTAGTCAAATGACAATCTTTAGCAAACTTATTATTCAAACCAAAATTTGTATTAAATCATCAAGACATTTACAATTTTGCCTAATTTTATAGCCAACATTAATAGCCAACAGCATCAAAAGCTGTGGAGTGAAATTTCAGAAATTAGGCAATCATACTAGAGGTCATTTACTTGAAAGAGTCTTAAAGGTACAGGAGCAAAAACCGCATTAATATGCATTTAAACAGAGGGAAGAGGAAAATAAATTGCCATCAAAACTTTTCTGAAGACAGTCAGTTCCCTTCAGAGACGCATTCATATAAACCCTCATATACCCCAACCCCAATAACAAAAAAAAAAAAAAAAACTGATTGAAGGCTGGTCGACCGGTGCATCTCTAAATGTATGCATTGTTCTTCAGGACTTGACAGTAAGAGCTGTCACACTGATGCTTTCCACAGTCAATGTTGTAACATAATGCTCTCAAGGATGAAGAAAGCACAAAGGCAGAACGCACAGGGCTAGAGGAAGAGAGAGAGATAGAGTAAATGCATGAGTAAGAATAGAATGGTCTAGCTGTCCCAGAGAGCTCGCTGGATCGATACACCCCAGAGGATAAGCAGCCAACCTGCACTGTTTCAGATAATAAGTCCCCATCACCTGAAATCAAACACTGAATCACTGAACATGAGATCCACTCAGGACTTCAGGAGACAGTGCACTCCACACTGAACTCATCCTGCGCTTGCATTGCAGCAGGTGGAGATTTATCCGAATTAGGACTCTTAAACCATTGTGCTACTGGTGTTGTGCGTGGTTTGCTTGTGTTGTTGTTCCTTCAAGCTTTAAATTTACACTAATCTAAAATAATTAGGGGCCAAGCAACCAAGGTGCATAGACACCTATTGTAATCGTTAGTCTTCTTCTTCTTCTTCTTCTTCTCTTGAGTCTATGGCAGCCTATAGAACTGCTTACGGGTAAGTTATGAAATTTGGTACACTGATAGAGGACAGTCTGAACATCAACATCACAGTAATTTTGGAGTGTAACTCATACACTCTAACTCAATCCCTTTAGTGCCAACACTCACGTTTACGCTAATAATTTTTGAACCGTGAGGGCTAGACACAAAATATTTTCCTTGATTCGACTTTCATCAATTTTCCCACCATTTAGAATGTTCCGAAAAACCCAATTTTTCAAACTCATCCTTGATGCTTTATCCTATTTTTCTCAAAATTAAAGTCAGATCATCTTGTGGATGTATCTCTTGAAAGATTTGATATATTGACACCAAACTTTTTGTGTGTAATTGTCATCCAACACTGGCATGGGAAAAAAGTCAGGCATTTTTCAAAATATTCACTTTTTTGTTCCAAAGAAGAAGACAAAAAGTCATACTTGTTTGGAACAACATGAGGATGAGTAAATTGTAACAACTTTCATTTTTGGGTGTGCTATCCCTTTAACTATTTTATCAAGTGTTTATTTTTTATTTGTTTTTTACTTTATTCTATTAAAGAGCAACCACTGAGCAATAACATTCAAGAGGCAATTAAAAAATATATACATATATTGTTAGGCTTGATTTTTATGAAGGATTTATCTTTGCAGTACAGGCAAAATCAAACAGACACAAATATTAAAACACAGAAAGGTTTTTCTGCACACTCAAAAGTCTTTGTTGTTGGATTATTATTATATTCTCAGTATTTTAACAATGGCAATGTCACCAGAAAGCCTAGGGCTTAAACCTTTGAGGGCAGACCAAGGGCAACAGATACATGGCAAAACTGTTTCGGGATATGAGAAAATCCTTGGTAAAAACAAAAATGCCCTGAAAGGAAGAATCCACAAGCAGAACCTGCTGAAGGAAAGGAGTCTCTGCCCTGGCAAGAAGATGGACACATCATTAACCTTCAAGTCATTAAGGTCTTGGAAAAGCAACAATCCCAAATAGACCAAGACGGTGTAGCACAGCTGGAGGTGCGTACAAATGTTAAGAGGTCCCGTTCTATAAAGCATGGACAGAGAGCTTGAGGACATGGGTGACAAGTTGAAGACAGGTCAAAACAGGACAAGTAAGCTGGAATGGGTATGGTCACATGGTCAGAAGGATCCAGAAGTAAATCGTGTCCCAGGGGTAGAAACCAAGAGAATGGTATGCTGATTGAATGAGCTACTTAAGCATCCCCTCAGGACATGAATTAATTAGTTAATTAGTATAAAATAATATTGGTATGCTGTGAGATAATGGAAAGGTCATTATGCAGTACAAAAGACACCAGAACAACTGTCATCAGTATGGAAGACCTGAGTCCCATTAGATCATTGCAGGCAAGCAATCTAAAACACTGACCACACCTCAAGACTACCCAGTGTACGGGAAATGCTACCATTATATTGATACTCATACCTTAATAATAAACTAATAGATTAGCTAAAGGTTCATCATTGGGACTACAATTGAATAGGAACCTGCGTCCCAAACAGACGACGTGAGTTGAACACAATGACTGCTGAACAAGCTAGACTTTACTTAGTTGAGATTTCCACAATGGATGGTTTGGGAAACAGGGAAGCCTGACCATTTAGATCATTCTTCTGGAAAATGCCAGATTGGAATAGTATTTCCATGTTTATGGTGGCTAGTGCTGGTTTAGTCCTGGTCTAGCTCAGATTTTTTTTTCTCAACTGCTTCAGATATACATTTTAAATGTATGTAGTTTTAAATAATTTATACATTAAAATGATCAGATTATTAATGTTTCACACATTTTCCACCCTTCATAATTCTTTCATTTACAGAGAAAACATACAATAATAGTTGAAAAATATACAGCTGTAATATAACACCAAGGCAGCCATAAATTCAGAAGCACTTTGCTGAAAAATTATGGCATATGGCATTAAAACACCATCAGTGTTAGCTGGATTTAATCTTTTTCACAGATTTTCCAAACACATAAAAACCAATTGCACTTGCAGAATTTTTGCAGAACACTGCCATTCAAAAGTTTTGGTTTGGTAAGATTATGTTTTAAAAAGAACTCTCTTATGTTCACCAAAATATTCTACATTCATTTGATCAAAAAATTTAGTAAAAACTGCAATACTGTGAAATAGTATTACAATTTGAAATGGCTATTCCTGTAAAGCAAAACTCTTTCCTGTGCATTCCTGTTTCCACTAGAGGCCACTCATCCCGTTTCCTTGGCTTTCCCATCATAAACTACACTTCCCATTACCCATTGCCTAGACTCATTATTGTTTGATCACTTCCACCCATGTGTCATTACCCTTGTTAACTCAGTCACTTGTGCAGTCTTGTTTAGCGTTATACTGCAATTCTGAGTGCTTTACCCTGTTCCTGTTTTATGGTCACAATCTTCTTCCCTGTTTTCTTCCCTGATTTCCCTGTTTGCCTGTGTCTTGAACTCTGTTGCTTATCTGGATTGTTTGCCCTGTGGTTTTGACCTTCTGCCTGTTATTTGGATTACCCTAATAAAACTGCATTTATATCCTCAGCCTTTGTGTCACAGAGCAGTACGTGACAAACATCATTCATACCATACAGTAGCTATAATGATAACGGCACCAAGAAACAATATAGTTGAAATCACTTTCAGAATGTTTTTTTTTTTAGCTGATAAACGTTAAATACATTGACAGCCAGTCAGAATCCATCATGCTTTAAGAGCTTGAGCATTTAAACTGGCATAATATAAAATTGCTGAGCTTGTGCTTATAAACAGAACAATTCCATGTGTTGGTGTGGACGCTAATACACCTATCGTTCTTGGTGTGAAAGGGCCTTAACACATAACAGTCTACTAATACTCAACTGAGAGTTAGTTGACATGTAGATGCAAAGTTAGTTACAATGTCTAAAGTGGACTATCGAAATAAAGTGTAACCATTCCATCTCTCAATTTTCATCTTTCATTTCAAAAACATCTTACAGACTCCAAACACTTGAACGCTAGCATACATGATCAACAAATTAAAGATTCACTGACAATGCATCACTGGCCCGACAAGGCCACTTGCCGCGTTTCCACTATCACTTCCAGGGCTTGATCGGGCCTCGTCGGGGCTTCCTCGGGGCCAACGGCCAGGGTTTTTTGGCCCGCCGAATACCTTGGTCCAAAGCGGGCCATCTCGGCCTTGAGGAGTGGTTATGAACAGAGGCGGAGTTTACCTGAGTCTGGAGACGGCAGCGCTGGATGACTTCATACCAGCTAACATCAGCATTAAAGACTTTTAAAATCATTTTAGCTCAAAACTCACTTTCATGTTTGTGATCCGATGTGGATTCTGATCACTGTATAAGGCAAAAATATTTATATGCGATGCAAAAGACTATGCGCGCTAACCATTAGCACAGAAAACATGGTAAATATGACCGCTTGAATAAATCAGACAAATCATATAGGCTATCACAATCATGTTTTTATTTTATCTGCCAGTACGTCTCGACTCTATACCGGACTGTCTGATATCCATATTTAGCACCGCATATGTCATAAAATAAAGCAACTCCGGTTTTTCGAGAGCTTTCTCTGACTGAAAATATAACTGTATTGGGACTGTCACTGGAGAGAGTGCTAAAGCTCCTCAGGTCATATTTTTGGTGGCACATTTGTAGAAATGATCATTCTTTCTAAATGTGATTTAAACCATACTGTCCTGTGACTACAAATAAACAGAAACAGACGCGACTGGATAAGTGCGTGTGTCCTCTTACTTTTGTGTGTCCTCTGACTAGCGCAGCAATGCTGTTTAAAATACATTTCAGATGTTGAGGCTTGTTGACCAGCAGTGTATCACTTGCAAATCTGATTGACCAAGAAAGTCTAGCTGGTTAACTCAAACTCTTTTACTTTAGCTTTGTTGATAGCAGATGGCTTATTGCTGAAATGGTTGAGCTGAACTGGCTTTACCTGCTAGAGGTCTGAATGTCTCAGAAATCTCTTTAGCCCAACAAGCATGTTTAAGGCAGCAGTATCCATCCATTCAGGGTGCTGGAGTTTGGAAATACAATTCCACCGTCCTTTGAATCAATTTCCAGGCTTGAATCACTTTTGCCAGTTTGGCTGAAAAGGTTACAGACAGAGCACGAGGGTGTTTTTCTTACTCTGATAGCTAACATAGAGTACAGAGAATATCACAGCAAATCAATTGCAGCATTCCTTGTGCAAGAACTCCCAGAGCTTTGCAGTATTTCTATTTGTGTATGGCTCGGGTTCAAGTGCTAGTCAGTGTCGTCTCATTCATTTCATGCACAAAATGTACTGGAATTGCAACTTTAGATTTATAGTACAACACTGTAAATATGGACCTCTTCTGCATATATTTCATTTCTGTAATACCACTTGACATATGACAGGTAGTTAATCTGCATATTTTAAAGTGGTGCTCTGAGTACAACAGCAGGAAAAACACTCATATTCGAGCAGGGCAGAGGAAAGATAATCATGCAATTACAAAAACGCATATGGAAAATGAATGCACAACCAGGGGTTGAAAAATACCTGGTGGATTATTCAGGACACTAGGAATTAAATTTCTGAAATCTGTTTTAATACTCTTCTTTTTGGCATCTGGGGACCTGCTTATAATGTTTTGTTAGGTTTGTTTGGGTACGTGTGCATGCAGTAAAGCAGTAATACACTTTAACAATATGGGATCAAAAGGTTTAGGCAGATTTGCACCTTATTGTGAATTGTGTAATATTTTTAGTCTTAAAATATATTTCTCCTCTCGCAGTGTAACGTGCAAAGGCAACTATGAGTAAGCCATAAGTATATTCATCAGTTGTAGACGTGCCGATACGGTAATGTGATATATCACGATAATGAACATGCCCGGTATTATTATTACTGTAAGAATATTTGGGAAACAACAACTACTTTTACTATTCTACATTAATTTGTGCTGCTTTTGGCACAAAAAAAAAACAAAACATTTTACCATTTTTATCTAAAATATTCAATTTATACTTAAAGGTGAATTTTTTTCTGCACCTGTGGAGACAAAACACTATTGGTCCATTGGTTGGACAAACAGGTAGTCTGCCTAACTAGCACATTTTATGAGAACTTTCCATAGACATAATGATTTACATTTTACTGTACAAACTTTATAATCTATCCCCTGACCATAGGCTTAGAGTGAACCAACTCCAGGGTAAGTCTAAGTAGATGCATTTCCTCTTTAAAAACACATTTATATAGCAAGTCATGAAATGGTTTCAAGTTATATGTTGCCTAGTAACAACCAACACATCCCAGCATAACTTTGTTATTGAACCAACTATAATTTGAACAGAAAATCAAGCATACCAATGGCAACCAATACAAATAATAAATAACCACTGCCTTACCTAATGCAGCAAAACAAAAGTTTTATTAAAATTCTGAATGGAATAGATGGCCTAGAAAGAGCGCTCCCTATAATCACTGAAAATCTGCACAAAGAATCTCTTAAGTTAACAAGAGGATTTGCGAGAGTGCAGAACTCTTGGACAAAAACTCTACTCTAACGTAAACCCGTCTGATTGGCCATTGCGTTCAAGAAATCAACAGATATGTTTGTGACTGGCTACATTGTTTAACACTGCAAAAACATGAATAAGAAACATTTGACGCTCTCAAGAGTTCAAACACCAAATCTCGCCAACATGCTATTATTCTGCCGAAAACTTACTCACACTCTGTCTATGCCACTAACCCCAAACCAACCCATCACAGAAAACTTTGGGGACCAAAAAATAATGTCCCCACAAGGATCAGAGATTTTGGATATTGCCATCTTTGTGGGTACATTTTCTACTGCCATAATGTAAGGTTTACCAGGACCACACACACACAGTTTTATTTGTACGTACAATTACGGAGAGAGGGACTGCCGCAACATTATTATTTTGTATGCAAGTGATTGTCCCAATACTGTAATGGAAACGCTGCATGGGCACCTTCACACACTTTTTCACTGTTGCAATTCAGATCTCATATTTTTATTTCCCCATTTGCATCTCCTACATAGGCATTCATTTGGCACTAAAGGTGCACGCACACACAGACAACCAACAAAAGGGAAATAACAGAGGAAAGCCTTCCATCCACACCAGAAATGTATTGCTCATGTCCTACGCAAGACTTTCATCCAACATTAGGTTTCTATTCACAAACAAAAACATCTGTGTGGAAGCGTGTGTGATTTAAACAGCTGTCTGGACAGTCCGTGAAGTAGCCTTGGGAGATGTTCTGATGTGCTGCTATAGTAAAATTACACAGACATTCAATAAAGATTGAATTTGATCTCAGCAGGATGGTGTGGCGACTATTTGAACTTTTACTTTGGAGCAAACTTTCATTGCCAAGATCTCAGTCATGCTGTTGCAAGATTGATACCAGCACTTTTCAATATGCAGGCTATGAAATTTGATTTCATTTATTTAAAATGTATATTTGATTTGATATTATTTATATTGCATCTAGGCTGGTCAACTGTGAGGCAAAGGAATTCCAAAGGAATGTGAGAGTCTCAACAATTTGGAGGAAGATTACATGTTCTTTGAGACCAAAATAAGATCTTTGAGACCTCAGTGGTACAAACCAAAGATAGCACATCACATTCGGAAAACTCCACAGTGATTTATGCTGGTGGGAGCTTTGTGTTTTTGTGATGCTACTCGTTGGCAGGAGCTGGAAAACCCGTAAAGACGGGAAAAATCCTCTAAGGAAAATGTGTCGCTATCTGCAAGAGCTCCTTGGATTGAAAGATTATACATCCTCCATCAGGGTGATGACCCACAACACTGGGCAAAAGCTACAGTGGTGTGGCCTCAAACCAGTAAAAGCCCAGACTTTAGTCCAATTGAGCATGTGTGCAATGACTCAAAAACTGCTGTTCACAAACTGTCTTCATCCAACATGATGGCAGATAAGCTATTTTGCCAAGAGGAATGGGCAGACATTCCAATGCCAAGGCGTGCAGCGCTGCATAGAGACTCACCGAAGGAAGCTGCCAAGAGTTTATAGGGGGTAGGAGAATAATGAACACGAAAATAGAGTTGATACTCTTCATCTATACACAAGTTAGGAGATTTTTTTCCTCTTGGAAAGATTTAGCAGTTCATTGTATAGTCTAATCAAACAAGTCATATCTAGGCACAGTTGTAGCCCTTTATTCTCCAGGCACAATCATTAAGAGCTGTGTGAATCAAACATGACCACTGCTAGCCCAGCATTGGGTGTACTTTACTTTATGTAGTTCATTAACATTTCAGAGCTTTTTTTATCTGTTAGAGCTTTGATCATTTTGCCAGCTGAACAGTTAGATGGCTTTCGCCAAGGGAACTCTAAATTTTAAATAAAGTTTAAAGTGTATACCCACAATGTGAATGAAAATAATTATATCCTTTGAAGACCATGTTATAAAGTTATAAAGCTGATTTTTTTCTACACACACACACACACACACACACACACACACACACACACACACACACTAACAAGCAGGATAACTAGGGGAAACACTTACGGATTTTAAGTCTTCACATGATAATTTACAGAAAACTGCAAGAATAAACCTCCTCATCTCTTGGAAACTCTCCTGATCTCACTAAGGTGAAATAATACTAAGACTCTCTCTTGTTAAGCAGTGTTCACTGTACTGAACAAGAACACCACGCTTGAACAAACACAAATCCAGCAGTCTGATCCCGAGTTCAACTCTGCCTTGCCAATTAGATGAATTTACACACAGTGGAACGCTGAAGCTGCAATGCATTGCGCGAGTCCATTAAGACTTCCAGCCCACTGCCCGAATGCATATTAAGATCTATGCTGACCCCCACGAGTAAACATTCCCCATTAGCGAGCTCGCAAAATCCTAGAATGGCCATGCTATTTGGCTCATGACCAAGGGGATGGACACTTAAGCCCTGTTCCAAAACCTAGTGAGCAGCCAACCAGAACTGCATTTTAAGGCATTTTATACATGCTCCGGACACAGAGGTTATTCCAAAATGGCAGGAGGCAAAATTTTGACCCAACAGCCTAATTCTAAACTAGCAAATCTTTCAGCGTAAAACAATCATAGAATTCAAGAAATCCGAACGTTCGCCTATCATCCATCGACCTCAAATTTGGCTTATCATTTGAAATGTATAATAAAAAAATAATAAAAAAATCACAATCACAACACAATGGTCCAGCCGACCAATCAGAGCACATTGCGCTTTTCGAAAGGAGGGGCTTAATAGAGACAGGAACTAAACAGAGTGTTACTGACAGACTGAGAAATGAGGAGCCGCAACTGTCAAATATGTGAAAAATTTTCTTGAAAAGTTTTTTGAACATTCAGGCATGAAAATCTGTTCTAGTAGACCCCAAAAACAAAATCAAGGCTTTGAAAAAGGACATATCAGGTCTCCTTTAAAGGGGTAGTTGAAAAAAATTACAAAAATCATGAAGATTCTTAGTAACTAAACTGATTTGGTGTCCATTGACTTACATTGTATGGACTATCTAAAAAATTTAATAAAATAAAAACTAAGACATTTCTCAAAATATCTTCATTATCCACAGAAAAAAAAACGACATTAGGGTGAGTTAACAACCAGTAGACTATTTTTGGTGAACTCTCCTGTTAAGGAACATGTTTTTGTGAGATTCATTCAGAATATAAAGAATAATGTCTGTATTTCACAACTAAAAACCAAACAAACAAATACAATTATTACAAACATATTTCATACTGTACATTTTTCTTTTAACATAGCATCATCTTGTTTTTTTCTTGTGATATTAGGGTGAAATGAAATATGCCACACACATGTCCTAGACAGGACTCATAAGATTCTCCTTTGTTGTCTCATTTCCACAGTTTAATTAAAAGAGGATAACAGTGCAACTACGGAAGGGAAGTACACAGCCTACATCTGTAGCTGCACACAAAACAGCTGTTTCCTCAGCGCTGTGTGTAGCCATGCCAATTTTATGCTTTCGGTGTTGGGATTTCCAAGGAGAACATCTTGAGCATTGATTGATGCAGGAAAAGGTTCTTTATTGACAGTGGAGAGTTTGAATGATTTATACACTGTAGTGAGACGTTTATTTTTGCACATCTTTGAAGGTAAACAGTTCAGCAAGCACATGGTAAGGCTGAAGCTGGTTTTCCTGAATAAGGCTTTATCATTTAACACCCAATGTAAGCAGTGTTTAGTATAAATCCTTGAAGCGGAGCTAGAGCACATTGAAAATGGTAGTAAAAGAGATATGTATTTTGAAGGGTGTTGACAGTGTGAGAAGTTCATGCACCTGACTTCTTTCACACGCTCTTTTTGCGAACGAGGACGTCTTTGAAAATCGCCTCTGCATTCGCTTTCATTCTCTCTTCACCCCCTGCTGATTCAAGGTATGAGCATGAGAGACAGTTCACACTTTCTAGCTTTAACGTCACCACTCTTGAAGTAAACATTAATGTGCAATTGTGCCACAAAATCCATGCAAATTCTCTAGGGAGGCAATACGCACATATTCTCACCACCTCTAACACAGCCGAACTTGGAGTTGTTGATAAAATTCACACTTGTACTCCAAAGGGATGCTGCTTTTTTTCTATTTAGGGGAGATGGCTAGTAGACGGCTTCAACATTATTTCTCCATTACCAAAGAACGCCAGCAGAGAAATGTCTGATCCAGTCACAGCTTACCAACTAAAGACAAAGTCTTAATCCCGGTTTTGAAATCACGCATGTCGAAATGCTAATATCTGAAAGCTGTCCATTTTCCATTATAATCCAGCACGTCTGCACATGAGACACATTATTCACCAACATTATTCATTCCACATTGCTATACTTGATCAAGATGCCGTCATCAAACAGGGTACTTGTGTATTATGAGGCCCTTTAGGCCACTAGAGACAAACAAGTGATTGATTGAATTCAACAGCCTCTCCACGCTGAGCCAGATTGGAACTGACCAGGACAATGGATGTTCAGAAATATATTTGCTCTCATTCTCACTTAGGGTCTCATGAATAATTAAATTGTTAGAGATGGGCTTGTCTTGACTCAATCTCACTGACTGATGACATAAAACAAGGCTTTGTCTATCTTTTCTGATGGAAGGATGGGGCTGGGTAGTATTCTTAGTTCTAGCTTAAAAATATCTCTAGACTCGGTCTATTATTTCAGCTCAAAATTATACTGCTTACACTTCTACCCTTTATTTATATTTCTGTTAAAATGTGTATTTAACGAAGACAGTCCGTTATTAACCAGTTACAAGGAATTGGAAATCAAAGGTGTCAGATTAAGAAAAAATATATATATATATTTAATTGTATCATGTGGATGCCAAGCCAATTTCTTAAAATAACCATTCCAAAATCTTTCATTTTCAAATTAAAACCATTTCCAGTTACTTCACATTCCATTAAACATACCATTTAGATAAAATCTTACCACTGTTCTCTGCAAATGTGTATTGACACCACATTTGTTGTTGTTTCAGCAGTTTACATGTCCAAATAAAATAAAACCCTATTCCTGTTAAGTGTATGTTAAGTGTAACTTAATTCAGGTTAAGTTAATTCAGGTATTAGTACATGATTATTCATGTACCTTTATTATAAATTGTTAACCAAAACACTGTTTAATTTGTTTGAGAGTTAAGCGTGAGTTCTCGCTTAAATTTCTTAAATCACTCTGATTCCTGGTGCGAATTGCTCACTCATGATAAGCCCCGCCCCCTCCATGTAAACAGAGTGATCGAAGAATTAATGACAGAACACTTTAAAATAATACATCACGGATCTTTCCAGTGTTGGTACTGTACAACATGTGCAAACTCATTGTAATATGAATCTATTTTCAAAATAAATTACATTTTGGTCTGGACTGCATGATGTACAAGAAGAGTGCAGAAAGTCAAAAGTTTACTTTGGTTGTCTGCAGGGTTATTATATTATACTAAAAGTTAACTAAAACAAAAACAAAAATTATTAAAAACGGCAGTGGCTTCTGGTCAGCTGACTTTACCTATTTTGCTCGATCTGAGTGCGGCCTTTGATACAATCATCCTCCTAGACAGACTGGCCTCCCTTGGAGTAATGGGAACCTGCCTGTCTTGGTTTAGATTGTATATTTCTGGTCGCAATGAGTTTGTACAACTTCAGATCTAAGCCATTACAAGTTAACACTGGTGTTCCCCAAGGCTCAGTCTTGGGCCATCTTTTATTTATTATTTACTGCTCCTTGGACACATTTTTAGGACGTGCCGTATTCATTTCCACTGCTATGCTGACAATCCCCAGCTTCACCCCTGTTTCCATGCCTACTTCTGCTTTTCCTCCACTTTCTCTGTGCAGCTGCTTAGCTGAAATTAAAATCTGGTTGTCATAAAATTTCCTTAAACTCAATAGTGGTAAAACTGAAATGATCCTGCTAGGTACACAATCTACTCTGGCAAAATTTGATAGCTTCTCTCTCACTATTGACCAGTCCATAGTTTTGCCATCCATGCAGGTTAAAAGTATGGGTGTTGTCCTTGATAACACCCTATCCTTTGAAGCTCACATTAATAATATTAATCATGCTGCATATTTTTATTTGCGAAACATTGACCGTCTTTGTCCTTATTTGACAACAAACAGCACTGCTATCCTTGTACATGCCTTAGTTACCCAATCATTTCAATCTGCTTTTAGGTTAGGTAGTTATTGTTTAGAAATGGGGTTAAAACTATGTTTGTTAGCCTGGAATGTTGTTCATGGACTAACAAAAGATGTTGATGCAGAACTTCCTTCCCCCACAAAATCAGGGTTTACACCTTTATCCTTGTGATTGACAGGATTATATGGACCTGAAATCTTTGTTAGGAACATTGTTTGGTCTTCAACTTCAAGACTTATGGTTTGCAACAGACCCTGCTTACTAACCAAACTTGGAAGGTTTACAAAACTCTAATGCAATTACTCACATTTGCACTGTCATGAGAAGAGATCCACCTGCAACTGAATTAGGGTGCTTTGACAGTTTGTCACAAGAACAGACATATGGGGCAGCATAAAGCTTTGCCCGAACAGACAGAAAAATTGCAGACAGAAAAACTGCTGAGAAAAAGTGGTATGATATTAAATCTATGAATATTAAATGAATTGCAGAATTCTGATAAAGACTTTCCAAGATGTCAAATCCAGTTTAGTTATAATTAGTCAATAAGAAACATTTTAATGAAGTCACAAACTCTTTGCATTTGTCATGGTTAATTTTGAAAGATATCAACAATAAGTATACCTACACTAATGATGCATTAAACACAAATCTTGTGTGACCATGTGAATAGAAAGTTAATTATCACATTAACACACATTTCTCTATATTTGTGTATTGTAATGAAACTGTTCTCAATTCTGCATCTGTGTATTATTTTTTTTTTTTTTGTCCATCTGTACTCAAGTCTCTTTGTGTACTGGCATTCACTTTTGAGTGTGTGTGCGTGTGTGTGTCTGTGTATGCAAAAGGCTTAGATGGCATTACTTGGTTTGTGTTTGTGATGACTGCTGTCTAGATTAAACATGATCAGCTGACCAATCAGAACAAGTGTGGCAACAGATAAGCAGCACTGCTGATGGATGACGTGGTGATGTCATCCCACTATGACATCATCGTATCAGTGCTACAAGCCTGCCAAAGAAACACATGCCAATGACTAGGCATTATAGCGATGTAATCAGCTTTAGTGAGAGACTCGCTTCAACAAAACGTGGGCCGCCGGAGGGGGGGATGACAACAGCATTAGACATCCAAGAAGATGCCTTATCACTCTCAAACCATGTTCCCAACTGAAGCTACATCTGCAGTTTTGACTGGCATATGGTCAGGATTCCTTTTTTAGTAAGTAGTCATTTAGAAACCACTTTTATTATAAGTGACTTGAAGTACATTATACAGTACAAATGAGGAACAGTTTGATGCTGAGATTCTACATCAGGGGTGCTCAAACCTGACCCGGCCGCTCAGCGGTGGTACAGTAATCGTAACTGCATGAATTGTACAAACATAACCGAGATGATCCCTATCAGTCAGTCACGTTCAACGTTACATCAGACGTGATCTGACGAATTGGGAATTAATACTATTTCTGCTCCTTCCAGCGCTCCGCATAAGCCACCTGATCCCCCACACCTACTGGGGTGAAGATAGGACAGGGCTTTGCACAGAGAAAGCCGATCACTGCTGTTCCGCATGACCCATACGGTGAGATTATTGGATAACACTGGGAAAGCGTGCCTTTTCCAGGCGGAAAGGGACGCTATAGAACCCACATCCTGCCCGTAGGGAGGTATCATGTGGAAATTACACATATGGACTGGCCATTAGGGCAGTGCAACATATGGAATTTCTTTGAGGTAGCTCCAGCTTAGTTAGGGAGGGGAGTCAACACCAGCAGGAACGGTAGAGCGGACTCTGCCAAGGGAAAGCCACGGGCTTGCCAACAGGGGAGCCGTACCATGGAAGAATATAAATATAGGTTCACCGTAGGGATCACAACATATGGCGCCTAGCACAGGGGTCAACCATTGGGCGTACTTACGAGTGTTGCTCCTTACGAGTGTTGCCTGGCGTCGGCTGCTCCGCCACGTCTAACTGCCAAGGGTTGTGAAGGAACTCAACAGGGTTCGCCAGCTGGGGAACTTTACTGAGGAGCAAGATAAGCGCACATATCTGGTCCATAGGAGGGGAATGGCGCAGCAAGCAAAACAACGATTGGGTCCCCGGCGTTCACTGGCCACTTGGGGCGAGTACACGGTAGAACACTGGCTCTAGACAAAGACTGTAAAATCTGGCAAAAGTGTTGGGTGTTGCCTAACCCGCAGCTCTACATATATCTGTCAGCGAGGCGCCGTGCGACAACGCCCAGGAGGAAGCAACACTTGATGATTGATGTAAGCAGTGGCCGCAGTTCTGTCCGTTCGGACCATTACATGCTTGCCTAGTAGCAGCGTTTTGAAGCGGCCCAGCGCAAGCCGTACTGCTTGCAACTTGAGGCAGTTGATGTGCCAATGCATTTGGGGTCCCGTCCAAACCCCCAAAACTGCATGCCCATTGTAAGTGGCACCCCAGCAAGTGGCGGAGGCATCCATGTAAACAACACCATGCCTGGACACTTGTTCTAGGGGAACTCCTGCCCGTAGAAAAATAGGGTCCGACCACAGGCTTTGTGCCATGCACATCTCGGGACTCGGCCGTGAAGAAAGTGCTGCAGCGGCCTCATATGAAGCAATCCGAGCGTCGTTACTGCCGCTGCGGATGTCATATGCCCAATGAGCCTCTGAAATAGTTGCAGTGGGGCCGCTGTCCTGCTCTTGAGTGAATTCAAGCAGTTCAACATAGAGCAAACACGTTCCTCTGTGAGGTGTGCTGTCAGGCTGACTGAGTCCAGCTCCATAACGAGAAAAGAGATACTCTGCACGGGGGAGAGTTTTCTCTTTTCCCAGTTGACCTGAAGCCC
This sequence comes from Rutilus rutilus, assembly GCF_951802725.1. Lineage (NCBI taxonomy): Eukaryota > Metazoa > Chordata > Actinopteri > Cypriniformes > Leuciscidae > Rutilus > Rutilus rutilus. The sequence goes on along the minus strand of NC_140229.1, from coordinate 24,578,579 downwards.
CAGCTGGCTGAGGTGCCCGAAGGGGAGGACCTTGTATACCAGACCCTCGAACGCAAAGTGCAGGAGCGGTATTTGTCAAGGGAGAATCAAGACATTAAAGTTTTTTTCCACGGTTGGGCAGGAGGTGCGTGAGAAGGCATAGCATCCTCGAACCGCACACTGCTGCCCGCTGGCGATAGGAGAGGGGTATGAGAGTGGCAAGACATAGTGTCGCACACTGCCATCCACACCCTCTTGGGACCCAGAGGTAGAAGACTTTGGGTACCGTGCCGAACAAAAATTTAACTCAAAAGATTTTCCATCCGGCCTTCCTCTGGGGAAGATAAGCTCCGTCCATCTCCAGGGTGGTGTTTCACCGACCGCTTGGAGGATATAATGGCGGCTGAGATGGGTGGCATTGTCTTCCTGCGGAGGGCTCGACATCACAGTAGAGCAGTAGTTTTTGTTTTGTTTTTGCTGCAGAGGGCCGACGCCCTTGTGCGACGAGCAGCCCACGACTGATCTGGTAGCACGTGGCAAGCTCTTGATTGCCTCAGCCTGCTTCTGAACTGCGGAGAACTGCTGGGCACAGTCATCGACAGTATAGCCGAAAAGGCAACCTTATGAGATGGGCATTGAGAGCGCATTATGAACACATCTCACACCTCTGCAAGTTTTAGCCAGGGGGCGCTTCTGGATCACCAAGGTGGACATCGTCTGGCCGAGGACCTGCACTTTGACTTTCATCATGGTCAGTCACTGTGGGCAGTTCCTGCATCAACCCCGGCTCAGAACTACCCTCGTACATTATAAGTGCTCTGGCCTCGTAGAGTTGCAGGGTGGCCATCGCATGCAGAGCAGAGGTGGTCAGTCCAGCAACACTGTAAGCCCCAGCAGCCAGAGCTACTGTTCTCTCACAGGTGCTGGATGGGTTTGCGGATGACCCCACCAGGTGGCAGCACTCTGCGGCACTGCAACTGCACACTCCATCTGGGGAATCACCACAAACCCCCTGACCACCCCACCATCAAGGGTAGTGAAAGAGGAAATACTTTTTATGCAGATGTTGGCATAAATATGCTTCCATACTGCCAAAGTTCTTCATGCACATCCGGCAAGAAAGGCACGGGGTGTGGGGCAAGGCGATTTACACGTCATGCTGCGCCCCCAGACACCAGCAACGAAAGCTCAGATCAAGACAGAGCGCACAGCAGCCCAGGAAAGCATGGCTGTCAACTCGGAATCTGATTCAGCATGAGGGGCGAAGTGTGAGATGCAAATCTCGCACATCAATGTGCATTGGCTCGTTCAGTTTACACTCAAAGGTAATTTGGCTCTCAGGCAAGATCCCAATTCGTCAGATCACGTCTGACGTAACGTTGAACGTGACTGACTGATAGGTAACTCAAAGAGTCTTGCAAAATGATTCTATTTCATGTGACCAAAAGTTGAGAAACACTTTTGCTGCAACGCACTCTGGTGAAGCCAGTTAATCCAATTAGCTCTTCCTTCTTCGTTTCAAACTGTGTCACTTTTTCCAAACTCCTTAAATGTATTATACGCATTCCTTTCCATCAAACCCTTAGTTTTCTCTAGTGTGCAAGGTCCATGAAATATGTTCTGATTGGCTGAGCTTGTGTGGCGTTGCGAAGCATTTTGGCCTTCTCTGCGGACAGACAAATTACTTGTTGATGGAAACTTGAGTTGCACCTGGTTAGGAAACAGCATAATATTCTGGCTTGAGTAATAACTGAAAAAAAATGACAATAGCTTTATAGTAGCTTCCAACATAACAAGGATGCCTCGGTAGCACTTCCACCCCAAGGTCTTGCAAAATGACACGAATTGAAATGCAGAAACAACATAATTGCTTATTCACCCAAGCATGAGAGAACCCATCACAGTCAGCAAGATAACATGTCTGGTCCAAACTTAGACACATTCATACACAATCCGAGGATTGCTTTATTCTGGAGCTCTAGTTTTTGACACAGTAACAGGCTAGCCTCTGTGTCTCCGAGCAGCCAGGCCATGCGTTAAACAGAATTCACAGACACATACACACACCCCTCCCCACAGTCAGGTGATACTGACCCTCTGCTCACAATGTGACTTCTCTGTTCCACTCCAACAGACAGACTGAAGGAGGGACGCAAAGAAAGTGACAAGTAAAAAGAAAGTCAAGACACATAACCAGAAAAGAACAAACTGATCCCTAATCTACAAAAGATGTAGCTGATTTTGTTAAGAAATTGTCTTGTTCCTGACCAAACACGGACACCGGAGATCCACAACAGATGGAGGAAGTATCCAAAATGTGGACTTACCTTGCTGGCTGCGCCTTTGGGCATAAACCACCACCACGGCTGCAAGCACCACACAGCAGAAGGACGTCACAATGTTGGCCATCTGCAGAGACACACACAGAGGTAGATCGTGAGGCTTCTGGCCTGCCCGAGAGAAACTGGGTGGCACCGATGCCAAGACAGCATGAGGAGGACAGTTTCCTCCTTCCCTCCCCCTCTCTCTCACTCTCTCACTTGTTTTCTTTCTTCCAATGTATCTGCCTGCTGATTCCCCGCCCCACTTCTCTCTATCTCCGTCTCTCTCTCTCTCTCTTTCTCTTCCCTACTTTATAGCGTCTCATCAGTGGAATCAATGCCCTCTGGGACTGATATTCTCTCTGGCCAACTGGCTGTGGGATAGACAGACCTAGATGAGAAATAGGAAGAAGGAAAGACAATGCCAGACTGTTTGGATCCAGGATTGACCATCATAAAGACCTCCTTAGTCTCTCTTCATCTGGCCTTCTATTTCTCTTTTTTTCTCTCTCTCTCTATCTTTTCTCACTCTCTCCATTCACATTTTTTTTTTTTTTTTTTAAACCAGGGGAAATGTTGTTTGATCATTATTGCTATTTCAAAATTCACAAAAAACACATTCGCTCACATGAGATTTTCCTACTACCTGACATATATCACTGAAACAGGTCTCCTGATCAATCATAACTGTCTCTGTGACAGCCCTAGATCCTGTGAACAGCAAAACAGAACACTTCTTTAACTTAAATCTGAAAAAACTCTAGGCCTATCAATCATTTTAAATGTTCATGGGTTTTTGAACGACATTGGCTGCTAGTATGTCTTTGGAGGGCATGTGGTTGAAGTAAGCAAAATAGTGGAAGTTTGCTGAAATCACTTTAATGGAGTTCCAGATTCATTTAAAGTTACAGTGTGTAATGTATGCACTACAAGCAGAACCAAATGGAATTGCAAAAATAATTAATAATTACCAATTTGTATTTGATGAAAGACTTTCATATCTTAGAAAATCAGTTTGAGGCATTGCTAAGATCACTTCTGGAACCGTAGAGGCGACATATGTGAGATTACTGGGAAAATCTGAGAAGCAGGAGACTTAAACAAAACTTGATCTCAATGTAATCTCAGTTTTGTCCAGGAGAAATAATTGAGATATTAACAAGGACCCCTTTTGTGATTTTCTTTCCCATGGGAAGATTTCACAGTGAAACATTTGAAATCCAGACCAAAGACAACACATTGTAGGGTCAGGATATCAATTTGTCTCCTTAAGCACACCAGCATTTAAAACATTAAAAAGAGCCTACAGTTAAAACAAGCACAAAGAGAGGCATTCATCAGAGTGAGACAGGGAATATTCATAACCAAGAATAAAAAAAGAACTATAAAAAAAAACTGAATGAATGCACACATAAAGCCATGGATGGAATACAAGCAGAAGGTTTTTTGTACACTTTAATTGTCTCCCATGATCCCAACGGTAGTTATTCATTAAAGTCAAACAGGAAATTATAACACACCCCGTTATCAGGATGGTTAACTTGCTAAAGGAAATGTATACACACTTTATTTATATATTTAACATTGTAATCACAACACTGTCTTGCTAATTGCGGAGAACCTAGCTCACTTGTAGCAAAAGTTCTTGATTGTTTTTGCTGGCAAGAACGTGCTCGTCTTGGCTGGTGCCGAAGATGTATGTGGGAGTGATGTGCCTATAATATTTGCTTTTATTGATGGGGGTGTTTAATATTGTGGATATTTAGCTTTTTGTCAGCTACTTATTATGTTCTGATTCATGCGTCTGCATACTTAGCGTGTCTTTTATCAACATGCTGTATTTACCCAGCATTCGTCACTCACTAAACACATGGTTCACATACACACAAGTGTGAAGACAAAATAGCAAACTATTTTCTTTGTTTGATCAATGTCTTAGACTAAAGTCAATATTGTACATCCTCGCTGAATAACGTCTTTGCGTTTGTTTGTCTCTGTGTGTCGTTCATCAAAAATTCATCATAAACATTGTATGAGGTCATCATTTACATTCGAATGACAATAAACTCTTTGAAATCAAGAATATGTCCAGATATTACTCAGATATTGCTGCCCAGCACTACTTATAGAGTAATATCATTACAGAATACAGTTGATGACCCTTTCACATTCAACTTAGTAAGTATGCCCAAATTAAAAGTATGTCAAAAACGACTTTCAGTATTTTGAAAGTGCACTTTTGGGTTTTTCAATTACCACTACTTAAAAACCAAAGCTTTCCTCTATTCCGTTGAGATTCTTGAGTAAAGCAGAGAAATACTTTAGTCTGTTGACTGACACTTCATATTTATTCCAGCACTCGAGAAAAAAAAAAAAAAAAGGGACTGACAGGAGTGAAATTAAAATTGTATCTCTCTGTCAGTTCTTCAGAATTCCTCCTTTTCTGGCGGCCATAAGTAGCATTTAGCCCATCAAACTCGTGAACAATGCATTTGATATCTGACAGCTCAGGATCCTTCTCTTAATGACATCCCATGGCTCTGCAGATTTTATAATAATGTTGCTCAATGAGACCCATTTTGCTCGCCTTTATCTCCTGTCTTATTTATTTATTCATATCTTATTTATGGCCATTGCTGCTGAATAGAGGCATTTCTCTCACTGGTTAATTAAAATATATAATTTATCGTTGGTGCTGAATGATTTTTTGCACCCATCTCAGGATCCTTGTGATGTCCTGTAAAATTTGCATTTAAATTGGAAAGCCTGAACTGAATACTTGCAAAGAAGGTATGAAGTATCACAAAATAGAACCAGCCAGGAAAATCCCACCAAACCTTTCGCTGACAGATGAACGGAAATCGCAAATATTTTTTATTATCTGTTTTTTTTTTTACTTTCCCTTCAGAAAAATCTCCACTTGCCAAAGCATTCTCCAATATGAATCAATGTGGCCTAAAGGATATGGAGATTAGTCTACATGTTGAATACAAATAGCAGTGCCAATGGCAGTGAACTCTAAAAAATCTTCAGTAGCATATCAATGCTTTCTAGAAGTCTCCCTAGAGTTGCAAAGATGATACATAAAGCATTTATCTTAAATAGCTCACCATTACATCTATGAAGTTATGTATTTATTTATTTTTAATCAAAATTAAGTTTTCTACTGGCATAATCAGTTTCAGAACCAGGTATGTGCTGTAATAATGTTTAAATATAATACATTTAATATATATATATATATATATATATATATATATATATATATATATATATATATATATAACCTCACAATAAAAAAACAACTATGTGTATTTTGCATAATGCATATTTGGCTTTTACTGCTATTGAAACACAAGAAAGAAAAAGCAAACATTTTTAGATGTGCAACAATTTATATTACACAATGATTCATGAAAATGGTTTGATTTTACCAATCTTAATGTCCCTTTTACTACTTCAAATCAGTTCAAATCTGATACTCCATTAAAGCAACTTGGTTCATAGTCATATTCAGTCATAATCATAGTCACAAGACCAGGATTGTGAAACTAGTCTAATGAAACAGCCTTTAAGAATCTTAATGACCAAATAAAAAGCTTGCATTTAAATCGTTGTGATAATCATGATGATGCCGAATTTTATATGTCCAGCAAAATTATCACAAATATATCATGAATATTCAATATATCACTCAGCCCTAAATGTCTCGGAACATCCAAAGATAAAATCTCAATCAATTTTCCACAAAGGCTCTAGTCTTCCCACTGACACACACACAAACTCTGAGGTCATATCCTGTAATTAAAGTCTTGCATCCAAGACCCCCCTGACACTAATTCCCTCCATCAATCCAGTCGTATCACAGATCTCTCAGATTAGCACCCATGCTACAGCGCACATGGCACACGGCCATGCACACATACAGCCAAATAGCCCTGACATTTAAACCCGTCACATCACCCCGAATTGCATGCCAAATACAATGTCAATCCTGTCAAAGCCTGTGGAGCTGTGATCTTCAAGCAGCTGTGCTGGTGTTATAAAAAAAAAAAAAAAAAAAAAAAAAAAAAAAACAATAATCAATACTGGATCAGTGCTTTAGTGCTACAGGGCTGGCACCTGTGTTCACTTAAAATGCAAATGGGGAAGTTTGTTAAGGTGATGTAAGAGAAAATGTACATGAAGCTATCAGGACTGCACATAGACCAGTTGGAAAAAGTGCACGTTTATTTAAAAAGTGTTAGAAATACATGTCATAATTTTTTATTGTATTTACTATATTATATTCAAAAAAGATCCATTAAGTAAACAATTTCAGCTTGATGCAACTGTCTTTCTATGAAAATGAAAAAAAGTCATATTTTCAAATTCTTGAAAAGAAGTCTCATAATCATGGCAAAATCATTCATCTCTGAGAGAGAAAAACAAATTATATACAACACATTTCTCATAGCTTAAATACTCACTGCTTATTACTATCAACTCTTTCCCCGCCATTTGTGATAAAATGCTGGCTTTCCATGTTAAACAGTATATAAATCAAAACTGCCTAATGCTACTGACTGAAATGACGACCCAGGACGAGCTATAGGACTGTGAAGCTTTGGGGGTGATGGACTCGACCTACTCCATCTGTTTGATCATCAGTCTTTGACAAAATCGCGATTTTCTTTTTGCTCAGAACGTTGCTTTTTTTAATGAAACTTACCCATATTCAAGTGTTGATAAAAAAAAAAAAGAATACATGAAGCTAGAATAAAAAGTGTTTTATTTGTTTGTTTGTTTGTTTAAAAGCAGAGGGTCTGTTCTTTCTTTTGATATATTGCTTATTCAGATATTCATACAAGAAAATATTCTGGGTGCCATGACATTTTTGTGAAAATGGTCAATAACGCTTGCAGTGAATAAAAAAAATAAAAAATAAAAAACGCTGGTGGGGAAAGAGTTAATAAGTTCTGTCCATGGTGTGACCAAAGTCATGTGGTAAAACCGTCACATCCTCTGTGTGAAGGTCAATAACCTATCAATTTGACAGGTTATAAAATGTCATGGGGTGTGACTCCCCAAAAGTGTAAAGAAATTTATAAATTATATTTGTAAGAAAAAAATATCTTGAAAAATATAAAAAAAAAAAAAAAAAAATTTGACACACTGTACATGGTTTTCAAAATCATACGAAACCAACATGAATACAAAGAGCACATTTCAAAAAACTTGGCAGATTTGTTTTAAACTAGATTTTTAGCACTCTCTTTTTGCAATCTAATTAGGAACCCATTGTGTCCCTCATGCCAAATTATGCACAGCTGCATTTTAAAGCATGCAGCACGAAGAGTTTATCACGCATATGGCACCTTTAACAATTTTATGATAAAATAGTGCAGATGGACCTATGCAATGAATATTCATCAGTCAGTGTCTTTAAAGAAGTGCTTTATGACTATATTATCCAATGTGAAAACGCAGGCCATCAACAGAATTGGTTTATAGGCTGTGATACAGATTATTTAGTGCGATTTTACACCATTCTGCTCTGCCATTACTCATCTGCATGACATGTATCAGCCCTTGTGCAAATGCAAGCAGAAAGCCCCACTGCAAACAGCATGCTGTTGGTATTTACCCACAATCCCTCTCTGCACTAAATATGCAGTTCATATTCTAAATGAGTTATTGAAGTGAGACTCGGCTAGCTATAAACCGAGCTATGTGGGAGCTAAAAGCACTCTCTTTATGTTAGACCCTTCCTACTACGGGCCTGGGGCCTCATTTATAAAGCTTGCGTACGCACAAAACGGGGCTGAAAACATGCGTACGCCAGTTCCTGCGCAAAAGGTGGGATTTATGAAGAAAAACTTGACGTGAAAATATGCGCACCTGCACGCAAACTCTGACCCATGCGTACGCACATTTTGGAGACGGAGCAGTTTGGCGACACCGATGGTGAGTTGGAGTTAAATGTCTTTTTGGTCACTTTTAGAATTTAGAATTAAAATTAAACATAATACAGAAAGATAATACAAATATAATTTCCCTCACCAAGCCTGTCACTTGAAGCAAATATCCATTCCTTCTTATGTCCGCGCCAGCGAGCGCGTTGGGCCGTTTAGTGAAACTGACGCAGTTTAAATAAATGAAATAATGATTTAAACTATGTTTTACTTCTGATATAAACATTTAGATTAAATATGCCATTCAAATTATGGAGTTAAACACTTAAACATGAAATCATACTGAAAAGTTACAAAAACATTTTATATTCAATTCAATCAATAGAAATATTTGTTGTGGATGCGATTGTTTTTGAACACTTTTCCTGTGGCGTGCTGCGTTTTAATGTTTTAACCACAGAGATAATTGCTTATCATGATAATACCAGATTGTCTGAGAAAATAGTTTCGTGCAAATAATGCCCAAGGCCTATCTGTTTCCATTAAAAATATAAATCAATTAAAAATACAATTCGGCAAGTGGAAAAGATTGAGAAAAACTTTCTCTGAAATGTATTTTACACTATTTGATTTATGTAGGCTATTCAAAAACAAGGCAAGGATAACTACTTGATTTGTATTAATGTAATGTTTCTTGTACCGTTTATATCATTTGCATATGATTATTCATCCACGTGATAACGTTTAAGTTATCACGTGGATGAATAATCATATGCAAATGATATGTAGATGAGGATCTGCATAGTAAAACTAGGCGTTGTAAGCTCCATATATGGTTATTTCGGGTGGAGACGCATGTACGCACAATCTTCCGCTGACTGGGATTTATAAAGTGAATTCTGCGCAGGTACTGGCGTACGCACGGTTTTATAAGTCTGAATATTTTTTTGCGTACGCCATTTTTGGCTTTTGTGCGTACGTACACTTTTAGTAAGGTTTATACGCACAGTTTTATAAATGAGGCCCCTGGTCCTTACCCCGGCCACCCTGTGTGCTAACCGCACCGAGCCAATTGGGACATTACAGAGAGACTAAATAAGCAGACACCCTACAACGGAATGCACACAGGATGCTTTTACCCTCTATAAGGTTCTGAGGTTATGGATAAGGATAGTGTTGTTTACATCATTTAACTAACAAGTTAACAAAAGAGCAACTGTTAAGGCTTACTTCAAAGATAATTTAAGGAGTGAATTAGGAAATCTGAGAAGCAAAAAGGGACATTGTATTGGAGATTTGGACATATATTACTGAGGAGATCTCACTCTTTAGAGCAGTAGGACCTAAATAACTAGAACGTACCACTCACTGAGTAGACTGACTATAAAAATAATTTTGATATCATCAAGTGAAGTCATAAACTTCAATCTCATTTTTGGGAATGAAAAAGGTCTGCAGATATTCCCCCTGCTAATGTTTGTGGGCCCAAAATGTCTTGGTCTTTAGAAACTCTTAGCTTAGCAGGAGCAGTAGAAGGTCTCTTGACAGTGACTCAGTGATCTGTGACTTGTGATGTAATTATCCTTTTTCTATTGGTTTACTGGTCTAAAGAGGACATCTGTCATGCAGAGTCCGGGCTAATGGTATAAGGACACTCTGTTTCTCTCTTTCTCCCCTCAGAATCAGAGACGAATGCAGCACTTTCAATCTCCAAATACTTTTGGAAGATCCATGGATCACAGTTCATTATCAGTCAACCGAATGTCCAATGAAAAAGCAGAATGCATTTTAATGCTCCACCTTTCCATCGCACATCATTGTTGTGATTGGATAGTATTTATGCTTACCACATCACCCATGGCCACAGGTGAAAAAGGTTAATTTGTCAATGTTGCAAGGTCTATAAGCAAAAATAACAGTGCTTGGGAAGGAAACAGATGTTTGACAGAGTCAGCCATTCAGATAGTTCGGGTTCAAAGGTTCCAGCTGGCAACTGCCGTCAGAAATGCCCTGTGGTGCTACCGGGGGTTTGCCTCTGCCACCACTGCGCAAAAGCAACATCTGTTCCTCAGACAAACTACCAAAACTGCAGCCAACTGTTTACTATGCTCTTCTGGCGTGACACACCAAGCAAGAAATGTAGAAAAGTCACAATGTGAGGATCTCTTGGGCTTCAATGAGAAGAGGAGAAAGAAATAAGAGAAAGAGAGACTGACAGGTGGTTAGTCCTGAAGGCAGGACATTTTTCTGCCCATTCACAAAGGATTTATTTGCTTCGGAGAGTTCTTCAGACCAAAATACCACAGTGGCTTGGTCCTTCTCAGATCATTTATGTCCATGGGCCTTGCCAATGTCAACCATGAAACCTCACCACTTGCTCAGTTCGGGGACAATGTATTTCTTTCTTTCAGACGATCAGAAAGGCAAGAATACACCACAGAGTGAACCTTTTAGTATAGGTCTAATTTACGAGAAAAAAAAAAAAAAATTACAATAAACAACTGTACAACACAGGCTGGGGTGGCTGAAGATGTGTGATAGAAATTTTACATTTAGATGTGTTTTTTACTTTCAGATGTGTGCAACTTGTGTTAACGTTGAACATTTATTTTTACTCATAAGCATTTAAAGAAATATAATCATATAAGCTTGCAGGAACAAAATGTTTTGGGTAGCAAAGAGACTATGGGTACTCAAGTGACCTATTGTTGTAATTCAAGTGTGAAAAGTATGTGCGCAGCTTTGATAGAAAATAGAGATATAAGCAAAATGTGTGAAAAGCTGCAGCTAAAAACAGGAACTTGTATGTAGGCATGATATTGTTCTGTCTAGATATAAGTTATGTTAGACCAGAGATCTCGAACGAAAGATGTTGCCTTTTGAGGTAACTAAGGAGATCTTTTGAGAACCAGGATGTGTTTCGTGTATATAAGCTGGGCGAAAAGGAGAAGTCGAGGCCTTCTCATATCAGATGCGCTCTGTATGTGAACAGCCAATTTCTTGCAAGAAATAAAGCTGATCTTTGTTAACCTTTGTAATCCTACTGTCTTACAATTATTGATTTGAAGTTGAGAAAAGAATTTCCACAACAGATGTGAGCTGGTAAGTGAATGGTTGACGTATCCAACCCTGCACGGTTCCATTACCATTGCGTCCATAACTGACAAATGTAACCCAAGTCCCTAATACGTGTACTAAAGTAGCTTCAAATAAAGTGTCAGCTAAATCAGTTGTTCTCAGTTGGTTTTGCGTCAGGGCCCAAATTTTACATTGACGTCAAGTGGTGACCCAACATCGGGGTCAGCACAAACCACGTTTATTGCAAGTAAACCCACAGTCAGGGGTTTATTTTCTTCGACTTTGTGTAGGTTTGCTCAAGGTTTTTAAATATGTAGGTCATTCACATAACCTGTCCATGTTGGCCCCTACCTATTTTGATAAGTTTCCCTCAAGTGACAGATAAATTTGCTCATACATATTACCTTTATTGCCACCCTATCCACTCTACATCCTATTCCTGGGCTGCAACCCATCAGTTGAAAACCACTGTGCCACGAAACAAATGAGTAATTGTTGTTGCTAGAATGTTAGGTGACTGTGTAGACACTCTGGTGTAATCTGTACAAGTATATATTAGACTCTTTTTGATGAACTCTCTGTTTGCACACCTTAATGTGCACACCCCTGAGGCTGGTGTCCTACAGCTAGCTGAAACCATTGGAAATGTGCCCAGGGGCCTTGTGTGAGCTGTAAGGCAGGACCCTGGTGAGGAGCTCGTCTCATCACCAGTCTGACAGCGTGATTAGGATTCTATTCCCAGCTTCCTTCTCCTCTCAGTGCTCATTAGTCATACAATCAATTAAAGCCAGTCCATGCTCACATCGTCTATCCCTGCCAGATACCTAAATTACACATGGGGAGAATAATCCACTGAGGTGGTTGGTCACTTTCCTTCACTCTGAAAAGTTTTTTAGCCTTGTAAGATGGAGGAAAGGACCATTTGTTTTCAAATGAAAAGTCCCTCTTGTTGTTTCAACTAACGGTGATAAAAGTTCAGTGAAACATTTAAAAGTGTTGGTCAAATTATGCCTCAGACAAAGGCCATGACCAAAATGATGCACTTGATGTAAACTTGTGGCCTTTGTTTTTGTCTTTGTGTCCAAGAGGTCATCAAGATAAATGGGTGTCCCAGTTAACAATTTACGGTTCAAAAGAGTGACTACCAGTGCTTCTGTTACACATTGGGTGCACCAACAGTGCACCCTATTGTGAAGATAGCACTGGTCCTGACTTCACGGTGATACCCAACAGTCCATGCAACATTACATCATTCCAGTGTGGAGTCAAATGTGGGCCAAAAGAGCCGAGGTCACCATTTGGAACAGAGGCAAAGCTTGCGTAAGTGAAATAAATTGTTTTTCAAGCCATTGTGTATGGTCTTCGTGAACAGTAATTGAAGAATGTTCAATTCTTCTGTGGGTGTCATTTTGAGTTTCATTTCAGATTTCATTTCACACAGTCCAGGGATCACAAACAACATCCTCCTAATTCAACACAATTACACCACCAACCTGGAAATCGGTGTGTGTGCACTTTTCGCTCTTACAGAGTCCATCGATTTGTGCTGACAGAGACAGACAACTCTCTTGCATCACTGAGTGCAACTGCTGTGGGTCTTTTCACCTTGATGGGCAACTCCTGACTCAACACACAAAGATATTCATCAGCAACCTCTTTGCTGTGTTGGATGTTACAGTAGAGTGAACTACTATGTCTGCCTTCAATGAAACTGTTGCTGTAACGACCAATGGGTCAGAAACATGATATACATTTACTGAGCAGTCTTGCTTCCGGAAGAGAGGAGGCTACAGTGCAGATATATTCTGAAAGTAAAGAACACTTCAGCACAAAGAAACCTTAAAGTCAGTCACTGGCACATATTAAAAGTTGATTCAATAGACACTTACAGCTCTTCCTCTGAGGAAAAAGAGACCCGGCTCATGTCTCAAAGTCCTCCTGTCCCTTTGACTCAGTCATGCTGCATAATAACCTTCCTCTTTTGAGTACAAAGCCTCCCCAAGTGACAGGTGTTTGACTTAATATGCCCACTCCAGCTGAGCTCCGGCTCACCAGAGTGCAATTGACAATTTCATTTCACACATATTGAAGAAGGCCTGTCTAAAAAACTTAGAATTAGGTTATTGATCCGCTGACTCTTATTGTCATTGCTCTCAAAGTCATGCCGGTTGTGTAGTCGCCCATTTATTAACAACCATTCCATACAATTCTGGGGAATCCAAATTTGAAATGACTACATATCTCACTAAAAAAGTGATATCATTAATATTGATATTTTTGCCACAAAGCTCTGTTGACTTTAGGGAGTTTCAGACCGCTCCTGTGATCACGTTCTGCCATGCATATTATGATTGAACTCAGACAAGGCGCCTGGCATGTTTGCATTCAACCCAGAGGGATGCAACTCAGCAAAATCTATAATTGCTAATAGCATACTAATAGGGAGGGGATAATGGAGTTTATTTCTGGGGCCACTTTTGTGTATCTATTGACTATGTTTGGCAGGGATAGCCATGCTAGCTAATCCTTACACCACCTCTCCTCGGCTGCCTTCAGCCTGTAGGATAATAAATAATGAGCTTCAGTGAGTTATTGATCTCTCTCGCTCTCTCATGTTACTCAGAAAGGTCTTTTTCAGAATAGGAAAATTAGAGAGAGCGAAAGCTCCTAGCATTTCAAACAGAAAGGATATTAGCATTTTGATGGTTTGAGGTGGGGATTAGTCCTTCTCTAAGAGAAATCCAAGAGGCATTGATTAGGTATCGCTTATATCATTAACAGCAAAATACTGATGCTTAAGGTACAACATGTTCAATTCACAGAATAACTTAGTTCTGAATAATGATTTTTAAATAGCTTTTTTTGATACAATTACCAACCATGCGGAAATGACATTGATTACAAGGTATGTAAATATTATAATAACCGAACAGCTCTGTTATATTTGTTTACCCTGATTGTCTAACATTTCAGCCATTACTGTCAGAAAGCCAAGAATATCCGAATAACCCTTTTCCTCGTTCTTCCTGTTTGGTCAGTAATAAACACAGCACACAAGCAGAGCTGCTGCTGTCATGTTGAGCAAAATCAGCTCACAGTGCATTAGCTGCTCTATCGGAGAGAGTATCGATCCCTCTGAACATGGTTTACAGCTACAGAAAGCGGAAGAGGGGGGAGGAAGAGGGAATGCATGCATTTTGCTTCGTATCCTGGCTTAAAGCTGGTGACTCTTGACTGTATTGCATAACTATAAACATTTATTTATAAAGAGAATTGCAATTTCTGTGAGTGCAGAGGTACAGAGCGAACTCAGTGTTTTTATTTGATTGGCTGTTTATTCTTTGTCGTCTTTATGCTATCCGCACTGTAAATCATGTTCTGTCAGCTAACTTAATATTACCAATGAATGAATGAATTTATTGAAGTAAAAAAAAAAAAAAAAAAAAACATTACATTTAGTTATTGAAAGTTATAACAGGTCGGATCAAAGATAGCTCTTTAAGGCAACAACTACATATTTTCAGTTTACAGAGCAGAATGTTAATAATCTGCCAAAATAATGATTATTAATGGTTTAAAAAAGTACAGCAAGATGTGTGGACATACTGTAATGGAGAGAAAACATCCCTATTATAATTCATTGACTTCACCATCATCATAATCTTGCATCTGAACTTAACTCCCTATTGCACAAATGTGTTAAACCTATAAAATCCGAGACTTATTTTCAATATGTGATTTGGTAAATCACAACTCTTTCTAAATAGACGCTGTAATGAACAGCAAGTGATTTGCTGAGAAAGAAAACGTATTAAGGCAGTGCTCTCACCTAAACAGAGATTACTCCTCTAATTATTATTGACATAGTCTAAACTAGTTTTATTTCACTTGGCAAATCCCGATCGCAACTTCTCAATGAGGTAGCAAACATGATGCAGTCTTAGAAATTGGGCAGAAAAGAGAAGAATTAAAGCATCTAGAAATGACCATGGACACCCTACCATTGCCCTGGCAAACTCCCACCTTAGCATTCAGGTGACAAGTTCTACAGAAAATCTAGTTTATTACTTTTTAATAAAAGCAGGATACAATATTATGAACAAAAAGTTCAAATTAACAAAGTTCAAGTTTTTCAACTTGATCAACTGATCGATATAGTACAGGCTAAAACTGTGGAGTGAAGGAAGTAAGGAAGCCTGCTTTCTTTTTATAAGGGTGGAAGTTATGTTTTTATCAAGGCCTGGGATGTAAGGAGAGCTCGTTGAACTCTAAGATGGATCGAATGCTCCTGTCATGTGGATTCTGGATTGATCCAAAGGTGTGAGCTAAGGGAATAGAAAGAGATAGACAAGTGAGCACAGGTCTCTCACCCTGACTTTCACTATATCTCGGCCTGTTGAGCCTTGTAACATTTTCACATTGAGTTTGGTCTGGGAGGAATATAAAGAGAAGCTCAACTGTACTTGCTTGGCGCACAAGAACAAACCAATCTTTTTTCTTTCTTTTTTTGCTGAAGCTCAAACGTGCTGCGTAACATGAGAACGAACCTCATTGGTTCTCACACATCAAGCAAGCATACTTGAGCTTCAATTTACCATATCTGATATGTGCATTGATGAATGTTTATATGTGAATAAAAGCCTACATTAAAGCTGTTCATCATATAAAGGAATTGTGTTTCTTCAGAAAATGTGGACTAAACCACTCAATTCAAATGAGTTTTACAATCTCTTTATTCATTTTTTTAAGCATCAAAGTTGTAATTGCGTAAACTGTCAATGGAGGGATAGAAACCTCTCAAATTTCATTAAATTATCTTAATTTGTGTTTCGAAGATGTATGAAGGTCTTACGGGTTTGGCACGACATGATGATGAGTAATTGATGAGAGATTTTTCTTTTTTGGGTGAACTAACCCTTTAAATATCTGGATTTGGTCTGGTAACGATATAAAATCAATCAGAGATGGATCATATGCCAAACAAAAAAACAAAAAGCCATTACAGAGGGAAAAGAAGATTCTTTAGGAGGGATTTGCGGGTAATTCAGTCTTTAATTACTCTTTCACAGACATCCTGAGGGACTTCGAGCAAATTATGACATCAATTTCAACACAGGTAGAACTATCAACAACATTAAGTTTTAACCACACATCTCTCACACAGAGCTGATTGAACTTGGCTCAGATGTAAGCCTAAATGAGGAATTTAAATGACATTTTAATCAATTTTGAGATTAATATGTCCCTGTTCTATTTACACGGTGGAATTCCATAATGTACTACGGAAGATTAGCATACAACTCATTAAGCAGCTAAATAAGTACATTTTCCCATACAACAACTAATGTACAGTCTAATTATGCAAAGAAACAGATTTTAATTCTCAGCTGTTGCATATATATATATTTGATGAATGACAGGGGAAATTCTTGCTTGCGTGATCTGTGAGGTGGATTATAAAGGTAGAACCGTCAACTTTCCTCCATGCATTTAGAATAAAGGCAGGCGAAGCCAATCGAGATCCAGATTTCATGCCGGCTTTTCAAGGATTAGACAGCAAGCCCCTGCCTTTTGCATCCCTGCCTTTCAGACAAACGAAGCCCTTGATCTTTTTCAGATCATGTCGCGCACCATTCATCATTCTGACAAGTTTCAGAGAAAGGTCTCCACTTGCAAAGTACCTTTGTTAAATGGAAGATTGTATTGGAGCAGACACAATAATGGCCTTTACTATGTACACCAAATTAAGACCCTGTGAGCTGAAGATGTCTGCCTGTCAAAAAACAAAAAAAAACAAAATGATTTTCTGCTATTGGCACATGAGTCATTTTTAATTCGTACAAATCAGTTCAATGTGCTGCAACGGTACACAGCTTTGCATGAATGAACCTTGCCTCGAAATAGCCTGATTGTTTATAAGATGGCTTTTGGTTTAGAGACATGACATGCTGTTTGCAACCCATTTTACTGAGGGAAAGCAAGGCATGAAATGAGACAAATGTTGGGAGGAGCTACCAGAATGAAGCCAGATGGACGGAAGAGAGAAGTTGAATAGCAAGAGATGTTCGCAACATAAGCCAAAAAGGATAAGAGGCGGAAGTTGTTTTGATAAAAGACTACGAAGAAAGATTATTTAGCTTCGAACAATGCACCCCAATAAATGCACAATAAGTCAACATTTTTAATTGTAGAGCGTTATTTGATATTACATTTAAAGTTACGTTTAATTTTTTAAATGTACTAAATTGCAACTTTATTACAAATGTGTAATTATAAATCCATGGCATACAAGTTTCAATCACATTAAAATATATATTTAATTTACCATAAATGCTTGACAAGACTGTACATTCGGCAGTACACTTTAAACATATGTTATTATGAAATTACATATAAAAATGTACCTGTGGGTCAAAAAGCGCTCTGAAGTTGCATTCAATATAAATTTTAACTGTAATACATTTTCATTTAATTTTAAATAACATGCAATGTGTTAAAAACATTACATTCAGTTCACACTTAAGTATTTTCCATTAAAGTAAATTATTTCTGTAGTAAGTACACTGTAAAAAATGATTTTTTGGTGAAGTAAATACTACTGAAAAAAAACAATGTAATTTACATGAAAAAGTTAGTTCAGGCAAAAATAAAAAAAAAACTAAGTAAATTCCATATCAGTACTTAATTCAAGCGAGTAGAAATGATAGCGTAAATATCAACTCAATAAAATTAAGTAAAAATTACTCAACTTTTCTGATACTGGGGTTCCCATCATGCATTGGACCTTGAATAATTAATGAGGTTCATTTTTCACTGTTTTCCAGCTGTATTTACACTGTTTTATCATTGCTTTTGTTGTCATTTTGTGACATTCCGAGTAAATTTTCTGCTCAAAATGACACATTCAAACACAAAAATGTTCCATCAAATGTTACCGTCATTGTGTATTGTCTACCAAGTATTGAGGTCTTTGCATTCACATGAGGCTTAACATCTGACATAATGTAGTATAAATTACTTAGATAATCTAAGTAAAGCACATACTATAAATGACTGGTATAATTCGATATTATTGTTTGAGTGAAATGTAATGCAAAGGAAATTTCAACTAAATCGATATTAATCAACCTTTTACTAGCCAAGTTAAAATTACTTATTTTCTTTGTTACTTTCGTTTAACTAGGTTAAGTAAAGTTTACTTAATTCCATATTCCAAGTAAATTTAACTTAAAGATTTCTAATTAAAACTACTCATAAATATGTTTAGGTTTTTACTTGGCAAACTTTGTAAATTTACTAGCATTTTCTGAGTGAAAAAACTTAGCAAGCTTTTTTCAAGTAAATCCTACTCCAAATTTTTTTCAGTGTACTCTTTTAAAAAGCATGCTAGTGTACTTCTTTTTCACTGAGAATAGATGCAAAATGTCACACAAAAATAAAATATTTTTAAACAGGATTCTCAAAAGCCGTGATTGTTCACATCAAAGAAATGACCCAGAATGGTGCCTAGTAAAGTTTCTTATAGCTGTGCTTTGGTAAATGCAAGTCCCTTTGCTGCATTATTAAATAACCCTTTGAGTTATGACCTTTACTCTCACAAGAGGCTTGGTTTACACTCAGGCATATTAGAGGACAGCCCATGGGTGATATGAGACCCGTGATACATAGAGAGCATCATCAATAAAAACAGTAAGGGAGGCAGCCGCTGCCAAGACAGCACTCAGAGAGACCGAGGCTAAATCCGGTTTCATATTATCATTACACATCCCAGGCACGGATGAAAGGGAACCCTCCTTTAAATGGGAGTGAGAGATGGATCCTTCGGCATAAAGGACCACTTGGGACCAGAGACGAGGAAAGCAATTACAGGTTTACAGGGCATATATTCTGCAAGTCATTGTAAGTTAATGCTGGGGCAAAATGAAGCAAGGGAAGATGACCAGCGACGGAAGGTAGCACGTGACGGGGGAGTGCTAGAAACGTGTTTACAGCCACATTGGGCCGGCCTCCCATGTTTGTGCGCTCTAGATTTACAAAACAATCAAAGAGCCGCTGTGGCTAGACCGCTCTTTAACCAGCCCCAGTGAAATGGTAGGCGTTAAATAAATGTATGCAACAAAGGAGCATGGGAAGCAGTGGATTAAAGACATGGGGGACTGAATTAATTTAAGACGTGAACAGCCCAGCAACTTCAGTCGGGACTAGCAGTCTGGAACAATAACTGAGGGGGATTAACTGCGAAAAAAGGTCTTCGGAAGGAAACTGTTTGACCAAACTAATTAAGTTAAAAGTAAGAGGGGAAATAAATAAATTACTCTATTGAGCCATTCAACCAATTCTAGCACGGAATATATGGGATGCTCTTAAAAAGCAGTGCTTTGCCTGAGCTTTTTCACCAAAAAAGTAAAAAAAAAATTGTTTAAAATTTTCAATTGATTGCACTTGAGCTCCGGAAATGCTTTCAAATGGAATTTAGTTTCTACTGATAATCTAAAAAAAAGAATATTGTGTAAATTAATAGCACTATAATTCAGTGTTTTACGTAAACCACCATAATGGCTAATGTGCTATACTTGTCTCACCGTGTCCCTGAAAATGTGTTAGATGAGGTCATCATAGCATTCCAAGTAATGCAATTAAAACAAATTCTCCATTTATATGTATGTTTTGGTTCAGTTATCTTCTCCTGTTTCACTAAATGCAATGGGAAATTGTATTGAAACCACAACACACACACTGAGCCCAGATGTCTTCTAATGTTTTATTTCTGACAACCGGAGGCCATGTTCTGTAGTTTAATCTGGGGTCATTTGAGATATCTCTGAAGAAGAGTACAAAAAACAACTCTTAGCTTTGTTAAATTAGAGTAAGCGGCAAGCAGCAAAATGTATTTTCCTTGAGCATTGTCTTTACGCTCTGTCAGAGAGGCAAATCAAATCACGGGCCAGATGAAACCTGCTCATGCGATTTCACTGATGTCTGTTTGAGCTCTGCTTAGATAATTAGTCAACTTAACAGCACAATAGTGCAATAGCATCTACCACCATTTAATTACCAAGACAACCTGACTATAACACTTATTAACATTCCCTAAAGTCATAATCGTTGTAAAAAAAATCTGCAGTTAAAAATGATTGCGTGCCATCTGCATTAACATTAAAGCTTAGAAGCTAACTATCTGGCTCTCTAACTGTATCACCATTATGTCCTTGATCAAGATACTTAAACTCAGGTCACTCCTTAGTGACTGTCCCTTTGATAAATAATAAGTGTTTATTCGGTTAACACATCAGCTGAATGACTAATTAGTAGGTAGGGATATGAATCGTAGGAGTCGAAAATAAATTAACGATTCGGTTTAACGATTCCATTTTCGGTACAATACCATTAATGATTGATTTAGTACTTTTGTGGAAGCACCAGATTTGAGTTTGTGTGAAAAAACTAAAAGTCAAGACTGAGACAGAGTCAGGAAATTCACTAACTGTTTTGGGCCGCGTTTCCCAAAAGCATCGTAAGCCTAAGTTGATCGAAGAGACCATTGGTGGCAATTGTTCTGAGATCAACTTAGGCTTACGAAGCTTTTGGGAAACGCAGCCCTGACTGATTCATTAGGAGTGACTGATATGCTTTAGACAGATTATATTGAGTGTCATTTATTAAAACAAATCGACTCATAAGAGTCATTTGCTCGTGAATCGGACTACACTTGTCATGATGATCATGAGACCAGAGAGGCCAATGCAACAGAAAGATGTGTGCAGATGTATGACTTTTCATTGTCTCTGTATTATTTCACAGCAGCCAGTCTTTCTCTCTCATCACATTCAAGACAACAAATACAACTCATCTAAAACATTTATTTTACCTGTAGAAGAATGCAGATGTTCAAGAACCATTAACCATGTCTAGGATAAGGACTTGTTCTCAATTCCCAACCCTTCTAATTACTAAATGTATCTATCTTAGATGATAGTGACGATGGTACACTTCACACAAGACATCCATCTACTGGGATAAAAACAACTTGCAGTCCTGGCATCTCTCATCTCCTGTACATGAGCCCATGCATCTGGACTGCTATTGTATCAACACACAGTCCTGACCATACAACAGCCATCTGGAGCTTTCACCTAAGTCTAATTGACACGCTCATTAGGAAGTAATGTCACAGAGAACATTCTGGAAAGGGGAGACATGGAACCAATGGCAGCGCCGTGCTTGGCAGGAAATAGGCAGCCGTCCATGCATCCCCCATGCCAGAAGAATCCACAAGCAACCCATCTAGATGAAACTATTCCGCTGTGAAGCGATCGCCTTCAATGACATGCAAGGCAGTTTGTTCCAATGTGTGGCTTACATTTTAACCACCATAATTTGCTTGCTTGTTGAAATGTATTGGGATATTTTGCGGTAAGGAGATAATGCAGAATAGTCCACAACAACTGCTTGAGTTGAATTTGAAATTGGCTAGGCGCACCTGGCATGCGTGACATGGCAATCGACACATTAACCCTGAATTATGCAATGGGATGCACAGAATATTTGCAGATATGAACAGCCGCATGCTTGCAGCTGGCACGAATTAAGGAGAAACAACATATGCAAGGTTTCTGAGAATAAGGACTAGGAAGACTTACTCTAGAATAACCTAGAGCAGACAGCACTTGCGACAAACTTGGAAGACTGATGACATACACACAAGACCCCGCGAATCTCAGAAAGCAAAAGTCTAAGACAACCATTATATATCAAATTTAGCATCTTGTGCATTGTCTGGATACACATTTTCTCCCAGATGCATTAGACTGATTGATGGCACTCTCTTCTCTGGGCTTGCTTTCCTTTGAACTTAATGGCACAAAACTACTCCATTTGTGTACAAAACAGAATAAAATCCTGTTTCATGGAGCTGTCTTGTTTTACAGTAGCTTTGAAAGTAGACTTACGCCAGTGCACAACACAACAGACAGGATATGTGAAGCGGTCCTGTTTCCAATTGCAAAATAAACTTTCACCTACACCTTTAACATTGTCTTCAAAGGAGGAAAACCTTCAACTGTCGACAGTAAGAGTAGTGTGTTGTTAGTGGCAGCTTCTTTCAACAATATAATCTTTGACTTTGAAATAATTCTGATCCCGAATCCAGGCTCCCAGCATTCATAGGTGGTGGGATTCCAGATGTTTTGTTTGTGATAATGTGATTTTAATTACCATCCCTGAAGTGTGATAGTTTAAATTGGGTGTCAGTATACCCTGTTTCTCCCCCACTATTCTACAGCTGAATGGGTGAGTTGTACATCTCAGACTAGCCTGTCAGGTAGTAAGTGTAACATAATAAGTTTGTTTAAAGGTCACAATATGTCAATGAAATAAGTGAGCGAATCTAAATAAAATTTGTGAATGCATGAAATATTCACATCTCCTACGGTAACAGGACTAGATTATGGACCAGACTTTTGCCAAACTATCTAAATTGGGCACATACTTTGGGTCCTTTGGCATATAAAATGCAGGCTGACCCCAGAGCTCATACAACATTAGCTGTCCCCAGGTGCCCTCAGGCCCAGAGGCCTCGAGAGACTATGATCCGGCCCTGTGAGGAAAATAATTAGACCAGGGGGCTTCAGTCAACTTTTCCTGGTGGGTCACCTACTTGCGGAGTGTACAACCTGCTCCAACACACCTGCCTGGAAGTTTCTAGAGTTGCATCCAAAACTGCATTCTGTCACAATCGGTCCTAGATTTAATGAAGGACTTATGAAGGACCATTAAAAAGTATGTTCTCGAAAGTATGCATGTGTGTAGTATGAACATAATTCAGACATCTGTCATGTTATGACAATTGAGTCGCTTCTCTTCACTCTTTTTTCACATCAGAAATATTACCTTTAGGGGTATAACAGCATGTCACTGGGGCAGTACCCCTATTTACACCTAAAAGGTTCCAAGTTTTCTAGTTGTAGCCTACATTAGGGTACATATTACTACTCTAAGGTACTAACATGCACCTTTAAGGAGTATGTAAGGTACTGTAAGGGTACTGTCAAAGTGACAAGTTGTTGTACCCCTACAGGTATAATTTTTGCTCATTTTTTGACAGTGTAGCCTTCTTACCTGGCCTTATGGGTCGACGTGCCTTTTGGTGGATGCACACATCAGAGTCTCGGCGGAAGCATGAGGCCATTCAGGTACTGTCCGCCTATTATTTCATGAATGCAATGATTTTGGACATACTACACAGTTCACACACTGCTTTTCACATACTATTTAAGAGAAGTAGACATCCGGATGTGGGGTGGTAAATCCTGAAGACATTTATTATGTGGTTCACTGTGCTTAATTCGTGTTGGAACTAATCTCTACAGGAAGATTAAACACTTGTGGGCTAGACTAAAGACAAGTTGTAGTTTCACAGCTTTCAGAGATACTGGTTTTATTGTTTAAGGCACTGGACATTCTTTTATCTCAGTTCTGTCCAGTGCCGCATCAAACTACACCGGGTTCAAGGATCAGAGATATCAGATCAAGCCTCTGTGTAGAAGAAATGTTCAATATCAAAAAGCACAAAGATAAGGCGAGGTGTACTGCATTACATTCAGCTTCAACTGAGAGCTGATGAAATTGTTCCGACTTAAATTAAGACTGGCAAGGGTTCTTTGAAGGGAAAAGCAGCATTTGGTATTGGTGTCCTTGATGGGCTTACTATGGTAATCTGAAGTTTACACAGTTAGTATTAACTTTTTAATACTTGCTTCTAAGTAAACGGCTTAAAATAAAGTAGCACATATTTACAGGACAAAAATTCCTAAGCTGTTTTAAGCTTGATCTCTGACACAGGTTGGGTTCATGTCCTCGTAAGCAAACCTCTATTATATTCCCTACCAAATATGGATCTACTTCTGGATAACAGGAGGAATAACACAGACGATATGTCATTCCACTTTTGGCTGCCTTTGTGCTAACCTTATCCCTTGGATTTCCTCCACCGTGTTTGGCCCTAACCGAGACCTTTTCCAGAAATGAATTCAGCTGAAGGGTCTGATGACCTTTTACACTGGAGCGAGCCATGAGACATTAAAACCAGGCATCTGGTGGAAAGGGTACCGCTTTTGCGCATACCGAGTTCTTGTATTCACGCAGATATACTGCATATTGCAGTTGCGCCGAGATGTGACATTTCTGGTTGGATGTGATGCCAAGTCACAAAACGTGGCAAACTGAACCGTACAATGTGGAGACAAGGGTTACTTTCCAATTTTATAAGAAATTGAACATTTCCTCTCCACTTGAGTGCAGAAAACCTATTCGTTTATTCTTGGTTGTGGAGTGTTCTGGTGTGAAAATAGCTTTTGCAAACTTTCAAGGACAATCCACCTTGTATGGATGAGGGAAAGTCTCTGGTACGGATAATTAGGGGTGACAGAATCATTCCAAAGGCTGTTTATTTGATTTCACATATTTTCTTTTTACCAGGCAGGGATTTAATATTTTGCCTGGGTAAAGCATAATCTTTATTGCACATAGTTATTTATCTAGCTAACTCCTTCCTGGATGAATATCAAAGGACAATTAGCATATTAGCCACTTAAGAGAACATTGGGAACCAGTTTAACCCAACCCAAGGGATGAGGGTTTGGAGGGGCCAAAGAGCCTCTGCAGGTACATGCACTACACCATTCTTGAAGATAAAAGCATCTTTCTTTATGAACCCTTGCCCCATTTCAGGGTTCTCAGAAGAGAAAGTGTTCATAGCTAGCTAAACTAGCCATCCAGGGGTGCGTTTCTGTTAGCCAACTATGGTCGACAACTATTGGTAACGAAAGAACTTGCAAACTTTTTTTATCAAGCAAGATATAAGTCGCAACTATTTCCTTACATTATACTAGATGTTTTGCCAGTGATCGATTTTATTTAAAGTGTGAACTTGAGTATTTCTCCGACGACTGCTTTTTCACATCGTAATTCACCTGTGAGTGATTTGCCCATGAGCAAAGATGGCAGTAAGCAGGTCGCGTACTTCCGGTGTGCCTGGAGCAGCTGTCATCGAGATGAATGGGAATGGTAATGGATGGCTTTCTCCAGCTATAATAAACTTCCTTGGTTTAACCCTCTTCATATTATCAACTCCCCGCTTTTAATTCATGGCAACCCTAATGCAAATGCGATGTAAAGGAACTGCTGATGTACAAAGTGGATTGCTTAACTGCACAGCATTTTTTCACGAGCCAGCTCGGTCTCGATTTGAAGGAGCTGTCGTCCCCTATCTGGTTGACAGACGTGTGTGTCAGACTTGTTTACTGGTCGGCGCGTGGAGCTGTCCTAACGGCTGATGCTGGTGAGCCGAGGCAGGCGTCCAGTGTCTGCGGACTGTACGGTAGAAAGGATATCTTAATCAAGTGGGCATAAAATCGAAAGCAAGGCTCAAACTGAGAGGGTCATTACATTAGGATGACTTAACTTTATGTTGCTGCATAGTTTGTTGTGCTCTTTCTGGGTGCGGACAATATTATTAGGATGTCTTACTAAATATTAGAATTGAGTAATTGGAACTTAAATCTTCATGTTAAAAGACAACTAGCAGAATGATGGATGTGCTATTTTCCCCAAAGAGATCTCATGGCTATCCTGTTTAAATGATGTGATATTCCATAGTTCTGTTTTCTTTTGTAAACAGCACAATGCAAATACATTTTACCCTTGTATCATAGACTTAATAGCTGATTGCAATGCAACATCACCCTCTCTTACACCTTTTCCCACACCAACTCATCTACACGGCAGATCATATCATGTGTGCAGGGCAAGACAGTTTTTACAGTGCCTTGGAATCGATTATTGATAGTGTCAGTTGTGTTTTACTTGACAGCAAGGCTTTTCCTCCTCAGGAGGAGGAGAGGGGGAGCGCTAAGAGGGTTTGGGAGGAGAAATACATCCAGGGAGCAGGTCAGAGTTTTCTGGATTTGGAAGTTCTGGTGGTGGAGGTGCAGATATGACTGGAACAAGCATGTGGGGCAAAGGGAGACAGCAGTCATGTTGTGGTTCACAAAGGAGAAATAGATGAAAATGCACTTGGAATAGAGAGATGAATGGGTATAACTTAAGGGTCATGTGCTTAAAAAAAAAAACAAAGACATGTTTGTTATTCCACCAAGATCTTTTCGATTTATTTATTTATTTTACTGCCGACATAAAACTATAATGCTGTTTTCTGCATTTCTGTTGGAATGCAGCAAAAGATCACTGATATTTATTGTTTAATAAGTCAGTGACAGAGGACTAATAAGATTGCAACATTGACCACGCGCTTATTCAGCAACATCGGATATATTAATTTTCTTTATAGGAAGTGCAATGCAAAATATTAAAATAGGTACAATTTCTAAGTTTAAGACTGAAAGAAGACTTCTTCAGTATTTAATAAATGGCTTAACAAACCTGAATGGGGTTTTTACTTTTTGAATCCTACTGTTACTGTTCTTAATCTCCTACTGGTATTTCCATAAAATGTATATTCTATGCATAAAATATGCATTTGTCAGTTTTTTCCAAGGAGGCCTATATTACCTAGAAAAAAATATATATTTTTTTCATACTTTTAAGAGCATTTTAGAGAAAAAAAAACTTAAAATATCTGCATTGTGTGATATATAGACTTCAGATCAAAAGTGAGCCTGTAAATAATACTGAACTTTTATTTAACAATGAAGCATTAGATTGATCAAAAGTGGCAGTAACGACTTTTACATTGTAAAATAAATGTTGTTATTTTTATTCATCAAAGAATCTTTAAAAAATGATTATGTTTTTCCACAAAAATATTAAGCAGCACACTTTTTCAACATGGACAATAATAAGGAATATTTATTGAGCATCAAATCAGCATATTAGAATGATTTCTGAAGGATCATGTGACACTGAAGACTGGAGTAATGATGCTGAAAATTCAGCTTTGATCACAGGAATAAATTACAGTTTAGGTATATCTTGTTTTGGTCATGTCTCATGTCTTTGTCATGTTTTCCGTTGTCACGTGATTACCTGTTATAGTCATGTGATCCTGCCATGTGTTCCAGACAAGCTGATGTGTCATGTTGTCATTGGTTCATTGTTTCATTGTTCACAGGTTGTCCCTTGTCTAGTCATTAGTCCTGGTCCCGTTCCCCTGCACAGGCCTGGGACTAATGACTACACAAGGGACACCAAGGGACATTCATATAGAAAACAGTTATTTTCAATTGTAATAATGTTTCAGAATATTACTGATTTTACTGTATTTGAGACTTCATTCAAAACCATAAAACCTAAACTTTTGAACGGTAGTGAATGCTGCTTGCAAAAAATACATAAAGAAATCAAATCGAATAAAAAAATATCCGAAATATTTTTTTGTTGTCAAATGGTGTAGTAACAACATCTACCAGCAGGGTCTATCTGGCCCACGCTAATCTAAAGCTGAAGGTCGTAAAACGATTGACCTTTTTAATTTGAAAGGTGTTTCCTACAGTCACTACGTTGAGTGTTACAATTTCTCCCCTTTATTCTTTAAAAGTCTCCGGCTCATGTCTAGTTATCATGCTTATCGTGTTACTTCCGGCTTCACAGGCAAACACACACAGTCAAGTACACAGTCAAATTCATAGCAC
The DNA here is from genome assembly GCF_951802725.1 of Rutilus rutilus. Taxonomy (NCBI): domain Eukaryota; kingdom Metazoa; phylum Chordata; class Actinopteri; order Cypriniformes; family Leuciscidae; genus Rutilus; species Rutilus rutilus. Next base: position 24,550,661 of record NC_140229.1, on the reverse strand, counting down.
ACACACACACACACAGACATTCGGCCAAACGACCATCTACATCATGCCCTCCGCGCGTGTTCAGTTTGCAGGCAGCCTCTCAAGTTTAATGACGCGTAGCAACAGGATCGAGAGAGTATGAGGGGGGTCACGGACGGCACTAATGTCCGGACACATTGCCAGAGGATCAGAGACATCCAGACAAAGGACATCAGAGAAAGTCTCTCTCTCCACAAGCACGTTTCTGACCTCTTATATCCTCAAAGAACCCCATTCACAACTACTTCTGCTATGATGCCAGTTCTCTAAATAGAAGACATCTTGGACAGATATGATGGATACAACCACAATGCTTAAGGCATTGTAAATTGTCCTCTCAAATCGACTTCCATATCTGTCATAAAGTTCTTTCGAGATTTGTCCTTTGTTGTCAGAGAAGTCTCAGATATCATCATGATGTGGTTTCCTGCAATACTGCACATATGTTTTCATAGAGCAAAGATGAATTGAATGTAGTGAAATAATTGAATGATTGTGAATCATCCCTAACCACCACATGACTGAAATGGTCAAATCCATTAGTATTCAACTTTCCCTGGCCACTAGCCTGTCAGCATAACCTGATTTTTGGTTATTAATGCAACAAACGCGGGATTGTTTCCCGTAACTATTTTTGTTCAGTCAAAGGAAATGCCATATTTTTGCATTATCTTTAAAATGCGGCTTTTATGGCTCCTAATAGTATTAAAGTCCTTGCTAGAATTTGTCTAATTTCGTAATGTTCAGCATGATCACATAAATACAAACAAGAATGTGTTGTTACTTCTGATGGCATTCCAAACTCGTATGACTGTTTATTTATCTTCAGAAGAAATAAGTCATAGAGGTTTGGAATGGCATGAGGGTCGTGATGACAGAATGTTCATTTACTTTGCTCAACTATCACTTAAACGGACTCTTTTTAGACAGGGCGGGGTGTAGATCGAGTTCCAACTTGCCTAATAATTAGTCATTATGTTCTGATAATTTGCTCTCTCTCTCTTTCTCTCTTTCTTCTCTCCTTTCTTGATAACATATGAACATATTTGCCTTAATCACACTGACTAGAAAATTATAGTAAATACTTTTTTATTAGGCTACTAATAGCAGTGCTTATTTCCATGAAAGCAAGGGACTGTCATGGTGGTCATGCTGGCACCAAACATCATAGTCAAGGATAGTGACATAGAGAGAAAGAGAAAAAAAATGCACTGGAAAGAAAAACAAATAGTGGAGTGAGACTCCAGCCCTCAGGGAGCAGCACTTAAGTAATTAATGTTTGAAATTGCTCAAGTTCAGTGCGGAGACTCCCGAGAGAGCCAGTATCAGTCACACACACACACACACAGAGAGAGAGAGAGAGAGAGAGAGAGAGAGAGAGAGAGAGAGAGAGAGAGAGAGAGAGAGAGAGAGAGAGAGAGAGAGAGAGAGAGAGAGAGAGAGAGAAGATGTGAGAAAAGAGGACATTTTTCTCATTCGAAATTTTAATTTTGTCTCATTTAAGATTTGTATTATCCACTTCTTTTCTTGCAGATACACATTCAAATTACGATTTATGCACTGATGAAATGTTTATCTAAAGCAAATTCCCTAAAATCATCACTTTTATTACCGTTTCTAATTGATAATTTCAATTCCAGTGTTTTCAGTGTTCAGTGTCTTTTATTAAAAAAAAAAGTTTTTTTAAAGGTTATTTGGAAACATCAAAAATACTTTAAATCATAATTATATTGATTCATAATTTAATATATATTCATATTTAAGTTAACTACTAATGTTTAGCATTGTGTAATGTTATTAATGAGTTATTATAGTTATTACATGTGTCATTTTTTTTAAACTCACAATCAGTGTTTGGGAAAGTTACTTTTAAAAGTAATAAAAAAATTGCATTACTTACGTTACTTTTTATGGAAAGTAGTGTGTAAAGTTATTTTTGTGTTACTTTTTCTAACCTGGGTTTTGACTTGCTTGTTTTGGTTTTACAAATGTAAAAGCTTTCACACCAAAATTGAAATGAAAAAGCCTCAAGCTGAAGGAAATGCAAATGCAATGCAAAAAAAAAAAGGAAAAAAAAGAAACACAAATGTGATGTTTATCTGAAGTCATTTTTTATATATATATTATGGTTGAACTGGATCATCGAAGGTCAGAGGCAAAGACATTGCTTAATAAAGTGATATTAAATGCATAAAGTGTATTTGTGTAATATAACGTTTAATTATTGCATGTCTGCATAATATTCTGAGATTGAATGTCACTGTTTTTATTCATTTTGAGGAACACATAATCTGTTTTTGTGCAAGTGAGATGAGTAAATGAATGTTCACATTTAGTCTAGAACTACAATAACCATTTAGTTCACACACAGCGCACACAACGCCTCTGCACTTAACTCAAGGTTTCTCCTAACATGTGCACAGAAGAGCCGTCAGTCAATACACGGAAAAACAAAGTAACTTATTAAAAAAATGACAAATATTTTTTTGTGAATTTAAAAGTAATGTGTTACTTTACTAGTTACATGAAAAAGTAATCTGATTATGTAACTTAAGTTACTTGTAATGAGTTACTCCCAACACTGCTCACAATAATACTAAACTAACATTTACATTTTTCAAGTATCTATTTAAATGTTAAGTACTTACCTCAAGAAATTTAATGGTGAAGTGACAACATTTTACTAGTTACTATTCTGTGCTGCAAAGTGGAGCTGCAAAGATAATGACCTTTCCCTAACAGGCCTCATGAACACTAACCTTAATCGGCCTTTGGTCAGACAAACAGATAGCCTTGCCTAAACCTCATACGATTACTAAAGCCAATCTTGCTCCATCAGGCTGGTCAGGCTGCTCAAATGAACATTGTAAAAATGACACGAGCACCTTAAAAAAGAAAAATAGAATCATCCTTTTCATTTTGTCATTTAATTGGTTCCAGTTACAGGTTTAATGAACACTAACCTTTTGTCTATATCATCAAAAGTTTTAGTGAAACCCATGGCTGGAGTCTTTGAACCCTCTCAAAAGAGACTGAAGGGACTCTTCAAACTGACAGCGGCAATGCCACGCATCTTACTGTTCCTAAACCTTGCCGTAATGGATTTCTTTCACATTTTCAGCTTAAGCACTGCACACTAAGCTAGATGCAGCCGCTGGCCAAATGTGCTTAAAACCTGACTCTACTCTCACTGTCCCTTCTCTTGAAGATAAATTGAAGTGGAACGTCCATCGGCACAATGTCAGTTTAGTATACCAGCTCATTTTTCAGTGCAACTGGGGATCAGACAATGACTGAATTTTAAGAGCACAGATAAACGCAGTCCCTTAAGACAACAAAGACAATTACTGTCCTGATGGAACAAAGGGTGGCAGCAAGGCAGTTTCAAATATATCTGCATCACCTCAGTCCCAAAAGAATGTGTGTTAATACAGAACAAGAATGTACTTGCTGTGCTTTCACTAATTTACAGAACAAGAATCTATCTATTTGTTGTACTTCAACTAATTTAAAATGCAAATGAGCATAAGGACTTTCATTCCAAATTTAAATACATTTATACAGCAGCTTGATTGTGTTAAGAGTTGTAGGGGCGTCAATTGGGTATGGCGGCTTTCATACCTTGGCAGCCTGGTCAGGTCAGTGCAAAGTAATATATTTGTATTGCATGATTACAGTGTTATTACTCCACCATTGCATGCCAGATTGGAAGTGAGGTGAATATGTAGTAGCTATAGATGAGGACTGAATAAATAAAATGAAAAGAAAAGAAGTATTACTAGATGCATAGTTCATGAAAAAGACTGCAAGCGACAGCTGTACAACATCATCCGATTCAGATGTGACTGTCAGCGCTAGCTTTTAAACCCCATCTGCAGCGAAACATCCCCTTTGTGTGACGCCGAAATCCTTATGCCAGGAGAGGTGAGAGTCAGCACTAGCTTCGAAACCTCAGAGAAGGTCCCCCATGAATCAACTACCAGTCCCATGACGTCACGACATTCCTGCAAAGAGCTAACATCAGTGCAAATACAACAGACAACACAGTTCCTCTTTACAAACGGAAGACTTTCAATGCCGGTGTATATAAAAACTATGACTGGGTGGAATATTCAGTGTCACGGGATGCTATTTTTTATTTTGCATGTCGCCATTTCATTGGGGTTTCAACTGTTGCTGGGGACAGACAAGGGCTTGACGTGTTTACATCAACCATGGATACAGATGTTGGAAAAATATGCGAAAGAATCTTCTGGAGCACAATGACAGCAAGAAACAGAAATGCTGTATTAGCATGGAATGAGTTCAGGGCTGTGGATGTAAGGAGTCCATTGACAGTCAAATTGATGCCAAAAGACTGTTGTAGGTACAAGAAAACAGCATACGTCAAAATATTTTTAGGATGACAGCAACTCATTCCTTGATCACAATGAGAAAGATTGTGGTGACAATAAGGTCCATTTCCTGGAAATTTTGGATAATGTTGCATCAAATAGCAAAGACCTGAAAATCAAATTGGATCACAGGTACAAAAACTATTCATCCCCAGAGTCTCAGAACAATATGATTAGTGTTACTGGAGAAAAATTAAAACAAAATAATATCTGAAGTTAAGGAAGCACAATATTTCTCAATTTCTAGTGGATGAAACAAAAGACTAATAATGAAGGTTTTAACCTCCATATGTGCATTGGGCAGGGGTTATGTGAGGAAACGTGCGTGGAGTACAGGCTATTATACGTCAAGAAGTGGCATACGCTGTTTACATCCAGTTACGCACATCGATTCAATCTTGTGCTCGTGAATTCTGTAAGTGAAATTCCTGAGCATTGTACAAAGTACAAACACAAGTGCAAACAACAATACCAGATGCATGCCTTTCATGCAGGCGCAGAAGCGACTTGGACAGAAAGTTTTGAACTTGGAGCGCACTTGAACAACTCACTGTTGAATGCCTGCATGTTCTAGAGAAAGACTTAAAATTGACTTATGGGTTGTCTGAACAACTTCAAGAAGTAGGCATTTCTATCACAACAGCTGCAATCCTTATCAAAAGTACGAAACATCAGCTGGAGATGTTGAGGTCAGATGCTGAGTGGCAGAACACATTCAGTGAGGCGAGGGCATTTGGCACAGAAGCGGGGATGTCTTTACCCCTCCTCCCCCACGGCCTACTCGAATAAGGAATGTGCCCAGAGCATTAGCAGGTTGTATAGTAGGGTCAAGCGGTGGCCAAAGGCCAACAACCGACAGCCCAGATTATCATGAAAAAAGGCTGTACTTTGAAGTACTTGATCGCTTCAACAGTGAGTTTAATCGATGCTTCTAGTGATGTTGCCCAGGCATTTAATTGCTCATCTCCCAATTTTTTTGAATGCAAGTTCGATTGAAAAGTTTGCCAAACAATATGACAAGCACAGTGGTGACACATTGCTTCCAAGACAGATCAAAACTAAAGTCTTTCTAGACACTGAGCTAAAAGATGAGAATGATGTGAGCGGTTTGACAGCTCTTCAAAGACTGAACACATTACCTAGCCTAGAAATCTAGACGCACCCTAGCGGGAGCAAATTTTATTTTGCAGCCAGGGTAGTCTAGCAACTCTCCGTTGACTTTCGAGCTGGAAAAAACAAACTCTGGTCAGGCCAATCACATCGTGTATAGAGTCGGTGGGCGGGCTTAACATAATGACGACAGAGTTGTGACGGTTCCGCATGAATTCCCTGCTACTTGAAAACAAAGAAGAGCTGCTGCTGCTGGTGAACAACGGTTTTTCGAATCGGCTTTGGCTTTGGCACTTGGAGTTAATCTTTTCTTTGAGAAAAGAACAAAGAACGGCACTTAAGTCATTCTTAAAAAAGGAAGATGTGTTCGAAATTTTGCTGACCAGATACGGCAAAAGTTTAATCTATCAACTAGCTCCGCTGGTGGGAAAGCGCTCTGGTTGGTTGTAGAGCTATCCTATTGCGTGCAGAGGGAATTTGAAAGACAGCCGTTTATCCCGCCCCTCGGATTGAGCCGTGTCTATGGTGAGTTGCCAGACCTAACATCTTGATGTAGGCTACACATTACCTGTTGCTTTTTGGAATTGATTACATAGTTCAAGATTCATGTGACATTGCCAATATCCACTGCATAAAATGTACGATTACTTATGGACCACCACGACTGATAACATATTAAATGACCTGATGCTGAAGGCTGTTGAACGTTCAGTTGTGAAGTGCCTAAATTTGGAGGAGCTTGTTACGGACTTTTCCAAGTTAAGAAACTGATGCTCCTCCTTAATGGAATGATTGCCTTTTGAATAAAATGAAATCAAGATCATCACAAGGTAAGACTTGGTCTGATCTGCTCTTCAGTAGATCATTTAAGGTGTGTATAGATGTGCTTTGTTGTGATACTTGAGCATAATTGCACAGGAATGAATGAAAATATGTGGGACTGTCTTTTGTCTTGACGCCACTGGTGTCTTGTTAGTGTCCATGTTAGTCCCTCTTGGAGTGGAGTATGAGCAGTTATATTGGTGCCGTGACCCGGATGTGAATGAGGTTTAGGGGGGGATAAGTGTAACAGAGGCCAGCAAGTAAAAGCTGTGCAGGTAACCTCACTCCCCTTACCTCAAAAGGCACACTGGTGGCTACGGTCTTTAGAGTCCTTAAAAAAAAAACGGTTACCGCTGGTTCGAATCCCTCTAGGAGCAGAGTGAGTATGACCAGTTACACTTGCCTTGCTAAACTCACCTCCACAATACTAGGGTGTTGTGACAGGTTCCCAAAACATTGCTACGGTCCTCTGGACGTTTTTCAGCATGTTGCAATGGTGTCTGGGTGGTTGTACTGGCAAACTCAAGAGTCCAGCCCACCTCCAAGTGTTTGATTGGTCTCTAAATATGTCCCTAATTCAATGTAAGTCTATGAGACTTTCTTTTGCTAGTTCGCCAAGCAATAGTCATAAACAAGCTGTTTTATTTGAGGTATTGTATCATGTCTGTGACACAAACACTGTGGGACTGAAGTTTCATTTCGTATGCTTAGAGGTTTGTTCAAGTTCTTACTCAAAGTATGAGCAATAGAGAAACGGATGTTTGCCTGAACGAGCACCACTAAAACTGCTAGACTCTATAATATCAAATACATATCCAGTGAAAGATGACAAGATTAAACCTGCAAGACAATCATTGGCACCTCCATTCGAATGTCATCACATCTTCCATAGATGACATGACATGTTGCGCGAATGCTGTTTTGCAATTTTGCCAGCGCTCGTGGCGGTAAATCACAGCATCTGAGAGGCGAGGCTTCAGTTTTTCTCCAGCTGTTCTCATGTAGGAAGGTGTCAGAGCTCACACATGGCAAGAATCAAGCGAAATGGAGACAGAGTGAGAGAAAGAATGAGAGTGAAAGAGAGAGAGAGAAATCGGAGAAAGCAAATCACTTGAGGGGTCCAGCAGACATCAGTGAGTCCAGCTCAGACGCTCAAAGTAAATGACTTCCTTGTGTGCTCTCCTCTCTGGTATGTATTTTTAAAAAATAATGCATAGGATCACATTGCTGCTGCTCATGGTGTTTGTGATGTGCCGAGGCGGATGAAAGGGAGAGAGCAGAGGCTAGCTGTTCTCCGAGGAGAATACGGAGAGGAGGTGATCGCTTAGAATTTCCTTTACAATGAGTTTTTCTTACAGAGAGAGAGAGAGAGAGAGAGAGAGAGAGAGAGAGAGAGAGAGAGAGTTGTCAATTAATGTGTGACTATTTTCTAAATGTCACACTTTTAAACAATATAATATAATATAATATAATATAATATAATATAATATAATATAATATAATATAATATAAAGTACAAACATGCATTTTCTGTTAAGCTGTTTGAAATTATGTATTTTGAAAAGCAGTCAAATAAATAAAAAATTACAATCACTCATTGCACTTTCATTTCATATATATATATATATATATATATATATATTTTTTTTTTTATAATGCTATCATATTTATACATTTTAAAGTGTAGTATATGTTTCCAAGTCACTGTCACTGGATCAATACATGTCCATCAAAACCATATAGAACATATGTACATATGTGCAAATAAACTTTATGGTAGCTTTAAACCAATTTCAGTCCTTGAATTGATATTTCCTTTTCACCCCCAAGAGGAAATAAAATGACTGTAGTCTAGACTTGTGGACAGAGGGGACGTTTCTGATCAATAAACGTGGAGCGTTTCAAACCCCCCACAGTCAGAAGACACACGGCTGCTGAGACTCCACTGGATATCACTATAGCACGACAGAGCAAGACCCGTGACGCAAGCAAGAGATGGATTTTTGTTTACAAATTTTAGTTCTGAGGTGTTTCATTTTTGTATTGTTATTGGTAGCAGTGCTCTGGACATTTTGTACTGTAATTATTATTATCAGTAGTGGTAGTAAAATTACTCTGAATATGTATTTACTTTTAAACATAAATTTATAATTTCAACTGTCACTAAAATTGACTTGGAGAAAAAATCTGCTAAATATTAAAATGAAAACAATTTTTATTTATTTTTTTACCAGTAGGCTATATTATTATTATTGATAATTTACTGTGAATATTTATTTTTTTGAAACATATATGTTTCGAATTTTAACTGTCATTCAAATCTCCAAAATATTCAAATGAAAGTTTATTTTTTTTTACCAGTATATTATTATTGTTATTATTTATTCAATTTACTGTGAATATTAATTGACTTGAAACATATATTTAGAATTATAACTGTCATTAAAATGTCTTTAAAAATCTGCAAAAATAATCAAACCAAAACAACACAATTTGTAAATACGATTATCGGAAAGATATATTGTTTGTTATTATTATTGTATTATAAATGTAAATTTATACTTTAAATATATAGAACCGTATCTGTCATTAACGTTGTCAAAAACTGCAATATTTTAAAATCAAAATCTATTAAATTGTAACACTTGTTTACTACAATGATCATTTAAAATGTTATTTCGTTACTGAATGTGTAATTATAATAATAATAATAATAATAACTTATTTCCACATTTGTTTCCCGAAAAGTATTTTTTGTATACATTTTATTTGTATTGTAAACAGTTTATTTATTTCATTTAAATATTTTACGTTATTTTATTCTATTCTATTCTATTCTATTCTATTCTATTCTATTCTATTCTATTCTATTCTATTCTATTCCATTCCATTCCATTCCATTCCATTCTATTCTATTCTATTCCATTCCATTCTAATGTGAAATGTATCATATCTGGTGACTGATTCCTCTGACAATCACACACAGGCTATAGGCTGCTGGGTGGCATGCAGAGAGAGAGAGGCTGGTTCCAGCCAGACGCGCTAGTCTTGTAATTGTTAACATTATGGGAGATCTGGTGAAGCACTGGGGATCCTACACATGCCAGGATGTCCCTTGGGAATTGGCAGCATGCGTTATCAAGGGAATGGAATTACTGTGTAAAGGAGTAGACTGAGATAATGGAAGTGAGTGCTTTTCCCCCCTCTCTCTCTCTCTCTCTCTCTCTCCATCTCTCCATATCTGGTGTCTGGTTCGATTCCTCATCGGAGGAGCAGACCTACTGACGTCGGCCGCATTGATCGCAGGACGCTGCGTGACAAAACAAAAGAACCCTTAGGGTTGAGTTCAATCCAATCGCTTTTAGTTGCTGTATGTCTATGTAAATCGCCCATTGTGGACGTTCTCTGACACACTGCACAGCTATTCCTGCACACGTTATTTTTAACATCCAACTGTAATACATTGATTCATGTGTGAATTGATTACTAACAATTCTATAATATTGATAATATATATAATCATGATTTTTTTAATGTTTTTGAAAGAAGTCTCGTTTGCTCAATGCTGTGTTGATTTGATAAAAAAATACAGTAAAAACAGGAATATTATGATATATTGCAATTAAAATGTATGTATGTATGTATGTATTTATTTATTTGTTTGTTTGTTTGTTTGTTTGTTTGTTTGTTTGTTTGTTTGTGGAAACCATGATACATTTCTTTCAGGATTCAGAAAGTAAAAAGAAAAGAAAAAAAAAGGAATATTTTGTAACGTTATAAATGTATTTACTGTCCCTTTTGATCAGTTAATGCATCACTCCTGAATAAAACTTTATTTGTTTGTTTGTTTGTTTGTTTGTTTGTTTGTTTGTTTGTGCTCTTATTTACCCCACAATTTTGAATGGTATACAATTTTTTTTTTTATACATTTTTATTGTAATAAAAGCATCAATTGGTGAGCATATAAGAAATAAACATTAAAAACTTGAATTATTCTAAAGTGTGTGTGTGTGTGTGTGTGTGTGTGCGTGTGTGTGTGTGTGTGTGTAAATAATTGACATACACATGACAGTTTAGCTTCTGATGTTTCCAGCTTGTGTAATTCCAACCAATATGCACGGACTATACAGCTGTAAAAATATATAATTGTGTTAAATATACAATTCCAAAAGCACAAATTCACGTTTCTATGATGTGACGTTCTATTTATAAGGGATCAAAAGGATAAGTAGGTTTTCTCTCTCTCTCCTCCACCTTGTAATTAGTCACGAGTGCTCAGGACACAACGGCACCATCCCGCTGGTTTTAATTGCAATCAATTAAAAAAACTTTCCAAGCGTGAAATACGAACCCTGACACAGGACGTTTCTGAGGTGAGGAGGTGACAAGCCGCGCAGCTTTGATTAAAATCAATATCAAACTCCAGCAGGAGCGTGCTTACAAACAGACCTGACCTTGCGCCTGTAATATTAACCGACAAAAGAATAAACGCAGGATCGCTCTGACTATTGGGCAGATAGATGGTCAAAGAGGGGGGGAAGAGGGAACGAGAAAGACAAAGCGCCTCCTTGACACCCATAGCAATGCCCCCTGAACGCCACTTTATTATTAATATTCTCCTGGCGTTGATATCCGTCTCCAGTTCTCTGTCCCAGCGCCTGACAGCTTAGTAATCAGAGATTTAAAATTGTTACCGTTTTCCTTGATGATTCTCAATGTGACCGCGGTTGGTATTAATACAGGTCACGGAATAATAAACAGCCTGTCAGCACAAATAGACTGGCATGTCTGACTAGCATTTGGTGATTCAGTTTATCTACCATGAGCCAGCTCTGCCTGAAGGATAGAGGTTGTGTTACCTGTTGTTTAAAGGGCGATGGCAAAATCACAGCACTCACCTGGTCGAGGAAACCGCTAATATTTATGAAAAGCCTAAACTCATTTTAAAACTGCATTGTTTTATTATTTTTTGATAACCAGAAGGCAGCATACTTATTATGGCTGATTCTTGTAAAAATGGGTTAACAGCACAAGTCTCAGGATACTAAAACATGATGCCAAATAGGCCAATGTAGCTGTAATATGGTAAGCAAGACATTTTTTTACTAAACAGGCTGATTAATATGTTTATACCTGCACATTCAAAATGAAATTGTTACTGTATACTAATGCAAGTTTACAAACCCTGTAATGTATAATAAAGCACTGATAATATATATATATATATATATATATATATATATATATATATATATATATATATATATATATATATATATATATATATATATAAATATATATATAAATAAAGACTTCTGTGGTTTAAAAATGTAAAAAAAAAAATATTGTAAAAAAGTATTTTAAATTTACTTTATTAACAAATGCTCCTAATATTAGCAAGCATAGCATAGCATAGCATAAAATAAAATAACTTATATTTTATGTATATTATTTTCTTTCAATAAAATATAAATTAAAACAAAGTATATAATAAAAAATAATCAAAACAATTAATGTACCGTACATATTATATTAATATATCTTATATAAATATAATGTATAATATTATTTAATACAATATATTAAATAGTATATAAAACCAAATCAAATGAAAAATAAAAAAAATAAATAAAAAAATCTAAATTCATTCAAAATATGTATTTATAATAGATACATGTATAATCATATACTTAAAATATTATAGATATATTTAAACTCCTTATATTGTCTTTTTTAACTTCTAAAAATTTAAATCAAAACAATGAATGTCCTTTACTTGTTTACTATAACAATTCTTAGATATCAGATTTCTTTACCGAATGTGCCATAAACATTCTCATTACATCTTTACCATTAAAATAATACATTTCTACATTATTCAACAAAACATGTATCAAAAAAAAAAAAAAAAAAAAAAAATATCCGTTGCTATTAAGAATGCATATATTTGTATGAATATGCCCTTGCAGCCAGAATTCTACATCCTAATCTGTCCAGGCCAAAACACTTAAGCTTGAATCTCAGACGCACTTTTCCTACGACAGACGCATGTACAGTAAGTGCTCAAGAGATCAGATATCATACAATGACATGTTCTGCTTATCTCACAAGCTCTGATGTGGCATGAGCGATTCTTACCCCACTAAAGAGAGCCAGAGAGATGACCATAGCCTTAGAAAGATTAGTGACCACTATTAAACATGAGACAGAGACATGTAGGATGGCCGTGTACAACAGCAGACTTACAACCGTTAGCAGACTGCAGAGCAGATGGTCCGAAAGACAACTCAAATGGTCAACGCAGCATGACCGCATAAGACTGATGATTATGCTTAAATAAATCCAACCGTATTTGCATTATTTCCAGGAGGTATTTTTAGCTCTTTACTTACGTGTGATGGACTGCGGTACGTACAGGTTCTATCTTTGTAATGGTGACTCAATATTCAGAATTACACACACCACACTGAACATTTCTCATTGCATATGCTTATTAATACTTAATGCATATTCCTTAACTGTCTCAGGTCTGAATTTTTTTCAGTCTCTGTGTTACAGTAGATGTTAATGATGGAAGTTTTATCACTTAATTGAATTGAATTCAATTTATTTTATATTTTATTAAAATATAAATAAAATAGGAATATATATATATAAAAAAAAAAATATATATATATATATACACATATATATATTGTTATTTTCATTTAATTTAATATTAGTTTTTTTATATTTTATTTTAAACTTAGTTTCATTATTTAAAATATAAAAAATCATATTAAAATGAAATAAATGATTAAATTAAATATTGAATAAAACACCATTAACATCACATTATTTTATTTTATTATGTATTTCTACAAAATTACTTATGTTGCTTGTTACATTTTATATTTTATTTGACTATTTTCAATAATAAAAGAATATAAAAATAAAATTAAATACAAAATTAAATTAAATATCTAATAAAACACCACCATTAGCAATAGTATAGTTTAATTCTAATTTATTTTATTATTTACTTATTTTTGTTTAGTTTTATTTTATATTTAGTTGTATTTTATTACAATATAAATAAAATAAGAAAAACATTTAATTTGTTTTGTTTAATTTTGTTATTTTTATTTAATTTATATACATTTTTATTAAAATATATTCATTTATTTTAATATTTGATTCATTATATAAAATATAAACAATAATATCAAAATAACTAAAATATAAAATTAAATTAAATATTGAATAAAACACCATTAACATCACCTAATATTTATTTTAATTTATTTTTGTTTTGTTTTTGTTTTATTTTACATTTTATTTTATTATTTAAAATAATAAAAGGACAATATAAAAATGAAATTAAAAATTGAATAAAACTCTACCTAGACTCTAAAACTCTATAACATTATTATTATTATTATTATTATTTTTTTTTTTTTTCCACATTCAACTTTTTAAGTGGCATTTCTGGACATGTTATAAGAGCAGGTTGGTGTAAAGCAGATAAGCAGGATACAATCAAGCAAGTGTATATTATCCCTGTCTCCTTTTCCTCTGATACGTCCCCCTGCACGGCAAAGACCTACAAAGACCCCCGGCAAACTTTGCCGTGTCATTCGGGGGAATTAGTCATGGCAGCGGGGAGAGTGCTTAAACTGACTAAAGCGACCGAGACAAGAGCAAGAGGATGGATTACACTGTGTATCACAGCTCGGGACAGAAGGGCTATCTGGTCAGGGATGTTGTAGATTACATGCTAGAACACCGTAAACCAACAGAGCCAGATGGAGTCAAAGAAATGAATCACGCAGGCCAGTGTGTGACCAGTTTAAACGGACTCTCAGACTTTCCCAGCTAACAACAACTAGCCATTTTCTCATGGATGGAAATGATACAATGCAAAGTGCGAATCTTTAAAACACAATTTTGTCACAAAAATTATGTTTACCCTCGTTGTAAACAACCCTGCTGAAATAAAATTGGTTAAACTAGCTGGTCAAGGTGGTGTTTATCTGGTTTAGTTCATCATCCACCTGATCTTCCAGCCAAATATCTAAAATCCTTGTAAAATGATCCATCACACGTAACTATTAACTATTTTACGTTTTGGCGAATTGCTATTGCGAATGAAATCGTAAATTCAACACCTTCATGCTTACTTTTTTCCAAACCAAAAATAAACAATCCTACATTTCCGTACGATGAGATTTATGTTGAAAAGTAACATTTTTAGAAAAAAATTAAGCATGAAGGTGCAAATCAGGTATGATAAAAAAAAAAAAAAAACGTTTCTGTACAATGTGAATCGTACGGAAACGTATGGACAAAAAGTTTATTTAAAAATTCATACGAAATCTCCACCTCGATTTCTCGTGAGATTGGGTTGAAATGATCAAACCAGAACAATCTAACTAGTTCAGAACAACAGAACAATCTAGTTTTGGGGTGCGTTTCCAAAAAGCACCATTAGCCAACTATGGTCGCAAGTTCCATTGAACTATATTGGTAACAACAAACCTTGCGACCATAGTTACAACAGCGTTCCCATTCAACAACTCAACAACGATGAACTGTTGGATAGCTGAAACAATAGTAACGTTCACACCTTTGGTTCATCAATATATCAAGATCACAATTAGTGTCAATTAATTGTTCAATCCACATTAACGTATGTAATTGGCGTCCACTTCATAGTAACAAAAAACAGTGCCTCTAACCACAGCTTGAGACAAAAACACAAAAGTGTTTGCGAATGTTCATTGGGACTATGGGTTCAAAATCAAAATCTACGAACGTGACTTAAACACAACCATCTTAAAAATGTGTACGAATGACACCGAGCCTTATCAATCCCAGAAAAACACGTGTTAAAGGTCTGCAACATGCGGTCTGCTCTGGTTACAAAGCGAGCACACAGAACGGCTCTCGTAGCAGCCGGCCGTCACTGTCATTCCTCTCATTTCAGGAAACGCAATACTCTGTTTAAGTGCTTTCATCACTTGCCAAGGCAACAGACATAGCAACACAGCCAAACAAATGCGAGCATGACATCACATGATTCTGGCTTGTAGACAACCATGTAACGACAATCTTCCTCTCACCACCAGCTGCAAATATCAACACTGTCTGGTGGTCCGTGAACGAAACGACCCAGCAGAGTTCGGTTTATGTTAATGCCATCATATTTTGAGAACATGGTTTGGAAATATGTTTGCATACTTATGTTTCAAAAGACATAACAAGGTCCAAGATTGTGTCTTACCTAGCAACTAGAGTTGGGTGGGATGACCAAAACACACAAACACCTCTATTTAGTACACATATAATGCATTTTATGTTTAACCAATCTGTTGGTCACTCTGGTAAAATACCATTTATTTATTTATTTATTTATTTATTCGATCAGCTGCGGTCATTCAGTATGCACCGAGCATCGGGCAGGAAATGCATTTGTCCCTGCCGGCTCATGTTTGGCAAGAGAGAGAGACAGAAACAGCTCAGAGCGCATTTCTGCCAGGGCACGGTTTACCTTTTTTTTTTGTTTTTTTTTTTGACATTGAAGTAAACACATTTTAATGGATGTTGGACCACACATATCACTGTGTCACTGTCGCTGATATAACTGTAAAGCAGGTGAAAGTGCTTAGTGCAGAGAGACTGGGAGGAGGCGCTGATATGTCCGGCGTTCTGGAATACTCAGCTCTGCAGAGACGCAACCAGACACTCACCTTGCGGGGTGTCACCAGCTGCGCTCTTCCGCATGAGCACTTCTGCAAACATTTCAGAAATCTTTTTATTTTCTTCTTGGACAAAGACACTATTTCACAAACAACAACAGAACAGAAATGGATTGGTTGACACCTGAAACAGACAGATGGACCGGCTGGCAAACACTTTTACGCTGTCTTTTGACAGCTCAGTGCTGTGTGACACACAACAGTGTTCTCTTGTGGTAAATGCCAAATATGCAAGTAGATTGGCAAGTAGTTGAGTTTTTAGTGTGATATTCACTGAATTGAATAAGAAAAAAATAAGAAAAAAATCCATTGAACCAATCAAATAATAAAGTGATTTATTGGTCCAATCAGTGCATTTCACGCAGGATCTTACTTACTGTATTAGGTTGCTAGGGTGTGCTGGGTGGTTTCTAGGCATTCGTATTTGTATGTGATTAATAAGGTGTTCTAGGTGGTTGCTAGGTGATTGTCATGTGGTTGATATGGTTCTGGGTTGTTGCCATGTGTTTTCTAGGGTGTCCTGGATGGTTCTTGTGGTATAACTACTGTAAGTGGTTGCTAAGCAGTTGGTGGGGTGTTGTTAGGTGGTTGCAATGGAATCTGGATTGTTTCTATGTGATTGCTGTGGTGTTCTGGGTAGTTTCTAAAGTGTTCTATGTGGTTTCTAGAGGATTTCTATGTGGTTGATATTGTGTCATGGGTGGTTTTTACTGTGTAACTAGGGTGATCTACGTGCTCTTGCTTAGCATGTGTTAGTGTTGGATGGTATGTGGTTTCAAGGACATAGTTTGGTACGTGGTTGCTAGTGTCCTAGATTGTTGCTAGGCTGTTTTGGGTAGGTTTGAATCATACTTATCTGACTGTTATTAATTTGTAGCAGTAAACAAAGAGTTATCAGATCAATCACAAGTTCAGTATGGGTACCACAAGGCTCAGTACTAGGACCATTGCTTATCACCCTGTACATGCCACTCTTGGAAGATATCATTAGAAAACATGCCTATAGTTTTCACTGTTACACTGATGATACTCAGCTCTATATTTCTTCGCGGCCTAACGAAACATTAAAAAAAAAAAGACGAAAAAAAAAAAGTCATAGCCGAAATAAAAAACTGACCAGTAATTTCCTACTACTAAATTCTGAAAAAAACCCAGAGGGTTTAATTATTGACCTCGTCGACACGACAACCATTGGCGCAGATCCTCAGCAAAGACCATGCGAACCAGACAAGTCCTCTACACAGATCCCTAAGGCCAGCTTTGACTCATCCACACCATATGCTATTGCATGCATATTTGTATTACTGTCCATTTCTAACATATGGATATTACTTTGACACAGTCACCTCTGATAACAGATTATGGTAGAGAAGTAGGCGGTTGCTAGGATGTTCTAGTTGGTTACTAAGGGATTGCTGTGTGGTTTATATTGTGTTATGGGCAGTTGCCAGGCATTGCTTTGGGTGTTCCAGATGGTTTTTGCAGTGTAACTAGATGATGTTGTTGGGAAGTTGCTTACTAGCTCATTCCAGCTCAAGTTTATGAGATTGCCCACTTTATCGTCCACCAGACACTAATTTTAAGTCCAATCACCTTGAAAAGTAATAGTCCCTCAACAAGACACATGATTTTATGTATCAGTCATGTTTGTAGCGCAGACATTTAATGCTTAGCAATAGGCTGACATGTTGGGAATTACATACATCATCATTCAAGGCCACATAATCAATAATGGAAGACCATGGGATCAGTTGTATACACATATGACCTGTGCAAGGCTAAACACAAGCTGATTGCTAAATCCATTTTGTTAAACAGGAAATCCCTGTGTGCTTTGAACCAGACACTTACTTGTGTGACTGTCTGGTCAGCAGTCATCCCACTGTAAGGCCAGAGAAGGTCATCTGGACATATAATTGATAGCCAATGCTGACCTGCCCTGAGCAAGACATCCCTGCTCGGCAAGTTTACGAGATCTCCTGATTTAATAGGACCATTTACAGGCCGATGCAATGTCAGTTAGGTCATGGCTGTTGAGGCGAACCGGTGGGAATCAATTAATGAGTGTACAGGTAGATGCCAAGTCTATGATCAGCAGAGATTATGCAGCAGCGGTGGGTGAAAAATGCAATTGCGCTAAACATCTGTGCACTGAGGGATGCTGGGGCATTTGACCTTTCCTGTGCCGTATGTTAACTCAGTAACATTCTGACTCAGATTAAAGTTAAGATCTTTCAAAAAGAAGCCTGATGATGTAAAATGGTTGCCAAGTTGCGCTGTGTTTGATCCTGAGGTTGAAGCTTTTTTGATGCTATGTGATATTTACCTAATATGTTACCAGACGAATCTCTAACGCCAGATATTAGCTACTTTGATGATTTGCTTTGGATGAGACAGACTTTAACATACGGTCATTTATTTTGACATTTTTGGTCAGCAGTTGCAATTTGTGACATCAAAGGAGCTACATTTTCTAGTAGGTCACATAATATTTAGATGGGCATGTATTGTGAAGTTAAAGAAATATGCCACGTTCAATACATATTAAAGGAGAACTCCGGTCAATTTTAACATTGAGCTCATTTTTTTGTACATTTGGAGTGCTGTCAATACAGAGAACAACGACAAAAATCGGTGTTGCCTACACTGAGTTATTCTATTTTTAAAATTTGCACCCTATTGACTTCAATGGGGCAAGTACTAAACCTGCTTTTAGGCTCTTAACATCCTTTAAGTGTCATTACAAGTGCACAGAAAATGTGAGTGATTCCTTCCGAGTGAACACGAGTGGATCTGACTGCAGTAGATGTTAGAGATATTAATAAAAATGAAGTTAATTCAGCCAGCGCTCATACCTTTGTTTACATCCTGTTTTCGGTGGAAGGCCATAGTAATCGATTGTCGAGTTCACGCGCGTGATCATAGGTACTAAACCTATGCGATTTTTGTCGTTGTTCTCTGTATTGACAGCACTCCAAATGTACAAAAAAATGAGCTCAATGTTAAAATTGACCGGAGTTCTCCTTTAAGCTCAATCAACAGCAAGTGTGACATAATGTTGATAAACTATGAAAAAATGCTTTAAAAAAGATTCAAGGTTATGTGAAGCAACTTTTGAATGATTTAAAAGCAGAAATCTGTAATTTTATAAAAACACTTACATTAATAATTTTTTTTAAACTGTGCATTATTTGAGCTGTAAAGCTCAATAAATTTATATATACAGTCATTTAATGCTGATAATGCTGTGCACTTTTATGCAAACAGGAAAGATTAGAAAGTGATTTAACACTAATGCATTGGCTTATTATATAGTACATATATATATATATATATATATATATATATATATATATATATATATGAAGAGTTCAGATGCAAAAGCCTTTAAGTGCCATCTGAAAATTTCTTCTAGAATGGTCATTTTTATCAAGCTTGTATATTTAAGTTCAGTAATTTCACTTAAATGACAATTAATAGGTAATTTTCATTGCTATTTAAGTGAAATTACTGAACTTAAATATACGAGCTTGATAAAAATGATCATTCTAGAAGAAAATTCCAGATGGCACTTAGAGGCTTTTGCATCTGAACTCTTCATATATATATATATATATATATATATATATATATATATATATATATATATATATATATATATATATATATATATATTTATATATATATATATATATATATATATATATATATTATACAATTTGAAAGTGGAACATAGTGGACTTTAATTACTTTAATGGCACTCAACATTATGCCATGAGTGCTGTCGATCGAGTTTAACTTACTGAACTTACAATATTCCCTTCATACCTTCACAGAACATCAAAACCCAATATTCAATCATCAGAATTCAATAAATACAAAACACTTTACAACACAATAAATACCTTGATAAGGTATGATTGGTCAGAAAGAGTTTAGCGAAAGGGTCAACTACAGGTTTAAATTAATTTAATGTGATATTTTGCGACATGTTTTCACTTTTTTTTTGCATTTTCCATTAATTCTGCATCCAAGCATAAGCTAAATGGAATGGGAACCAAACGGGCTTGTTCGGTGATATTAAGTGACACCTTTTTCAGGCCAAACTATTTAGCTGCTCATCTCTGTCGCCTCTTATTCTCTTCTTCATTAGCTCCACTGTCATTCTTTGAGCAAGCTAAATAAGCTTCGTGCTCCTTTCCCCATTATTCTCTAAAGCTTCAACTCAACATTTAATTGCTCTCTGTGAAATAGAGAAGAACTGTGAGTGTCAAAGATCTAATTGGATGGAGATGGGAAAATGCCCAAATTGGCCCCAAACTTGCACTGGTAACCACATTATTTTGCCAATGTAACTAATCTCAATCTTATTTAAAATGCTAATGAGACAGCTAATACTGATCTTCAGTAACAGCTCTATGCCGACGCTGGCACATTAATTACATTGGCGCCGTGACAGAGACTCTGATTGGTTTTCTTTTAATACGGCTATTTTGACTATATGTCGTTATACTTTAAGTGATATATGTGCGCTGCCTTTATTTGCTGCTATAAATGGTAGTTTTTCAGTCGTTTTCTGTAGTTGTGCTACTGGCTTGATAAAGGTGTCACGCTCTGGTGTTTTTCGATTGGTCAGTGTTTACAAGGACAGCAAAATATGAGGCTGTCAGCAATGTCCTTCATCTAGACAAAGCACTCCCCACCCACTATATGGTCGACGCACAAATGAAGACTCAGACAGCGGAGTATCTGCTCAGTAAGGGGATTTTAAGGGCATATGAGATGTAGGCAGAGGAGGTGCCCAATACAAGATCATTACAAAGTGCATTAAAATGCTATTTAATCTGCTAGCACTGCATTCTCTAAAGTGGTTTTAATCGGTCAAGTCCAGATCTACACTTGCACCTCAGACTTGGAGCTTGGAAGCTGGCACAAAAAAATGACAAGCAATATAAAAATGACTTAATGTTGAACAATCAATACATCACTTATTTTTACGTTACTAAAACACATCATTTATCCAATATGAATTTTAAAATCGTACAAAAAGTTTAAAAAGCATCTAATAAAACTGTAAATGACACACACTTTACCGATTGAGCCATTAAATCTGATGCAATCTAGGACAAGATAAACATCATATGAATAAACATTATGTGGGATATATCTCGCATATTCTAGTAGTTTGTGGTGTGACCTAATCATCATCTTCCTTCATGTGCTCTTTTGACTTTGTCTTATCAATGTGAGCATACCTCCATGACTTATTTTCTTCTCATTAACACATATCTCCTCCCTAAACGCCATCCTCAGCCAGCATAAAATGTCAGTAAACAACTAATTTATCATAGTTTGTCAGTGCTGCCTCCTGCTCTGCTGAGAACATCTAACCTTGCTTCAAGAGTTCACATGTGAGATGTGGAAAGCGGTAAACATGTTTGGCTTTGCCGTCGGTAACGGAAGGTTCCTGCATTGGATGCAACTGAAGTTCAAAGTGCCTCCTTTGACACAGGAGCAGAAGAAAATGGGGATTGAGGTTTCAGGAGCAACACCAGAATTGTTAAAGGTAAGCTAAAGTAAGCAGCACTTTATGAAGGTTTAACGTTTTTGATAGATAGATAGATAGATAGATAGATAGATAGATAGATAGATAGATAGATAGATAGATAGATAGATAGATAGATAGATAGATAGATAGATAGATAGATAGATAGATAGATAGATAGATAGATAGATAGATAGATAGATAGATAGATAGATGACAGACAGACAGACAGACAGACAGACAGACAGACAGACAGACAGATAGATAGATAGATAGATAGATAGATAGATAGATAGATAGATAGATAGATAGATAGATAGACAGATAGATGACAGACAGACAGACAGATAGATAGATAGACAGACAGACAGACAGACAGACAGACAGACAGACAGACAGACAGACAGATAGATAGATAGATAGATAGATAGATAGATAGATAGATAGATAGATAGATAGATAGATAGATAGATAGATAGATAGATAGATAGATAGATAGACAGACAGTCAGACAGACAGACAGATAGACAGACAGATAGATGACAGACAGATAGATAGATATATAGATAGATAGACAGACAGATAGATGACAGACAGACAGACAGACAGACAGACAGACAGACAGACAGATAGATAGATAGATAGATAGATAGATAGATAGATAGATGACAGACAGACAGACAGACAGACAGACAGACAGACAGATAGACAGATAGATAGATAGATAGATAGATAGATAGATAGATAGATAGATAGACAGACAGATAGATGACAGACAGACAGACAGACAGACAGATAGATAGATAGATAGATAGATAGATAGATAGATAGATAGATAGATAGATAGATAGATAGATAGATAGATAGATAGATAGATAGATAGATAGATAGATAGATAGATAGATAGACAGACAGACAGACAGACAGACAGATAGATGACAGACAGACAGATAGATAGATAGACAGACAGATAGATGACAGACAGATAGATAGATAGATAGATAGACAGACAGACAGACAGATAGATAGATAGACAGACAGATAGATGACAGACAGACAGATAGATAGATAGATAGATAGAGATAGATAGATAGATAGATAGATAGATAGATAGATAGATAGATAGATAGATAGATAGATAGATAGATAGATAGATAGAGCAGCCCTAGTTGTATAAGTAGCAGGATTAATGAGCACGCTCCCAAAAACTCCATCTATATTTAAAAAAAAAAACAAATCAATATATGATGCATATTTCAACAGCTGTGAGTTTATCTATCTGATTAGACCATGCAGCAAAATTTGATATCAAACAAATCTGTCAGAGGATAACAAAATCCCTCAATCCCATCTTCAAAACCGTGTTGATGTCTTTCCAGTACCCTAGAGGTGAAGCAGGTTTAAGAGCAAAGTACGACGTCTGCACCTCCTCCGTCTCTCATCCTCCATGCTAAGAGCGTCGCAATGTTAACTAGGCCAAACTTGTCATTTACATGCCCTAAACTTTGTTTTAAGCTGATTTTGGTAGTGAAGCGTTGATGCTTTAAGTAATGCATAACAGGTGTATCATGTAGACAATCTAAGTGCCAAAAATGCATATTAATATGTCAGCTTAGCACAATTTGAGGACTCTGTTCCAAAACTTAGAAAGCCTTGATGTCTGTTGCCTATAGGCAACATCCCAACTGAACCTCATAAAGGGACTGATATGCAACACACACACACACACACACACACACACTAATCCACTCACAATTGACTTTACTAAGTCTTAGCATGTTACTAAACTAATACTCTAAGCTCTGAATATAAACACACATAGCTCTTGCCAAAATGAGAAACAAATGTCGATTCAGGGTGGAAATGAATCTGTTTTATTAATTAAAACATTTTTTGGTGTTGAATGAAGTACACGTATACCTTCATACGACATCCTCAATTGAGTTTTGGAATTATCCATAAGGAAATAATAATTTGACCAGAAAATGTTGTATTATTAATATTATATACAATACTTTAATATACTATTATGTAATGAATATATAGTCTATATAAAATTCATGTTTTTGAAAGAAGTCTCTTCTGCTCACCAAGGCTGCATTTTTTTTAATCAAAAATAAAGTAAAACCTGTAATATTGTGAAATATTATTACAATTGAAAGTAACAGTTTACTATTTGCATACATAGTCAAATGTAATTTAAGCCCTGTCCACACGGAGACGCGTTTGGCTGTATACGTAAATTTTTTTTATCGTATCAGCGTTTCGTCCAGACGGATCCGCCGCTGTGGGAGACTGAAACCACTATTTTTGGAAAATAAATCTCGAGTAAAAATCGTGTGTAAACAGCCAATCCGTTCTGCAGAAGCTACTGAGCCTCTTTTATTTCTTTATTTATTATTTACTTGAATGTATTTTTATTAATTTTTTTTTGCTTTATTTTACTTCTTTATATGTATTTCTTATGCTATGATGCTTGTCTGTTGCCTGATTAAGACATTTCATATTTTGTAGGGATGGGCATTTCAAGTAAAAATAATATTCGATGATCGCTGGGAATTATTTGATTATTATTCGATAAACACATAACCGGTAAAACGGCGTTCGCTCAAATTCGGCTCCGACGTTAAATTTCTCTGTACTGTCTGTAGGCCTAAGAACATTAAAGAAAACGTTTTCAGTTTTAGTTTTCTTCTCCACTTTTAGTGTATCTCTGTGGCAGAATTACAGCGCCACATACTGGTCTGGCATGTATACTACATCGTTTTGAATCGGTTTCAGTGGTTTCGTGTGTACGCAGATATTTCTTGAGACGAAGCTGTGTTTACGGGATTTTTTTTTAGAACGAGGGGGAAAAGAAAACATCGGATTGGGAAAGCTCCGGCTTCGTGTGTCTTCAGTGTCACATGATCCTTCAGAAATCATTCTAATATGATGATTTGATGCTCAAGAAACATTTATTATTATTATCAATACTGAAAACAGTTGTGCTGATTAATATTTCTCTAGAAACAGTGACTCTTTGATGGATTGAAATGTTCAAAAGAACAACTTTTATTTGAAATAGAAATATTTAGTAACATTATGAATATCTTTACTGTCAACTTTTGATCAACTTAATGTGTCCTTGCTGAATAAAAGTAAAAATAATAATGAATAAAACTCCAAACTTTTGACCGGTAGAGTAAATGATTGTAAAATGTAATAAATGAATGCATCTTATCACACTATAAAAGGCAATTATTGTTTGTTTTTTTACCTCAAAAACTGATTTAGAATAGCTGTGTTTATGATTTCAATGCAAATTGGACAAACATCATATGGAATACATCCTGCATATTCTAATTTGTGGACTGATCCAATCATTTTATTTATTTATTTTCAGTTCCCTACCTTTTGAAACTGCATTTACATTGGGGTTGGACCTGGTACCTGTGACGACTTCAAATGCTGCCTATGCAGTTCACTAGTTTTTGAAACACAGCCTAAATGTGAGCATTACCATAACAAATCAGACGAGGGACTGGAATGAAACATTCGTTCATAGAGCAGTTGTTAGTCTTAATTAGTCTAATCAGTTTTTGCATCATAACTCGCATGTGTTGAATGTGCGGTTGATTACCTGAGAGCCCGAGACGTTGAGTGGGGAAAATCAAGCTCTTGACAATTACGTTACTACAGGTTTTTCCAAATGTAGCATGCTAACCAGCTGTTCCTTTAACGTTAGCATGATTCCTTGTTTATATATTTGTGTGCCATTCCACATCAAGGTTCATTTGTCACTAGCTTTGAACAGGCGGACTTGTCAAGTCGTGATGAAATTATATTTATGGGATGAATGGACATGAATGGGATTTAAATGAATCAGGACTTTCTTTAAATCCAGAATATTTGCAATGTATCAATTAAAGAATCATTGCAAACTGGTACTAGTAACCACGTTGTAATTGTGCATGTAAACTGTTTTTAAGTTGGTACACATTTTGCTTTATGTGAGTTTTCAATGAGGTTTATGGGAAAATAAGCAAGAAAAAACAGCCTTATGACCTTAATATTAAAGGGATAAAAAAAGGATGTTGTTCCAAATCAAGTTTCTTTCTGCTTTTGAACATAAAATAAGATATTTTGAAGAACGTTGGTAACCAGACAGGTGACGGTAGCCACTGATTTCAAAAGAAGGGAAAAAAATACTGTGGAAGTCGATTGAGTAAATGATGACCACATTTTAATCAAGACAAATCTGATTCTGAAAATGTATTTTGGCTGTATATAAAGCTGGCCAAAAATACGAATTAATTAGTTGTGTCATTTGAATGGTTGTGTATGAAACTTCCCCTGAAGGACTTGTAACTGTCTTTGCGTCTTTATCTAGAGGAAAAAGACTGATGGGTTTTGTTCAAAGACACTTCTAACTGTTTACACAAGGTTTAAATCTTGGCTTCACTCTGTCCCAGGTAAATTATCCGCTGTTATATTTCCCACAACACTAGCACCTAAGCCGTCAAACCGCTTAAATTACATGCAGCCTTGTCAACTGTTTTATTTCCAGCGGCCATTAGCGCATTTGTTCCTCGCTATCTTCACCACTCGCTACTTAATCAGGATGCCTTATTATTTTGGGAGACATAAAAAGGACAAGTGCAGGTTTTGCAAGACGGCTATAAATTCACCCCGGATTCGCACCGCCACCTGTGTTAAGCTCATTTTAGAAACAGGAAATCAGCGTGAACGTGTGGGGGAACTATTTACGAGATAAGAGTTATGGTTTGTGTCATAATTAATGAACGTCTTAAGGAAACTGCCTCCCAACGGAATGAACGAGGAATAATTATGACTATAGAGACGTAGAGGAGAGCATTTCTCTAAGCAGATTAACTACTTCCAATCATACTGCCCTACTTCATTATGGTGATTAAGATGAGATGAAACAGTAAATAATCATTTATTTTGTTCAGTCCAAAGTTCAAAGAGGCTAAGAATTAATAGAGTTTGCAGTGAAAGACACAGTAACTATTTTAAAAGATGATGAACATCCAGCTCAACAGTCTTTCTGCAAAAAATATTATTATTATTTTTTATTTATTTTTTGAGAGTACAAATAGACCAACTTAATTATTTTGTCACTTGCATTGCTTCATTAAAGTGGGCAGTCGTTGCTGAACTTTTTTTTTTTTTTTTTTTTTTCTGATTGGTGGATCTGGGTGGATCTTTTTTCAGAACAAGGAAATTTACATAAAAAAATAAAATAAAAAATATATGCAACACTTTCTGATATTTACATATTTTGTTAGTATTAGTGTAATATTTAAATAATATTTACACATTTTCAACCAGCTTTAAAACACATCTGAAACACTCAAAAACTATTTATTTTTCTAAAATGTGTCTTTCTGTATTTCTATTGTACTGCCTTCTATTCTATTATTTTCTTTAATTTATGAATTATGTTGCTAATTTTAATTTTAAATTAATACTTCAAATTGATTGTTTTATTAATGTGATTTAAACCTTAAAAAACTTCTATCTTTTGATAAAAAAAAAAAAAAAAAAACACAACCAGTCAAAAGTGTGAACACACTTGAGTGAGTTTGTTTCTCACAATCTTAAACACCTTTTGATCTAAAAATGTTTAGGTTATGCCTAAATATGCAAAGTTAGTTTTATAGAAAACATATCTGTGTGAATGGGACAAAACATGGTGAAAACCATGATGTGGCATTGATGTTCCCTCGAAAGGGCACTAAAATTGTGCCTACATTTACATTTCTTTACAAAACTAATATTTAAATGAATTAATTAACAAATTCAGGGCCGTTCACACCAAGGACGATTAACTATAACAATAAAGATATGGTTCTAAAAATCATTCTAAGAATGCAGCAGAGTCCACACCAAAACTATAACGATGACGGCACAGAGAAACAATATAGTGGGAAAGGATTTTTTTCAGCTACTGAACGATAAAAAAAAAAATGAACAGCCAATCAGAATCCATCCTGCTTTAAAATGACGCATGAGAATTTAAAGAGACAAACGACAAAACTGCAGCGTGCACTTACAATTAACTGAACAATATATGTTGGTGTGAACACTAATATAGTTATAGTTCTTTGTGTGGGCCTTTACTATAATCTGAGCATTTTTGGTTCCTATATATTTTTCCATATCCGCATTGGTTTTCATAGGTTTAACTTTCCTACTACTCTGAAATGTGTAAAATAGTGATATATAATTTTAAAAAATGGCTGGTGGGACCAAGGCCAAGTGTATGTTTTACTGAACGGACTGTATTAAACCTCTAAGTGAAGGTGTGTGTCACTACAGAGTTTGCGATTCATCATCAAACAACCTAATAGAATGTTAATATCTGCTCTCTGGCTCGCACAACAAGGAATAATGCATAAGATGTGCATCATGGCACCCTGTCATTGATGTATATTATTGTACTACGTAATATTAAACAACTGATCACAGAATGAAGACAGATTTACAATTATTTTATATGCACATTTTTTGTCTTTTAAAAAATCATTCTGGCCCTATAGCGCCATGCTAGTTAGATAAAACCCCTAATGAGCAAACAGCAGGGGGTCCTCGTTTTTTCAAATATCGTCAGCCTGATGATGTTAGGGTACTCAGCATGACATTTCACTGTAATCACAGTCCAATTATTTCTAAAAAAACGCAGCAAAGACAGATTCAAAGTAAATGACGTTCTTATAACATTTGCCATCTGGTGATGAGATATAGTCATTTGGTGCTCATTAAGTAGGCAGTTAAGCCACCTGGACACCTCGGCTCTCTCAGAGACATCCTGACATGACAGACATATCGGCAGTACTGTACATCATCCATATGCTGTGTTTTGATGCCATTGATTATACTTGTGCCAAGCCTGAAAAGTTGAAATAATTGCTTGTTTCCGATTCAGAGCAATTCAGTTCAATATATATCTGCGCATTTTTGTGTGTCAAGCAACTCTTTATGAAGGTAGGCTACTAAAACATTAAATAACAAACTTATGATGGAACTAATATGCAAACAGCTAACAACATCTTAAAGGTGGTATGTAAGAATTGTCATGTATTACTAATCACTATTTATGCCAATGTGTGAGCTTGAAACAAAAAAAAAACTCGGGACGTTTTTGCCAGGAAAATCTAAAATGTGATGGTTATGCGCGCTCCCGAGAGCCTCTCTTACTTCTTACAAAGAACGAAAAATAACTTTGCAGTGAGTGGCTGCAGTTCACTAAACGGCCACCGGTGTCACTAATAACAAGGGTTTCTGAACCTCTGAAGTGTTACGGAGGGTAACTCTAACTAGGGCTGCACAATTAATCGAATTTCTAATCGCGATTACGATTACGGATGCCACGATTACGTAATCGTTCAAAGCCGCGATTACGAAAAAAAAAAAAAAAAAAAAAACTCTGCGTGCGCGTGTTTAGAGCATGTTATGTTATGAGAGGCGAATCACAACTACTTCAGAAAACCCAGCACAATGGGAACTACCAGGCAGTGACGTATATGTATACTCTGAAATAAAAAGTATTTCACCTCAGAAAAACGGACGTTCCTGTCCTGTCAGCCGTTATACTGTACTCGTAGCGCACACTCTTCAATTGCACGCGCAAAGGCGGAGGCGCGCGCCGTGTATCGCTTCACTGTATATAAAGTGCAAAGGAAACTACGAGCATGCAACGTTGTTACGTTGTAAATTAGTAAGTCATGAAATAAAAGTAAAATACCAATAAATCACGTTACTGGTACGTCGTGTGTTAGCTGAGGAGGATTTGCATGCAGGTATGATTTTCATTCTATTCACCAGGAGCAGTTTCTATGTTTCATTAACAGTTCTTGTTAGTATTGTGTTTTCACCATGGTAACTGTCGTTTCAATATTAACCCCAAAATGCCACTTTATTTTCACTTTGTGTTATTTTTTAATATGTTTAAAAGACTGTAGTGGCTCATACCAACATTGTATTAACAAAAGCCAGTTTGGGACTGATATTTAATAGCTTAGCATAGGCCTAATATTTATTTTTTAGTAGTCTTTACTATTAGTCATATTCTTACAATTTATGTCTAGGTTAAGTAAAGGGGGACAGTGTGTGTATGTGTGTGTTCACAATTTTTAAGTAAACATGTATAATAATATGCCTATATATATATATTTATATATATATATATATATTCAATGTAAATTGTGATAATCGTAATTAATAATCGCAATTACAATTTCAAGGGAATAATCGGCAATTATGATTTTTGTCATAATCGTGCAGCCCTAACTCTAACCCTAACCCTAACCCTAACCCTAACCTTACCAACTGAGAGAACGTCAACTTAATAGAATAACTAATATTGCATTTTTATTTTTTATTTAAATTTTTTATGAAATGAGCTGTTTTTATATAATAATATTAATAATAATAATAATAATAAGCCCTTTTTTTTTCTTTTTTTAAATCAATGACCTCTAATAATAAACCTTTACAACTTGCAAATAAACTAATAGTCTTTTGGAATGGATTTTTTTTTTTTTTTTTTTTTTAAAGTCACAGTATGTTTTCACAGTACAATGAACTTCTTCACCTCAATGGATCAAGGAAAATTTGATACGACTCCTTTAAAAGGTCATTCAAGGAATCTATGCAATTTTCCATAGCAGCCGCAACTATTAAGCCACATTAATGAGATGAAAGTATTTCTCTTGAAGGAAACAGCTCCTAGATGCAGGCGCTAGCAGCTGTGGGCAGCGGGGAGCACAGCTAATTCAGTATGCTTAGTGAAAACAATCGTATCACACCCAGACTGCTAGGATTACAGGGCAGATTGAGTCCACCTGCGGGGCTTCACAGCACTGTTAATAAAGCCACCGTTTTCAATTAAAAGCCTTTTAAACACTCTAAATCTAATCATGCTTGCAGGTGACAATACAAGTTAGCTTGGCACGTTAAGTTAAGAATAAGAAGAGGAGATTATTTTAAACGGATTTCACAATATCTAATCGCTCAGGTTTGCCGTTTGAAAAGCTGCAGAACGAAAGGGTAGACATGCAATATTAAACAGTGTGTTCTTGCCATTAAGACAGCTTAATAGTGTTGTTCATTGTTAAGACATATGGTGGTACTTGAACAGCATTTTAAAAACACAATTTGCAACCTTGTTGAGGAGGAAACTAAATGTAATGTGCAATATACACACACACACATACACATTATATATATATATGAATGATCAGATGTGTTTGAAGAAATTGGCACCCTCAAACAACGTAAACTCTGCTTCATGTCGTGCCTCCTTTTTAACAGTGTCATCCTTCTCGACAAATTTAGCAGACGTCAACCTCTGTACATTCACATTTATCCACGTTTCTTTATCACTCTCACACGTAAATGTCATTCACATGAGGTTCACCATGCCATCAACAGGTTATGCATGAGGTTTGATGAATTCGCAAGAGGAACCAAGCTGCTTGCGTAGGACATTCAGGTCTAAGGCAACACAAATGTGGCGTGTCCAGAGGCCCTCAACCTTGAATAAGTGCCAGGACTCATAGTAACCCATGCAGGGGCGTAAACAGAGAAATGTACCTTGGCATTTTCCCCAGTCCACTCCAATCAGAGGCCAAATAGGGAATGCTAATGCAGTTAACGTTTCCCAGTCAACACAATGCCTCCCCCCTTGTCCAAAAAGTCTGCACCCCCCTTCCCTTAATAAACCAGTGTGCTTGCTATCAAAAGCAGAGGCACTAATAATGCAGACATACCATAAAAAGCTAAGGGGATGGAGGGAAATTGGGTAAATAACTCTGCCCCAGAGCGCTAACACGATTTGCAATGCACACGCTAAGAAGAGGTCCGTCTGTGATGGTTTTCCAAGTGAAGGAGGCTGGGCACTCTGACGGCATGATTTATTTATTCATTTCCCTTTCTCGTTTAATGGAAATATAAAAGCCTGCATTGATTAGAGTTTAAGGATCAGCAGTTAATAGATTAAAAGCTTGCGTTGTGGCCAAAGAAGAGCTCCAGCATTTTTCTGGGTTGCTCTTCGCTTGGTGGTATTCGAGGGTTGTTATTTAGGTTACTTTATTTCCTGGTCATCCGGTATTTTTCACTGTGCCTAGAGGTACGGGTTACCCTTGTGCCCTGACCTTGGACAATTTTGCCTGGTTTAAATCTTTATCTACAGGTGCAAAAGTGATAGAGGTGGTCAGTAAATTAAACTCGGAAGTTCAGAAACCAGAGTTACGTTCAAGGCAACGGCAAACTCATTGACCTTTCAAAGACAAGCAGACACACTTCTGGCCTTCAGCCTGTAAATAACAAATGTATATTCAGTGTTTAATTAGCAAGGGTCTAGATGTCTCTTTAAATAGAGTTTGGGATGGAGGTACTGGATTTGTCATGATACCCCATGAAAATATCTTCATTGCCACTGAACAGGAAGAGAGCCATTGAGGAGAGGACCAAGGTCTTAACCTTGGTCCTCTCCTCAATGGCTCTCTTCCTGTTAAGATACATCTACATTAATTCGGATACTTTTGAAAATGACGTTTATGTCCACACTAGCATGTTCCTCATCAAGACTAAAATGTTGAAAACTGAAAAAAAACCAAAAGCTCAGTTTTCAAAGGACAAAAACGCAGTCTCTGTGTGGACTGAAGGCCGAACATAAGTGAAAAAGATGTGCTTTCAAATGTATCTGGATTTGTGTAGACGTATAGCCTCATATGCTTGAGTTAACCGGGTTAGTTATGATCCACGTATAGTGAAAAGCAAAACTGGGTAATAGAGGATGTTTTGTGAACAGGGTAAAAAAGGCTGAATAATAGATTTCATGCAGCCTGGGGATTCATTAGTTTAAAGTAGAGGCAAATCTAGAAGACTCCTTTGGGGGGAGGAGCATCAGGGTGGGGTGCAGTCAATGTATTAGACCGTCCATACTAGCAGGGATAGTTTGATCTGAGGTTGGCATGCAGATGCATCCATCTATAGCACATAATATACAATTTCCATACCAAGGCAGACACAACAAATCAGAGCATCAAGGTGCAAAGACACTTTTATGATTAAAATAACCTGTATGCACATTGGTCTTAACTCAGAACCATAATTATAATGTTTCTGATACCATTTCAATCTGAACTACTTAATCACTCAATCCAAACTTTGTGTTGTAGATCATTTCAGGCTTAGGGGCTGTTTACACAACACCGTATTCAACTAAAAAAGTACAACTTTTTATGCGTTTTGGCCATTCATTTACACGACAACGGTGTTTTGGGTGCCTGAAAACGCAAAGTTTTGAAAACGGGTTTCAAAGTGCACGTTTTTACATTTACATTTACATTTATTCATTTAGCTGACGCTTTTATCCAAAGCGACTTACAATTGCTATATATGTCAGAGGTCGCACGCCTCTGGAGCAACTAGGGGTTAAGTGTCTTGCTCAGGGACACATTGGTGTCTCACAGTGGATTCGAACCCGGGTCTCTCACACCAAAGGCATGTGTCTTATCCATTGCGCCACACCACCCCCAAAAACTGTTTTTGAAAACAGTCTCCATGTAAACAACAAAAACGTGAATTTCTGAATACTATGATGTCATGTACATGCGTATTATGTGTTCAGTCTATAGTGTTTCATCGCCATCTAATGGCCTGGCAGCAGAATACAGCGTTTTTAGTCGTTTTCGAGGATCCGTGTGAACGGGGTCCGTTTGGACAATGGTTTCGTTTGTACGTGGAAAACTCAAAGGAAAAACTTCTCCGTTTTAAGCATATCGTTGTTGTGTAAACGTACCCTAAGATGTGCAATTTTAATGCAACTGATTTGCATATCATGTTCCTATTGGTCCCTTTTCTACATGTATTTGCATAGGGAATTGTGATTGGTCTTTTTTTCTTGCATTTATATATCGTCACCTTCACTTGCAAAGATGGTGTCACTGTGAATTAATTATATTCCACAGCCAGCAGAAAACATCTCATCGTTTCATTTTCATTCATAAACCTAATTTTATGTAAAACTAAATTTTAAGACCAAAGTATACTTGGTTCGCTAATGTTCAGAGTATGCGTTCAGCCGAACGCATAGCCTTCCAATCTGATAGCACAGGTGGTCGACACGTGCGCACTGAAAAGTGTAACTTTTTTCCAGTGTCTGCGTTATTTCCCTCTAGAAGTTATAAGTGATACAAATGTATGTACACAACTAGAGTTGCGTGTATTTCTTTATTTGGGTGTGTCGTGGGCATCTATTGTTGTTGCGTTCTCCAGTAGTTCGTTGTTGTTCCGTCTCTTCTGTTACTTTTTCAAATGTAAAATAATGGTCGAGTCATCGTCGCCACCATGTGGACCAACTAATTAGTGCAACAACAAAAAAATTCAAGGCTCATGTGCCGAATGCACATATACACACATTTAGAAAATCACAATTCACGTGCCTTTGGGTGAAAACCAAAATGTACTTTGGGCTTTACTGCCTTGCAAAAGCATTATCTCTTTCAGGAAATGCAAATCTAGTCCAATCTCTGTATAAAGTGATATGAATATAAATGTCTCTGATGTGGAAGTCAAAACAAGATTTCTTGCAATTAAATGCATTTTAATGAATACTAATGCAGCGCATGGGTTTGTCGCCAATCACCATCCACATTCTCTCTATCAAATGATGGCAACATCACATTAGTTAGCTCAGTGAAGGGCTAAATTGGAAGAGTCAAGAAAATAACATAGCTGATCATCTTGAAAATTCTTATTTACTGCATAAAAGACCATGCTTAAAAATCCCAGTCAAATGAAATTGATAAATCAATCAAATCATAATTGAATAAGCATTGAATTACCAACGCACCACAGCAGTTTAACAATTCAGTTCATAAAAATTACAGACTATTTCATCTCAGTGTGGTCCTGGCTTCAAACACAGGAGCAGCAGCACGGACTGGGAAGTGTTTTCTTGGCGGATTCCTCAAGTACCAGCTTCTAATTTGTAGAATTTGTGTATGTTGGGGAAGAAAGCATCGGCAGCCCCCGTTGTCTGTGATCAGCCTGCTTTCTGACATCTGTTTAAGGATGTTTATCCAAGGGGTAAGGATGTTAAGGGAAATATTATGCTGGTGTTATTTTACTTTTCTTCTGTTTGAATCATAAACACTGCTCCGGGGCAAGACGGAGAGATTAGAGCGAAGAACGCGAGCATGGGGTCTCGAATCACACCCCGCGAGAGGAATCCCAACCGTGAATCCAGACCTAAAGATGTACTGCTTCTCCAAGACCTCAATATGCCAATAGGACAGTATTAGTTCAATTAAGCCTATAATGTAGCGCTTGCACCTCACTTTAGCTCTTTTATTGAGCCCGCAAGGTTTTTTTTTACATCCACACTATATCCCCGGACCAGCACGTGTTGCTCTTTTACTGTGTTGGTGTGGATGGAGTCAAACTAAAACCAGGTGCCAAGCTATAGGCTGCTCAGATGACAGCGAGAGCCCCTTTAGTGAAGGCTTTACGAACTGAAACGCTGCACAGAGAAAGCAGAGACCCTCGTTTAAAAAGAAAAGTAGGTGTCCGGCAGCCATTCAGTCACCGCTTTCAATAAGGCATGAAACAGGGCGTCATTAAGGCAGTGTCAACCCTGCCGGATTTAAGCTGACCCCCCTTTGAGCTAATGTGAGGAGGGCAGAGTCTTTAAAACCAAAGAGAAAGAGGTTTACCCCCGCAGCATGTTCCTGTGTTACAGATAAAGAGTTTTAGCCCACCAATAAATGGATGTCGCTTCCCAATAAGTCAAAACGAGCAGTAGATGTGCAGAAGAAGGGTGAATCTCATGGAACTTGTCAAGAATGTGTCCAGGTCATATTTCAACGTCAGTAATAAGACATTCGATTTTGCTAAATTAAATGTATCTTTTGATTGTAAGACTTTTTGCTTTGTGACACTTTTTTTTCATAAAAAAATGCATTGCAAACTTTTTGTATATATGACTGTAGAGTCATCAAGAATTATATAATATATAGTGAGCCATTGCTTATACTTATATATATACACATGTAAATCCAAAATAGATCGACAGACCCTCAAGCAAAAAATTGCCACACATGACAATTTAAATTGTCCAGGAGCAATAATAATGAATAAAATAAATACATTTAAAAAAAAATTTATAATAATGCAAAATGGTTCTTCATTCAAAATATTTGTGTTGATTTTTTTTTTTTAAACTAAAAGTTACCCAGACAAGTTTCCATGAGATTTGCCCATAACGAAAGTCCAAGAGACAGATGAAGAAAGTAAACCCAGGGAAACCAGCAAGATACAAACCCCAGCCAAAGAACAAAAAAAAGCGGCAGCCCAAGCAGGCGAAGGAGGAGGAGATGAGGAGATTTCCGCTAAAACTAATCAATCAGGTCCTGATAATGGCTTCCATGCAGGAGTGTTGACACTGGGTCAGCTCTTCCCTTGACCCGCGCCTTCAGGGCAGCGGCTACAGAAAAGGCACAGATAACAGAAGCCGGGGCTAATTGTCTGCCTAGTGTCAGGGCTTTTCAAAGCCTCTCCACTTTCACTCGGTCGCCTGTCTTTCTCTCCCATTCCCTCCGTACCCTGATCCTCACCCCCGTCTCCCTCTCTGTCCATGCACTTTGTTTGCCTCCTCTTCCCGGAGTGAGGCTGCATGAATCACATTTCTCGTATGGTGCGCGGCTGTCTAACACGCTCGCATCCTTCTAACACGTGCAGAGAGCCGGGGACGCTGAGGCTAGAACGCTGTGACAACCAGGTTCAACCTCAAGCGACCAGGAAATAATCCATTAGGTGACATTTGCCAATCATTTGTTGATCCCAGCCAGCTCCAAAATAGCTAACAAAACAATCTGTCCATCTTTGCATGTCTTTCTTGTCCTTCAAAGCACAAAATCAAATTGCACCGCATGCAACAAAACTCTCCCATTAAAAAATGACTGACAGTTTATAAAGAAGAGATACAATCAAGGTACTTACTTAAAAGCGTTTGCTTCCGTCTCTAGCCTTATCTTCCTCTGCTCCTTAATGTCTGTGTCTTGTCCTCTATAGCTGCACACAGATGTGAAAATGTGTGTGTGTATATCAGAGAAGCTCCAGTACAGAAAGTTGCTGTTCTGTAGGCAAAGGCGTGTAGTAGTGTGTGTGTATGTGTGTGCGTCTCAAGCAAAGGCTCACACTGCACTGGCTGAAGGGAAACCAAAGCACTTTTAAACTCGCACTGGCTCCCCATGTGACCAGCTCACAGCAGCCAGTGAGGAATATATTAGTGTGGCTTCTTCTGTCCACATGCACCCCCTAGCCACTGTTGCAGGAAGTGTGCGCTGCCAGAGACACACACACGCGCGCAATGACATATGCTTGCAATACCCAGACAAAAACACAAATGCAACCACCCAAAGGGAATTTCTATAAGCTCAGGAGACTTGATGGGGTTTTTGGTTATGCGTTATTTAATTGTACACTTTATCTTAAAAGTTTTCACCTACAATTTGTGTAGGAGACACAAATAGACAAACATGAAGGAACAATTTGATTAAAAAGAGACAGAGCTCAGCTGTTGAGATCCTGGCTGAATTGTTTTTCTTTTTTTCTTTTTTTTTTTACAGGAGGAAAATCAGCAAAAGTCTCAATTTGATCTCTCCTTAATCACATCATTGTCCAGGAGAAACTATTGAGATGCAAAAGAGATCTCATTAGCCATATTTCCTTCCACTTGGCATTTACTAGGAACATTTTAGGCATAGGTTTGTGGTTATGGCATTTTAAAATGCTAAATACTTCCCGACTGACGCCTCCTATCTGGGTTGTTTAAGATGAATTGCTTGTTGTAAACATATAGTTATAATAAATGTAAATGTTTCTAAAGATAATGTTTTAAATGTTTGTAAAGATCCCCTTTGGCCGTTTGATGCTTCTATCTTCAAACTAAAAAGCAAAGGGTCCTTAAGATGAAGCAAATAACTAAAAACAAACACCAAATATAACCCTAAACACAGTTTAAAAAACAGTGTACCCCAAACACAACAAACAAAGCATACTCGACATGCAGAACACCAAACATAAAAACAACAAACCCCAAATTCAGCATAACAAACACTGCACATGAAACACAACAATCAGCATACACCAAATATAAACAACTATACCAGACATAACAAACAGACCACCCATACACCAAATAGTAAACAATAGAAAACAAAAAGGAATGACCGAATGAATGAATGAATATTTCCACCAATCACAATCATTAGCCTCTAAACCTTTTACCTCACTTCCTTCTTCTGTCTCTCTCTTTTCTCCCCTCTCGGTTTTTTTTTATTTTTTATTCCTTTAAACCACATTTGAACTACAGCTCATCACCAGTTTATGCTCCCCCCTCTCTCTCTCTCTCCTGGGCTCTTGCTTCTATGCAAATGTGCCTCCTGAAACAATGGTGAGAATCTTAGCCGGATAAACACACGGCGTGCATTTACAAATCAATACTCAGAGCTCAGCGGGGCTGTGCATTAAACATGAGCTGCTCCACAGAAAAGCAAAGTCACTACTAGCCCTCCTATCAGTCTGTTCACCATTCAGTCAGTGGGGGAGACTACCCACAATGCACTGCAGGATCATTCCGTCACAGTGTAAAGTTAGAAGATGAGCTGAAGTACAGTGATACTGTTAAGTGATAACAGGAATTACTGTTGTTTTGGTTCAGAGGCCAAACCAGTTTTGGATTCAGCAGCTCAAATACTGAAATATCATAAAATGATAGAAATTGGGGGTCAGTTACTTTATATTTAATGCCAAAAATGCGTCCCAATTCGCATACTTATGCACTATTCTATGATGTTTTTAAGTAGTGTGAGTAGTGTGTTCACACTGAAAATTCCGAAAAAGTGAACTTTAAATACCCGGATGATGCACTAAATAAAAAATAAAAAAAACAAGTGTGGACTGTCACTCAACTGGCGCAGCTTTAATTACATAGTGTACGGGGAGGGGCATCAGACTCTGATGTTAAGTGACAAAATAACCTAATAAAATTCATACACTACACAGATGAGTACATAGTGCATAGTGTTTCATTTGGAATGCAGCTTAAGTCATTGATGAACATTAGAGGATGCTTAACAGATCAGCAGTACATTTATTCATATATGGATAGATATGGAAAATTCAACAATTCAAGGATGGATGGATGGAAGGATGGATGGATAGATGGATGGATATGGAAAATTCAACATTTCATGGATGGATGGATGGATATGGAAAATGTTACATTTCATGGAAGGATGGAAGGATGGATAGATATGGAAAATTCAACATTTCATGGATGGATGGATGGATAGATATTTAAAATTCAACACTTCATGGATGGATGGAAGGATGGATGGATATGGAAAATTCAACATTTCATGGATGGATGGAAGGATGGATAGATATGGAAAATTCAACATTTCATGGATGGATGGATGGATAGATATTTAAAATTCAACATTTCATGGATGGATGGATGGATATGGAAAATTCAACATTTCATGGATGGATGGGTGGATGGATGGATGGATAGATATGGAAAATGCAACATTTCATGGATGGATGGATGGATATGGAAAATTCAACATTTCATGGATGGAAGGATGGATAGATATGGAAAATTCAACATTTCATGGATGGATGGATGGATATGGAAAATTCAACATTTTGTGGATGGATGGATGGATGGATAGATATGGAAAATTCAACACTTCATGGATGGATGGATATGGAAAATTTTACATTTCATGGATGGATGGAAGGATGGATAGATATGGAAAATTCAACATTTCATGGATGGATGGATGGATGGATGGATATGGAAAATTCAACATTTCATGGATGGATGGATGGATGGATGGATGGATATGGAAAATGCAACATTTCATGGATGGATGGAAGGATGGATAGATATGGGAAATTCAACATTTCATGGATGGATGGATAGATATTTAAAATTCAACACTTCATGGATGGATGGATATGGAAAATGTTACATTTCATGGATGGATGGAAGGATGGATAGATATGGAAAATTCAACATTTCATGGATGGATGGATGGATGGATGGATGGATGGATGGATAGATATTTAAAATGCAACACTTCATGGATGGATGGATATGGAAAATTCAACATTTCAT
The DNA here is from genome assembly GCF_951802725.1 of Rutilus rutilus. Lineage (NCBI taxonomy): Eukaryota > Metazoa > Chordata > Actinopteri > Cypriniformes > Leuciscidae > Rutilus > Rutilus rutilus. The sequence goes on along the minus strand of NC_140229.1, from coordinate 24,510,836 downwards.
GGATGGATGGATGGATGGATGGATGGATGGATATGGAAAATGCAACATTTCATGGATGGATGGAAGGATGGATAGATATGGGAAATTCAACATTTCATGGATGGATGGATAGATATTTAAAATTCAACACTTCATGGATGGATGGATATGGAAAATGTTACATTTCATGGATGGATGGAAGGATGGATAGATATGGAAAATTCAACATTTCATGGATGGATGGATGGATGGATGGATGGATGGATAGATATTTAAAATGCAACACTTCATGGATGGATGGATATGGAAAATTCAACATTTCATGGATGATGGATGGATAGATATTTAAAATTCAACACTTCATGGATGGATGGATATGGAAAATGTTACATTTCATGGATGGATGGAAGGATGGAAGGATGGATGGATATGGAAAATTCAACATTTCATGGATGGATGGATGGATGGATGGATGGATATGGAAAATTCAACATTTCATGGATGATGGATGGATAGATATTTAAAATTCAACACTTCATGGATGGATGGATATGGAAAATGTTACATTTCATGGATGGATGGAAGGATGGATATGGAAAATTCAACATTTCATGGATGGATGGATGGAAATAAAGTGTTACCAATATACTTACTGGTTTCTGACTTTAATGGTACAGAGTTAAAGGTATTCTCGCTGATTAGTTGTGAATCCTTGTTGTGTGTTGATGTTTGTGAGTTCTAAAAGGAGCCTGTGTCAAAACTGCACCGCATCTGGTCGATTAAGTACAAGCGATTCACGAACTGGGTCTTTGTTCGCCCAGCCTCAGATCTCTACTTTCAGGATATGCTAATTATAGCAAGTTTGGTGAGAAATGACAAAAGAGTAAGAGATTATAATAATCACAATAGTTATTTTTTGTTCAGTTGATAATAGATGTTGGCGAACTTCCCTGGAGGTAATTACACCGCTTTCAATTACACTGTACATCCAGATTAGGGTTTGCTCTAAACCTCCAACCCGAAGTATTAAACTGCTGCAGTTAGTTCAGCCCAAACCATTCAACATGCAAACTCCATTCAAACTTTGATTCATCGATAATTTCAGCCTTTTTACATTAACTTACAATGACTGAATGCTTGCCCGTTAAAATGTAACCGACAGCAATGAAACCATTGTAATATTTGCAGACAGAATTTCAAATGTAGGCCTACTCTCTAGCTACACAAAACCTCTCAGTGAAACACTGAACACGTGTAACTGGACGTGAATGCTCTAACCTTCCCCTCAGTGTGTCTGAGTGCTCGTTTGATTAGTGCTATTTTTTATGCATGTCTCATCATAGCATATTGTATTTGTGATATGAAAATGCTAATATTAGCGAGGAATCCTGTAGAGACTTGCCTCAGGTTCATGGACACTGAGTGGACTGAAAGCTGTCTGAGGCTGTTTGTTACTTATAAGAACTTCAGAGAAGAGTAAGATCACAGGCAGATATATTCCCTGAGGCGTATTTCAGACGCCCGGAATGGCCAGCAAATATGGGGATGTGTGATTACACAACAGACAACTACTTTTATTAAGGAAACCTAAAATTGTAATTACTTCTTAACACAACCAAAGTGAAATGCTCAGGGCTAGAAAGGAATATGGTTTTGCTCAGATATATAGTACAGTGGCCCCAAAGCGTACAGTTTTTTGGACACTTAAGATACAATATGCGACCATTTTTTTAGAATGTGCGAGTTAAAATTTTATGTGGTCGCATTTGTGCGAGTGCATGGTCATGTACTACTCAGTTAAATTCACGCATGCATTTTCCTGGATTGAACTTGTTTTAGCGCCCGCCAAAGTGAATTTTTGTCCCGCCAAAGTCTTATTTGATCGGTGAGTAATGTAGATGAACTGCTGCGCTTGTGACCATAGACAGTATATAAACGCTTGTGACAGGGCGCATGTTTAACTGAAAGAACGAGCAGAAAGAGAGAGACCCGGTCGCGCGCGCGCGCACTTTCTCTCTCTTCGGAGCCAGGCGAAAGTGTAAACAAGACTTCAACGTCTCCAAACTAAGCGCTGTCTTGCTCTCTCTCCCTCGCACATATTAATCAAAATAAATCGACACGGTGGTAAAAGGTCGGAAGACCAAAGTTTCATGTGGAGCATTTGGAGATTTCTTTTTTTTTTTTTTTTAATTACCGCTGGGTGTGAATTGTGCTAAATAAGTTGCCTTATCTTCTCTGAAAAGCGTTCCGGACATTCAGCTGACATAAAACAACACTTTTATTAAACGAAAAAAACTATCCAGTGATGAAATGTTTTCTGTGTTGACACAAATCTTGGATGTCCATGTCCTAACTGCTGGGATAATCACACAACGCGAATGACACGTCCAATGCGCGAACTAATGACTCCTTTGAACCGATTCATTTTAATGAATGGTTAAAACAACTGATCTTTCCAACAGTGAACTCAGGAGACGTCTGAATCGGTGTATAACTAATCAGTAACACTTTACAATAAGGTTCTATTTATTACATAAATTACATAAAAAGTACAGTTTGCTTACTCAAGCTTAAGCTTTAAAATAAATAAAACCACTTGTTTTTTTTAAAAGCATATGACTATATTTTTCCACACAGTGCTATCAAGAATCAATAAGAGAATCGTTTAAGAATCGGATCGATAATCAGAATCGTCAGTGGCATTGATATTGATAAAATCTTATCAATTCCCATCCCTATGTGAAGACAGTAAAATTATAATCAAACATTAAAGAACATACATGTTTTTTTAATAGTTTTTTAAAAGTTTAATAGTTAAAAGATTAAAACATTTTGCTAACATGAGGTCCAGTCTTTTTACATCAGTGCAAAACTAGGATATGCAGATTAAGACCACTATTCATCAGCATGCATTGATTAATCCCATGGCATGTAGAAAGAAAAAAAAGGTGCGACCAAATCATATGCTGGTGCGACCAACTGAGAAAGTTGGTAGCACCAGTGCAACCAGTAGAAAAGTTAGTCTGGAGCCCTGAATTAAGATTTTAACAAAATACAAAAACAAGTGGCATTTATAGTGGCAATTTAGCACAAGTACAATTTTCAATAATAAAAAGAAATAAATAATACAAAATGAAATTAGTTTGGTTCCAAAATAAGAAACATAAAAAACTCAAGAGTAGTCTTTGTAAACTTTGTGGAGCTTGTCACACTTTAGATTAGGGTCAAATTCTCTTTATTAACTGTTAACTACAACTTTTGCCTCAAGAAACTCCTAATTACGGCTTATTAATAGTTAGTAAGGTAGTATTAGGGATGTAGAATATGGTCATGCAGAATAAGACATTAATATGTGCTTTATAAGTCTATTAAACAGCCAATATCCTAGTTAGAGGAAAACCGCAGGGCCCTCAGAGAAGGCCTAAACTATTGTAAAATAATATTTACAAACTTTTAAATAATAGTTTAAAAAGGAAAAACTTTTTTAATAAAATCAGTTCTAATGTTATTTTGGGAATTTATAATTTGACAATAAACATCTAAATCTTTCTGAGGAAACAAACTCCTCAAATCTGCCGAGATTGTGTAGTGTAGACGTCCGCTTTCTCCATATTAGGATCTTTCCGCCTAATGCTTTCAGCTCTGTGATTGGTAATGATGATTTTGGTGATAATTCTTACGCTCACTCTGATGTATGATTGTGGTATTTCTTGTCAAAGGTAACATGCAGTATTATAGAAGAGAACATGGTAAGCTAGGCTGAGTTTATGACGAGGGAAGGGGGTGAGAGGGCCAAGGTTCAAAAGTCACGGTTCGCTACTGATCTTAGTCATTTGCATGCTAATAAGGAACTAGTTAATAGTGAGAAATGGACTCTAAACTAGAGTGTCACAGTCAGAGACAATTTATATAAGAGACATGCCACTTCCTCAAACCTCAATACAACTATATAAGGAAAACCTGTAACGGCAAAGATGGCGGTTGTATGCACATGTCCCGCCCCTCCCGCTGGAAAGCCAATCATATGCTTTTAACAGTCAAGCCGGGAAACATTTAAGCCTATCGTCTGGTTCCACTGACGCATGCGCACAGTTGAGGTTTTGCGACAGCGGAGACGATTTGGCGACAGCGAGTTGTGGTGTGTGCAAGATCAGATGGAATCCACATGGAAGAGGGTGATAACAACGCGAAGGCACCGGACTACCAGCGTAGTTAAAGCATTTTATATCGACCACAAATATGTTACCTTACATTCTAAGTAAAAGACACAAAATATGTCTTATTTGATCGGTGAGTAATGTAGATGAACTGCTGCACTTGTGACAGGGCGCATATTTAACTGAAAGAACAAGCAGAGAGAGAGAGAGCGCCCCGGTCGCGCACTCTCTCTCTCTCTCTCTCTCTCTCTCTTCGGAGCCAGGCGAAAGTGTAAACAAGACTTCACCGTCTCCAAATTAAGCGCTGTCTTGCTCTCTCTCCCGCATGCATATTAATCAAAATAAAACAACATGATGGTAAAAGGTCGGAAGACCAAAGTTTCATGTGGCGCATTCAGAGATTTTTCCTGAATTACCGCTGGGTGTGAATTGTGCTAAAATACGTTGCCTGATCTTCTCTGAAATGCGTTCCGCACATTCAGCTGACATAAAATTACTCTCTAAATAAACGAAAAAACCTATCCAGTGATTGTTCCAGTGAAACAGTTATGTTTTCTGTGTTGACACTAACCTTGTGGGATGTCCATGTCCTAACTGCTGGGATAATCACACAACCGTATGACACGTCCAATTCGTGAACTAATGACTCCTTTGAACCGATTAATTTGAATGAATAGTTAAAACAACTGATCTATACAATACATTGTTATTACTGATAAAGTGCAAACCTGCTTATATTTAAATAATGGAGAACAATATTGACATTGAATATTGCACAACACCGGCATTCTGGATAGAGACGTAAATGAAGTTGGTGTCGTAAACTCTTGCGCATGCGTAGTAAAAGTATAACCTGTGGGGAAAAAGGCGTTTTAAACCTTATTTTGGGGGCAAAGTCATCAAACTTTTTCAGCGATTTTTATCATATTTTACTGCTGTTTCTATACATGCAGTTTTTATGTCCCGGTGACCAGTTAAAGTGCAGTTCTGACTCTCTGCCCATTCATTTAGATAGGAGCCTGGTCTTGTTAGTCCGAAATAGCTGCCCGGAGGCGTTGCCAAGATGGCGGCCGAGTGGCACGACTTGCCTAAAAGGACTTTGGTCACAGTTCATTGTTAATATAATGAACTACAGTGGTTGTTATTGTCACACTCGTGGAAGTACAAAGCACGACAATAAAAGATAAAAAGATACTAATTAGTCTTTAATAGTAAAATTCAAAGAACAAACTTAGATAAAGGCAGGTAGGCAAAGTAGTACGACCACGTAACATGGACGATACCGGACAAATGAAGATTCAAACACAGGAACTTAAATACACAGGTTAACGAGGTGAACTCAGCTGAACAGGGTAATACAATTAAATCAGAAACCATAGCAACACGTCAGACATGCAGACAGGAGATGAACACAAGGACAGAAAACCAAACTAAACTGAATATAATTGTGACATTTATATTCTGCCAAGTCACCTCCGCGAACTTGAGGAGAACCGACTTTTAATTACTTTGAGACCAATTGGTTTGAAATAATAGTGTATAAAAAAGGTAGTTCTTATCAAAGTTTGAGCATTGTTTGTTTGCAAATGCCACTTGGTTTGATACTTATATGTAATGCAATGAAATTTAAAGGGATGCTTCACCTAAAAATATAAACACACACATTTTTCATTACATATGTTAAACACCATACGGAAGCTCGTGAGTGAGTCACACGCTAGAACAAACGTCATTGGTTATTGCATATCAGATATCACGCAAGCACATTTGAGCTTCCGTGTTTAACATATCTAATGTTCTGTATGTGTCAATCATCGTTTGGATGTAAATAAAGCCTAAATCATATTTGTTCATCATATAAAGCAATTGGATCTCTTCATAACAAAATTCGTTTTTTGGGGTGAACTCTTTTGGGACTAGTTTTGTGGCACGGTTAGGATTAAAGTCGGCATGAAATGGAAATTTACATTATCTGTTTTCTAAATAGATGTGGATTGTCACGTTGCGTTTCAGGCGGGAAGACAAAGACAGACAGATCCAGTTCAGAAAACTCAAAGTTTAATTCCAATACCTCTGAAAGGCAATGGCAAACACAACTAAATATAACGGTGATAGGACAAGCAGTGAAGGAACGGGTACAACTTATAAGGCAAGCACAAACGAGATAATGAAGGTTACACAGCTGATCTAGATTAACTCATTGTGACGGTGACCACAGTAATGGATAACACAAGGAAAACAGGAACTGAAGAAATGCAAACTAAAAGTGAACTAAACACAATATAATGGTGACATGGATATATGTGTTTTTAAATTGCATGAAATGGAAGTTGTGATAGTCTTTTCTTCTCTATTATGACGTATATCAGAGTGAAACTGCTTCTTAAACAATAATAAATGTACGGCGGGATTTGATTTTTGTCCGTGGGGAATTGATTGGATAGTTGTGGTTCGCTATTGGTGGATCTCATGTGAGTGACAGGTCACTGTCCCGCCCCTCACGCGAGTAAACACATCATGAGAGAAGAGAAGAGATGCTGCAAGAGGGAGGGGGATTATGGGGAGGGGACATGAATTTAAAAAATAATAATAATAATCATGTGCAAGGATCATTTACTTTCTTCTAAACCAACACCGCCAACACTGAATGAACTATGACACTTCACTAAAGAACATCGCAACTAAACTTTCTGATGAAACCGTCATTTTGACACTTTGTCACTTTTATAGTATGCGTTGTCTGTCAAACCTCGTGTCGATTTCAAGGTGAACGCTTTGAACTCTTCAGTAAAAAAAGCTTGTGTAATCGCACAGGGCACATCACACCGCATTTCTGTTCATGTTGTCGGCTTGTTATGACAAGAGCATCAGTCAGCAAACACACTTATCCACAACTTTGATAGGGTGCACCTTTAAACTCGTACTGGTGTTTCAGCAGTGTTGCATCATAAAAAATCTTCACCACGAGGGAAAACAATATTTTTTTTCCATGTAGTTCAGGAACTTTGAAGACTGGCATGTTAAGAGAATTCCCACTGAGAGGTGTTTGTCTACTTCAGGGATCCCAAAGGCTAACCTGAGGGCCATTAGACAGGTGGTGTACTTCATCAATTTCGTCGAATGGATTTTGCAGCCATACATGTACATTCTGAAAGTTAACAGCTATCGATGCATGACAGCCCTTTTCAGAGTTACGTAACGACTCATAGTCGGCATCCTGCTCTGCATGTTCAGTGATCTACTGATGCCTGAGATTGTATTCCTCGAGAACTGCAGGATACAGGATATTGCAGAGCAGATCATTTGCACAAGTCAACAAGGCGACAGAGATCACAATCTGTATCTGACCCAATTCTCCACAGAATATTCTGCTTTAAAGCACTATGGAAGAGGTCAGACATCTCATACAGTTAGATATCCTCAGCATTATAAACGACAACGGAGACGCAGACAAGAGCAGAGAACACTGTACCATCCACCAACATAAAATACAAGCTTTTAAATAATTACAAATACAAATGATCATGGTTTTGCTGTAGTAACAGTAACTGGATTTATGACAGAAATGTTATAGTTTCTTTTTTACATGGCTCTGGAATACTTAACCCCGATTGGTGACTCATCTGAGTCTTTCATTCCACACGACCGACACACACTTTCATACAAAGCAACCGGCGGCATCTTGTGTCTCAGTGGTCGATTGAAATGATTCTGGATTTGGTTACCATTGACTTAAAACACTTTTGTCAAAGTATATTCTTTTATGTTCCACAGAAGAACCCTTTAACTAAAGTTGATCTTATTTTAAGGGTGTTTACACAACAACGATACACTGTAAACCCTAACGCTCAAAATAATTAATTGGTTTGAGTAGGACAAACTTAAATTAAACTAATTAGTTCAGTCAGATTAACTTTTATGAGTATTTAGCACTTTATTTTTCTTTCAAGTTCACAGAACTGATATATTTTAAGTAAACTGAACTGTTTTCATTGTTTTGAGTTTTATGAAATGATTTCTTTTAATTTAGACGAACTTAAGTTTAACTGAAACGGCTGGGATGTCTATTTCGGCTGGGAGAGTAAATGCTAAAATTAAGTGTTATATAATGGGTTTTTTTGTGCAAGATTAATGTTAAGTGGGAGATTTAGTAGTGATTAATGTTTTGTTATGCTAATTTAGAAGAATTTCTGTTAATGTTGGTTTTAGGATAGTTACCATCATGGTGACATGCAGCTTGATTTGAGAGCAAATAAAACCTTTATATTTCTGCACTCATACAGCAAGTGCTGCTGTATAACATACTATTGTTCACATGTTAACAAATTAGTATGTTAGCAAACTAGCTTGTTAAAGCTAGCTAAGTTTATACTAATAAAAGTGTTCACATTGAGATTGCATTAAAGTTTTAAGTTAAATGTATAAATTAGTGTACTTAAACATTTTAAGTTAAGAACAATTAAAATGTATAAGTAAATCTGCCAGTTCTATTTACTTAAACTTTGAATTTTGTAACTTAAAAAATTTGAGGCAACTGATTGCCTTCATTTTTTTGAGTTTTGCCAACTTATTCGGGTTTACAGTGTATGCTTAAAATGGAGAAGTTTTTCCTTTGAGTTTTCCGCGTACAGACAAAACGACAACAAGACATTGTCAAAATGATCCCTTTCACACGGATCCGTGAAAACTAATAAAAAACCCTGTATTCTGCTGCCAGGCCATTAGATGGCGATGAAACACTATAGACTGAACACGTAATACGCATGAGCATGACATCATCATCTTCAGAGATTCGCACTTTGAAACCCGTTTTCAAAACTTTGCGTAATAGTAAATTGCGAATATAAAGTCTTTGTATCTTTTCCACAGGTAATCGGGCTGGAGAGGATTCTGCTGCGGGAGCTGGGTGAACGGATGAATAGCGAACAGGCAGGTTGTCTTGTAAGTCCTTCTCAGGGGTGAGCGACAAGACCAGACAATAATGGGAGTGTGAGAGCTAGGCTGTGTCCGAAATCGCATACTCTCTTGAGTAGGTACTTATTTTGAATAAGGAATTACTTCACGACTGCTAAAAAAGTATGTGTATGTAGAATAAATGTAATATGGACATACTACATCCGCCATGTTGTCATTATCATGTGATTTACCAGCGTCAGTTACGTCGCTTCACTGCCATTCACAAATCCTCTCCTGTGGCCTCATGGGATAGTAAAGTCTTCATCGTATGCACACCTCAGAATCCTGCCAGAAGAAGTAGGTCATCCGAGTACTTTTGCATACTCATTTATGAGTACTGTGATTTCGGTCATACTTCTTTAGGCCCTGTTTACACGAGAACGCTCGCGGGTGAAAACGTAAAAATAATTTTATCAGATGTGCCTTTATCAGCGTTTTTGGGGCTTAAAAACGCAAAAAAGTGAAACCACCCTCCAGAGTGGAAATCTTAAAAACGCTCCACCGTCGCGTTCCCGTCTAAAGGGTAAAAACGCAAAAGTCTGCTAGACAGTGAAGGCACCGATCTGCTCACGGTGGCTCTCATCGCGTACACGCTCACATTGCCACCTAGCCGCCTGGAGTGCATACTACATCGAATTTCACACACTTTTGCGTCACCATATGCACACAGATTCCCCCCCCATAACGCTCGTCTAAACGCAGAATAAAAAGTGATAACGCAACGCCACTTTTGCGTTTTCTCTTCAGATCGTTTCCGTGTAAACATAGCCTTAGTCACATACAGTTTTTCACCTAGTAGAGAAGTATGCGATTTCAGGTGCAGCACTGGTATACATACGAGTCCTTAATTGGAAATGGCAGGGGCAGGTGGTTAGTATTCTGGGGATTGGGAACGAGTGGTAGGCTCCCTATACCCTCATTCACTATTCCCTATATTACTCCACTAATATAGTTCACTTGAAGGAGTGAATGAAAATGAGTGAGTGAATTCGGACACTGAATGTGGCGGAAGGGCTTTTGCGCTCCAGTAGTAAGATGAAAAGATATATCTTGAACTCTGTCATGGAAACTAGCATGTATAAACCTAAATTAAACAATTAAGAAAATGGATGGATGGATGATTCAGCTGTGACAGCCATCTTCTGGCGAGACGTGGGAATTCATTCGGCATGCGACTCTCACAGTGCATTATGGGTATTCTCTATAGCCGTTGAGCATCCATCGGTTGTATACTCATTATTGCGGTGCATTATGGGATTGAATGGGTGCACTCAATAACGTCAACTATGGTTTCGGACACCACTAAAAATGGCTGATTCCCTCAAATTGTGCCCTATTTAAGGGTATAGGGGTGATTTCGGACACAGCCTGGGACTGAAGAGATGGATGGACTTGAGACACTGTACATTATTATCCCTTACATAATAAATAAGGGGAATCTAATTGACTTTTTATTACAGATTTGACTTTCAAGGGTGGCTTTGTTGGGCCGTAATGTAAACTTAAATGCACATGTATTTTAATACATGTTGATAAATTTACAAAAAAAAATAATAATCTTTTTTTTTCAGTCAGGCAAAATAAAGTGGCTGGAGTAGTTGTGCAACATGTCCAAAAAAATAATAAAGTACACTACCGTTCAAAAAGTTTGGGGTCAGTAATATTGTTTAATATTGTTTAATATTTAGGATCGATTTTAAAGTATTATTACTGGTATATAAATCAATCAATGGCCTAGGACCTCAGTGCATTGCAGATATGCACACTAAATATAAACCTAACAGATCACTCAGATCATAAATACCAAGGGTTCACTCTAAGCGTGGCGAGTCCGCTTTTAGCTACTATGCCAGCCACAGCTGGAACCAGCTTCCAGAAGAGATCAGATGTGCTCCTACAGTAGTAACATTCAAATCCAGACTCAAAACACTTCTGTTTAGCTGTATATTTACTGAATTACCTTTTTATTCTAAACTGAACTTAAATGGCACTGAGAATTGAGTAAGAGAGATGAAACCATGCTGATGGCCTGGGTCTGTGGTGAGTCTGACGTGATTAAACTCGAGGTTCTGTTATGTGCGGACTGGATTGAATCCATTCCTAGAGCTTACAAACAAATGGGTTTTTGGGGTGCGGCCTGATGGGGCAGTGAACCCGAGGTTACCCCGTGAGTCAGTCCTAGAGCTCTTGTCCGATTTAAGGGGAAAATCGGGTCCATCGGAGACGTCCAATAGATTTCTTAGGCGCGCCGAAAGATCACCACAGACACAGTATAATCACCATGGGAAAATCTCACAGTAAAACTGGGAGTTGTGAAAAATATGATACACTGGTGGTTTTCCAGATGAGAAGTTTATCTATGTATCATCTTTTTACTCTTTTAATTCATTGTGTTTCAACTGTTTTAATTTTCCTTGCTTTTATTTTGTGATTATTTAAATTCCTTTCTGTAAAGCACTGAAATGTGCTATATAAATAAACTTGCCTTGCCTTAATTTATTATTTTATTTACCAAGGATGTAAATACATTCTGAATACATTCTGAATACATCTGAATAATTTTCTATTAATTTAATACATGTATCACGGTTGCCATAAAAATTTGAAGCAGCACAACTGTTTTCAACATTGCTAATAATTAGAAATGTTTCTTGAGCATTGTGAGGCACCGAGCGTCACCCCAATGCATTGGGATGTGTAGGCTCACTGGCTTTAGATGGTGGAGGTGGAAAATACGTTACCAGAGCTCAATTGTTCCAAAAATATAATAAAGTTTATTTCGATTTTAACTCAGAAGTCAAGAAACCAAAATAATCAAAAATAAATCAAAATAGCACAATGCTTCAAGTTTTCAACAACAGTAGCAAACACTTTGTACATAGCCTCACAGCAAGCTAGTACTCACCCTCACTCTCCCTAATGCAGAATGAGGCCCTCTTAAATAGGCCAAAGCATTAAGCCAAATTGGCCCATTCAGGGCCAATTGGACCATACCAACAATCAGGGTATTATCTTTAGCCTAAGGCCATAAATAAGCTATAAGCTAAGTAGAAAATAAACATTACATGAAAACAAAATATTATCATCATATCACTACCATTTTATACAACATTTACACCACCTATTCACACCACACATATACATACAAAACATTATTACAAACAAACACCCCTGTGAACAATGCTCTGCACCCTCTGCCCTGTGACAGGGATAAATACCGCCCCTACAGCGGCGCGCGCATCCGCATAGGAGCAGTCGAACCGGACCGGGATGCAGGAAATGCGTGAGTTGTAATATGTATGAATTAACTAGGATTTTAGACAGAAACAGGGAGTAAATGGGACATGAACTAGTGGGTACCGCACTACATGTCATGGAGGTGGTAAAGTAGGAAGTTATAAGCAGTGACAAATTAGATTTGAGTGTTGTGAATGAAATCGCGGACTAACCGCTCTACAAACAAATCAACGCGAATGCGTTAATGGCGCATAGCCCCGCGCCAGCCTTCTCTTTAAACACAACTGTGTTCATTAGCCATCCATACACCTTCACAAAATAACACAATTAGCCTAAGCAAGGCATCATGTTTATAAAGGAGCGTGCGGGTGTATGTGTGTGCGTGTGCGTGTGCAAATGTCCAGAGTCTCTCCCGCTCTCGCGTGTAACGCCATTCACAGTCAATGCGGGAGTGCGTAACAGTGAGAAGTGAGGTTCACTTTCTCACAAGCATCAAATCATCATATTATACTGATTTCTGAAGGATCATGTGACACTGAAGACTGGAGTGATGTTGCTGAAAATTCAGCTTTGATAACAGGAATAAATTATATTTTATAATATATTCACATAGAAAACATATCCTTTAAATCACATCATCTGTTTTTACTGTATTTTTGATCAAATAAAAGGTGAGCATAAGACACTTCTTTCAGAAACATTCAAAAATCTTGCCAAGAAACAGAGTTGCAGAACCCTGGACTACTGTGTTTCATTAAAATCCAAAGCAAACTAAAGTAAATAATTCTTTGCAGGCTGGATTTAAGGGCACAACGTAATACTTAAAACTATCTAAGTCAATTTGACCTTGAGACCAATTTGAAGTCAGTTTGAGACCTCTAGTTTAGTTGTTGGGCAAACTATTGGAAAGTCTGGCTAGAAAACACTCAAACTAATTCCCTAGCCTTGAATCTTGACAGCATGATATTCCATCATATATATAGAACAAAGCATACATCGTATATTAAGATAGTGATGATTGATGGGTAATCTCAGCACTGGTGTGGGAAACGCTGCATTCATTCTCAGGGAAAAACAACTTTATCTAAATAAAGGGACATTTTAGTGACCTTGGATCAAGATCAAAACTTTTAGATACAACACTATCTCCAAAATGAGGTAGTTCATCTTACTTTGAGGCTTGTTTCCCAGACAAAGATTAAACGAGAGCTCAGAGCAAAAATGTGTTCAATGGATAGTCACCGATGGCAGGCCATAATTTAGTCACGGATTAGGTTTCATCCATGGACAGGACTTTATTCAGCTTCCCCTTTATATGAGCCATATTATGCCCGAAGGCTAGAACAGACTTGCCTGGATATGGCTGGGCACGCGTCCACTTCACCTTGATTCCCTGCACCATCTGGTGATGGCTCAATAACGTCTGTCTATGAATTGAGTGATCATAACAAATTCCAATCTAGTTAAACAGAGCTGGGTACTGAAGCCGTTTTTTACAGGGAGAATATTATCAAATACCATATAAATATCTTTCAGGTGTATCAAAACCATCCGAAATGTGTTAGGATTGTCCAGTTTGAGCGTAATAATTTGCTTCATAAACCCCATGTCCATCTGTGCCACCTGAAAGTTTTAAAGAGACTAGACGACTTGCACATTTTCTGAAGAAATTATGCTAATGACTATGGCATTGCTATGCAGTTGCTAGGCTGATCTGAGTGCATTTCGGTGCATTGCTGTGCTGTTACTAGGCTGCTTATTGGCCCAATCGCAAGAGCACAAAAGCCTCAAAAAGTCTCTGCATTCTGGTTCCTACATATGGCTCAGTTCCTCAATGTTTTGCGCATGTTATCATCCATTCGAATCACATGCCCAGTTGCTAAGAAAAGTACTACCAAATCTTTAAGTCTGGTTTATGTCAACTTTACGTTTCTGCCCTACTATAAAAGGCAAATCATTGGAGAAATCTTGCATCCAAACACGGCAAAAAGCTTCTCTTGGCATCCATGCGCTCTGTATGTGACAGACGCTGCTCTTGTTCATTTCAAGGAGAGCAAAGAAACGACAACAATAAACAACAACAAAACCTCACTCCTACAATGTCAGACAGAGACAATGAGGTTTTACCCAGTGGAAATCACTCAAAATTATGTTTATGCACCATGTCCTTGGATGATGAGAGAGAAAGATTAATGTATGCAAATGTCTTCAGCAAATTTATTGACTTTCTGGCTACCAGGTAAGTGCATTTACAATGTGACAGTTTTGACTCTGAATGTTAACCTTTCAATTCTGATAAGGACAGTTTATACAAAGGAGAGCAAAATGTCAGGATATGCTACTTAGTCAGTTGGCATTCTATAAGCATTTTGATCTATCTCTTTTAAAGCAAATAATTCTGAACAGTAGAAAGTATTCTTTGAAGCCAAAGTATCAATACTAACAACATATTCACATTAACAACATGTCAAGTTACTGTACATTTATGATATTAGATTCAATTTAGACACACTTTTTTATATAAGCAATATATAATACAAGAGCCTATGCTATATTGCAAATATTGTCAAGATATTGTCGATATATCCACTACAAGATTTATTCCACGTCACATAAACTAAGGTTAACGTTTGGCCTCTATGGGGGAGTGATATACACAGTAGCTCTAGGTAAAAAAGGTGTTTAATGCGTTAAATATTATTGGTTAACAAACTAATTTCTTCACATGATGCATATGAGATGCAATACAATGGTCAAATGTGAAGGGATGACTTTGAATAAACAAATACAAGTTTTTTGCTCTACAATTTGTTGGCAAACTCAAATAAATATATGTAATTTATTAGGAACATCTTAAATGTTTGTTGCCTAAAAGTACCATTTGGCATTTAATGAAAAAGATACAGCTCACTCTTCAGCAAAGTCATGCATGATTCTAATGCCTGACTTTGCTGAAGAGTGAGCTGAATCCTTTTGTGCAAAGGGAGAAGCTTTTGTTGAAATTCAGCTTTTCAGATTTCCTGTTAGCTAGGTGTTGAACATAGATTCAATCAAGGAAGATTTCAACCTTGAAATTTTTGCGAATCAAAACACAACCGCCATTGAGCATCTTGTTGAGTCAAAGCCTGTAAATCGGGAAGAAATGAAAGAGCATAAGAAGAGAAACCAGCATTTTCTGAGACCATTTGACCAGATTCGAGAGGAGGTCACTAAAGTGGCAGACTTCAGTCTGCTAGAATCTCAAAAGTGCCTAGATGAGGTTTTTGAGACCATCAGAGATGACCAAATGCAGTGAGAACAGGCTGAAATCAAGCTAGAGGTCTAGGGTTGCAAGGACAGAATTAGAAAAGAAATGTTCCATATGGATCAGTCCTTTCAGGATTTCACAAACTTGCGATAGCAAGAATTAATGTAATTGTAACCGATCACCACATTATTTATTTGGGGAAGAAACAATATTATCTTATCAAAGTCCGAGCCCCAACAAATACGAAAAAATCAGATCCCAAACCAAACAGATGAATGTGTATTTAACTCTCCTGCTGCTAGTAGTGAATTATATAACATGTACAAAGATTAACCGGTAGCACCAGGACTTTAACACTCTGCAGGTTTCAGGTTTATATACTGTATATTTTTGAAGGCTAAACCTGGAAGTTACAAAGTGGCTCATTGAAGTTAGGCAACCTGTGAAAAGACTGTTGAAGAATTGCTAAATGTGAAGTTCCACAGTCAAATGAAGATATACATGAGACACATTAAGGCATGTGATGATGAGATCGTATTTCAAAAGAACAGTGAGGAAACTATGGAGGAACAAGAGACTCTTTATGTGGGCCAAACACGACGTTCCCAAGATTCATCCAAATGAGCTGCAACATCCCAGGTGGACCTCTAGATAAAACAACCGCTCACACAACCCTATGGAAAGTGCAACCAGACCAAGCAATGAAACTTTCTTTAGTAATCACTTCTTTCAGGGTTAGTTGACACTTTAAGTGCATTTCAAACCAGTCACAGGACACAAAGGGTGGCCTACATACGCATATGGTAGGGCAGCACAGTCTGCTTTCCATATGTGCTACACGTACTGTATGCTTTTATAATCTGCAAATCATTTATGTGAATGTACAGACACATTATGAAACATCACACCACTTTTGACGTTATAGATCATTCTAAGAACTTTGAAGAACATTTCAGAGCATTTCTGGCTTGCGATATGTCTGAACGTGGTGATATCTTTCCCTTGATCTGCTTTAGTGGAAATAATCAAGTTTTGACGAGTATTTTTAATAGCGGTGAGCCCATCTTGAGAAGCTGCTGTAAAAGATTAAATTCTTGTTAACACAGAATATGAAATAAATCTTTGTCAGGGGGCTGACACAGAACAGAATTGCTTTCAGACTAACTTCTGTATGTATCCGCTAAGGCAATTATTTCCTTCCCATGGCTAATCCTTTGTCAATTAAGTTTCCAATTAGATTGGGAAAAATAATTAACCATATAGGCTGACATTCATTAGCCAAGGTAAAAAGAGTAGCTGTCTCACGACTTTCACAGGGTATTGTTTAAGGTTTTTGTTAATTACACAGACATTTTACAAAGAGTTGTCACAAAGCCAAGAATAGCAATTGTAATTGATCAAACAGATTTTGATCTTTTCTGAAGAAAATGCAAGTGATGCTTGCCAGTGCAAAACTGCCACAATGGTGTGGTATTCTGGGTGTTCAACCAGGTGATTCTTGCGTATTCTTTCTGTTCTGACTGAATGCATTCTGGGGCATTGCCACACAGTTAGTAGGATAATTTCTGGGTAATTGATCCTTCGCATAGACCCACCCCCCTTTAGCGACTGTTGTCCGACAAGCCATGGCACTCTCAGGCCACACAGCAGTGAAAATTACATTGTGGAGCAAAGAGGACACTGACAACGCACTGAAAGACAAGAGTGAGCAGGTTTACTTTTGGTATGAAACAAAATCTCAGCTGTTCAATTTTCATTTTTTTATGAAATTCAAACAATAAATACCATTTTGTGTCTCTTTAATGTGTCGTGACAGGTCGCTGTAGCACCTCAATTCAAGCACCATGTGAACCGATCATCTCTTACTCTTCACTCTTATAGCACAAAATAAATATGAATGAACATCAGAAGGTATGTTGTTTCAACATACACACCATTTTTCAAGTTCAAGTCCGCTGACTTTAACCTACTAACTCTAATAATGTATGGTTTGTTTGTTGGACAAAATGGTGTATTTGGCATCATGATTGGTCAGATTGCCTGTAAATCAAACTCCCAGTGGAGGGTAAATTGATAGACCATTGGAAATGTGTGGCTAGATGGTCATTAGATTGTTATGGATGATTGATAGGGTGTAGTGTAGAAAGATTTCCTGGGTAGCTGCTAAGATTTTCAAAATGGTTGCTAAAGTATTCCTTGCCAGTTGCTAGAGTGATCTAGGTGTTTGCTACGGTGTTCAATGTGGTTGCTAGGATTTTCTGGGTAGTTGCTAGGTTGTTGGCAGGGTGGTACTAGCCCAGTGTTGTCCAATCCTGATCCTGGAGTGACACCTTCCAGCAAGCTCCAACCACAATTAAACACACTTGAACCAGCTAATCAAGGTATTCAGGGTCATTAGAAACTCCTGGATAGTTGCTAGGATTATCTGGGTAGTGGTCACTGATGCACTATTAGATGCTAGGATATTCTAGCTGGTGGCTACAGTCATCTGGGTGAATGCTAAGGTGTTGCATTTTCTGGAAGGTAGAATATCCAGGGGGCTTACTGAGGTTAGGTACTTGCTAGGGTTTTTATACTATAATGCTAAGTGTTTTTATACTATAATGCTAAGTGGTTGCAATGGTTTTTCTCAGTGGTCGGTTGGATTTCTTGGACTGCGTTTCCCAAAAGCATTGTAAACCTAAGTAGATTATGAAACCATTGCCACCAGTGGTCTCTACAATCAACTTGGCTCACAATGCTTTTAAGAAACGCAGCCCTGGGTAGTTGCTAGGGGGTTGGTAGCGTGGTACTAGGTGGTCACTGCGTGTTCGGATGGTGGCTAGGGTGTTGCTAGGATTTTAAGGGTGGTTACTAGGATGTTGGTAAAGTTGATAATGTTGATAGTGGTTACTGAGGCATTGTGGATTGTAAATTGTTGCTAAGATTTTTTTTTGAGGGTTCGCTGGAATATTTGAGGTGATTACCAGGGTGTTGCTAGATGGTTACTAGGGTTTTTCAATACTATAATGCTAACTATGAGCAACAGTAATAGTGATGCGCTTTTTTTTTTTTTTTTTTTGTGCTCTGAACATTTCAGTACATTGTTCTTGCTCGGTACAATTCTGAAGGTCATCACACCCTGGAAGGTGTCTGCTCACTAATTGGCTTTCTCCATTGTTTTAATTGCATGTCTTCATCTCAGGCAGCCAAAAAGGGAGAATTCTCAGACCTTTTTTCTGTCATCATGATTAAAGCACACAACTTCACGCTTGGCTGTTTGACGTAAATGGAATACATTTAGTTGGAGCAGTTCTTCTATTGGTGACACCAACTGGGCTGCAGTGTTTTTCCTTAAGATGAACTAGGATCTCGGATGGTCATGCATTTCATCCAAACAATGAGGAAATATCAGAAGCGGATGTGGACAGAATTTATCTTTGAAGAGGTTAGTGGAATACAAATATATAAACTTGAAGTCTGCAACTGCTGAACTTCACACATTCTGTGGCATGCGTTTGCCGAAAGGAAGACGGGTAAGGAAGAGACTTGTGTCTGAAAATATTTAAAGTTTGGTCCGAGATAAAACACAGGCCTAACCTCAACTGAAAAGCAGGGGGCGGACAGGCAGGAGAGATAAATGCATACAAACTGCTCTTGAAGATCAGATCTACCAAAGACTTGAGCCATATTTTTTATAAGTAGACTGACTTCCCTTCCTAAAGTTTGCAAAGCATATGAATCCAATCTCAGACTTCTTTGACTTGAATTTGTCTTGTGACTGTGAATATTTGGGTAGCATTGACTCCATGCAACAAGGTTGTTTTGAAGCAGGGTTGTGTGTCATTGAGAATTGAATTGAGAATGTGTTCTACATTTCAGTTCAGTGCCTGACATGTAATAGCAATGGAATTAAATATATTTTTGATAACATTGCCATTATTATAATTATTATTTAAAAAAAAATGTTTTTGTTGTTTTTTTAATCTACTTTCATTTTATGGACCATGGGGGAAGAATGCTTTTCCAAAATGTTAAAATGTAATTAATATATTCAATAATCAATAGAAAAAATGTATGATGTACACTTCTTTTTAAAGCATAACTCTCGCCAGAATGCAACCTGGGGTCTTTTTGTTAATCTACCCGAGGCAAACTTTCGTAGCATAATTAAAGCATAATTAGGATGGAAACGCCACTTTTAAGTTTGGCCGTATTTGTGTTTTCGGTCAAATTGCCTTTTGAATGGGAGTAATAGGGGCACGACTATGATAGCATCAAAATCGCTATTTTTAAAACACTAAGAAGGCTCGACACAACATGAAACTTTGCTGGAAGTATCACCAGAGGCTCTACACATGAATTCGAGCATGGAGAACATTGTTTGTGTACACAGAGTTTACTAAAAAGAAAGATTTTGAACAACTCACTGTAGCTGTTGTTGTTTCCGTCCGCCGGCATCTCCGAATGCAAATGAACTGACTTTGAATTTTAGTATTGTTTCTTATATGAGGATCCTTTGTCAAATACAAGGTCAATATTGATTTTCACTAACGACAAAACAACAAATTATCCGTGAATTTATATGGAAATACGCTTTAGGAGCTTTCCATCTTTACTCTCCTCCCTGTTACGTTGCATTCGGAGATCGACTATTTTTGACGGACAAAATGGAACTCTGTGTACACAAACAAAGTTCTCAATGCTGGAGTTCATGTGTAGAGCCTCTGGTGATACTTCGAGTAGAGTTTCACGTTGTGTCGAGCCTTCTTAGTGTTTTAAAAAAAGCGATTTTTGATGCTATCATTGTCGTGCCCCAAACACTCCCATTAAAAAGGCAATTTGACCGAAAATGAAAATACGGTCAAACTTAAAAGTGGCGTTTCCATCCTAATTATCCTCAGGTAGATTAAAGGGATAGTTCACCCAAAAATGAAAATTCTGTCAGTAATTACTCACCCTCATGTTGTTCCAACCGCGTAAGACCTTCGTTCATCTTCGGAACACAAATTAAGATATTTTTGATGAAATCTGAGTGCTGGATCACTTCTCCATAGGCTGCTAGGTGGCCCAAACTTGCTGGCCCAGAAAAGTTATTAAAGAGATCGTTAATATAGTCCAAGTGACTACAGTGGTTCAATCTTAAGTATATCAAGCGACGAGAATACTTTTTGTGTGCAAAAACAAACAAAAATAACAACTTTATTCCACTATTCATTTCCTTCTCTCTGGACCTCTAGTTGGTTCGCGTAGTGTTTTTGCGCAGCGCGTCTGTGTTACACGTCACCACGTAGGCTCACTATTGGCCGATGCTGGTCATGTGTGTGGTGCGTGATGACGTATAACACAGACGCGCAGCGCAAAAACACTACGAGGCCCAGAGAGAAGGAAATGAATAGTGGAATAAAGTCGTTATTTTTGTTTGTTTTTGCGCACAAAAAGTATTCTCGTCGCTTGATATACTTAAGATTGAACCACTGTAGTCACTTGGACTATATTAACGATCTCTTTAATAACTTTTCTGGGCCAGCAAGTTTGGGCCACCTAGCAGCCTATGGAGAAGTGATCCAGCACTCGTATTTCATCAAAAATATCTTAATTTGTGTTCCGAAGATGAACGAAGGTCTTACGCGGTTGGAACAACATGAGGGTGAGTAATTACTGACAGAATTTTCATTTTTGGGTGAACTATCCCTTTAACAAAAAGACCCTAGGTTGCATTTTGGCGAGAATTACGCTTTAAATGAAAGAAAAATCTCTTTTTAAGAAAAAATTGGTTGAGAAAACTTATTTAAAAAATATTTATTTGTTTGTCTGTCTGTCAGTCCATTCATTCATCCATCCATCCATCCGTCAGCACTCCAGTCACGCATCTACCAATCACATGAATCCAAGTGCTAACGGATAGCTTTTGGTACCCGAAAAATTTCCCGGATATTACAGACCTCCTTAAATGCAATGATGCTTTGGTTGTGGGTGGCAGGGACGGAGGTCAGGATCCTACACATGCACATCTTAAATGTCCCACCAAACCCTCAATAAGAGTCATGTGCTATCCTCTGTTAGCCATGTTTTACTAGTAAAACCATGTGTGCAAGCAGTGGTCGTACAAAGGGAACTCATAAGGAAGAACATTATTTGAATGCATTTGAAAAACAGAACTGCTCTCTAATTTTTCAATTAAACTAAGTGTAGGGTTAGAGGCCGTTATGAGCATTTTTGGCTGGGAAAGTAAGGCAGGTCTCTTGCCAGGTTTAGCTGTGGCCACTTCTACTGTATGTGCTCTGGGATTAATTGAAATTTAGAGTTTTGTGGGTTTTGGCACCTCGAAACATGATGACTGACAGAGTAAATCTATCTTAATACATATAAACTGCATGATTAGTTAATTAAAATGCTCTGTTAAAGTAAAAGTCAAAAAGCAAAATCATTCACTCAAGTTGCTTTTCTCCTATACATCAATGGATATTGAGGTCAGAGATTTATAAACCCCATTTTTTTAAAGGAAGAAAATACATCCCATCTGGATGCTATTTATTTACAAAGAATGGGAAAGCGTTCAATTGAGCTAAAGTGAAATTTCGGTCTATATTCAGGCTTAAGTGCAGACAGTTGGCACCTCAAATCTTTTTAAACACCATTATGTGGCCTAGAAAGAACTCTGTTGTAAAACTGCCATGAACTCATTTTCAGTTTAATTCAAGGGAAACGCTTTTAGAGATAAGAGGATGCAGAAATATAAGAAGATTGATTAAATTTGAAAGCGGTCATACATTTTCTGTCTCCATGGGTCCGTAACAAACAATGCCCTTGGGTTTAAACTTTTATCTGTTTTCAATAACTTTAAGAAGATAATATACACTTGCATTGAAAAAGTGACAGATATATATTTTTTTCTTTCTTAAATTAAAAATGATTCTCCATGGCTCAGACTGGTATTGATTGTACAGCCACCTGCATTTGAATGTGATATCTTTCAAATACAAATATTTTGTAGTCACAAATAACCCTAGACAGTGCAACAGCAGTTAATACAGAATGACAGAGCGTGTAAATGCATGTTTTATTCTCAGTATAGTCACATTAATCTGTGCACTGCAACTTGGGTGAATTATGGGGTCTGTAATTAACAATAAATATATGAGGAATGTTTTTTGTTTGTTTAACAAAATGTAATCAAGTATTTTTTTTGCACATTTAATTCATTGTACATTTTGTGCATATGATTGTAACCAGATTAATTATTGCTGTAATCAAAAGAATTGTAGAAATATGTTTGGCCAGTTATTTAACAATCCAAACTTTTAAATAAGACGTGACACTTGTGGCTAAATGTGAGGTTATATGATCTGTGCAATATTAAAGCTGTGGAAATATGCATACAGACTTCTATTGTAATTATTATTGCAAGGTTACACTATGTTACAATATGTTAACATTATATTTGTGACAAACAGTGTAACAATGTTTTGTGTTATAAAGCATTCTACTTTTTTAATAAACTGATACTTACATTGAAAAAACATCACTGTCCTTTACCCTTTTATTATTTAATTTAATGAAATACAATGTGAATTTCTAAACATTTGGAATAAGCCTAATATAGAACATACTTTTAATCTGAGCTCATTTCACTCAGTGTTTGCTGGATTTTTCACTAATAAAAGACTATTAAAAACAACAACAACAGAAAAACTCAGTTGAAAGGTATTTCTGAGTTTCCATTTCTCTAGCTGTTATCACTTTTTTTCCTGCAATGTCCCGCTGCTGAAGAACAGCAGAACACAGGAGAAGAACACATCATCAGAGTGAGAAAAGGACAGAGTGAACCAGAGGAGGTGGGAGATGAAGGTACATACTGACCATCTCCAGTGTGACACCTGTGCATTGCTCTGATGGATGAAGGCATGTTAGTCCCTCTGGCCTTAAATACAGCTCTTAGTAACCTTATTCTCCATTGGAGATGTTGTTTTTCTCAGCAGGCTGGATGGCACTTTGGGGAAAAAAAGTTTCTGGGTTCTGAGTCTTGGTAATTTCTGTCTAAAAATGACATCTCTCTTGTAAGAAAGTTAAACTTGACAGAGTTCCACTTCACAGAACTTGGTATACTGAAGCAAGACTGCAGAAGGACAATTTCACAATTTCAATATCAACCTGGTACCAAAGTACCAGTACTTTAGACAAAACTATCCCAAACCCTAACTAGTCATGTGAAAAAAGAAAGGACACCCTAATGAATTCTATGGCTTTACATATCAGGACATAATACAAAAACAAATAATCTGGTCCTTGGCAGGTCTTAAAATTAGGTAAATATAACCTCAGAACAACAAAACATTACATATTACACTGTGTCGTTATTCATTTAACAGAAACTAGGCTAAAATGGAGAAGCCATGGGTAACAAACGCAAGACTCTTACTGTTTCCATAGGAATTAAGTGGGTAAGTAGCAGTCATACGCTGCTAATCAAAAGCCTTTGATTAATTGATCATCAGAAAGTTTGATCAGCTCAATAAAAGCAGAAGTTTTGCTGATCAGGTGTGTGTTGACACAATGCCAAGGAGGAAGGACATCAGCAATGATCTTAGAGAAGCAATTGTTGGTGCCACCAATTTGGGAAGGGTTATAGAGCCATTTTGCAAACAATATGAAGTCCATCATTCTACAGTGAGGAAGATTATTCACAAGTGGAAAACATTCTAGACAGCTGCCAATCTTCCCAAGAATGGACGGCCCAGCAAATTCACCCCGAGGTCAGACTGTGCAATGCTCAGAGAAACTGCTAAAAACCCAAGAGCTACATCTCAGACTCTACAGGCCTCAGTTGGCATGTTAAATGGTAAAGTTCATGGCAGTACAATTAGAAAAAGACTGGACAAGTATGGCATGTTTGGAAGGGTTGCCATGAGAAAGCGTGTTCTCTCTAAAAAGAACATGGCAGCACGGCTTAGGCCATAATGCACAGTGCCAAGTTAGGCGAAAACTAAACAACTCACACCAACTGTCCATCACGCTGGTGGAGGGGTGATGATTTGGGCTTGTTTTGCAGCCACAGGACCTGGGCAACTTGCAGTCATTGAGTCGACCACAAACTCCTCTGTATACCAAAATATTCTAGAGTCAAATTTGAGGCCATCTGTCCGACAACTAAAGCTTGGCCGAAATTGAGTCATTCAACAGGAAAATTATCACAAGCACACCAGCAAATCTACAACAGAATCGCTGAAAAGGACAAGAATCAAGGTGTTGCAAAGTCCAAACCTCTACCCAATTGAAATGCTGTGGCAGGACCTGAAGAGAGCAGTGCATAAACAAATGCCTGCAAACCTCAATGAACTGAAACAACATTGTAAAGAAGAGCCAAAATTCCTCCATTCCTCCATAGCCCCTTTCACACAGCGCGATGATATTGCCAGAACGCCTTCTGTGTGAATGCAAACACGACCCGGGAATGATGCCGGCATCGATGCCGGGTTGAGGACCTAGTAACATTACCGTGTTCAGTCCCGGAACGCACGCTGTGTGAACAAAAGCCGTAATAATGGCGTGTCGTAGTGATGACGCCATCGTCAGTGAAGCCGGGATCGTTCGCCAGCTGTGAAACGGTACGTAAATGCGCAAGTTTATGATCAAGTGTGGTTTCTCATGAGAGAAATTGCAGCTCATAAGCAAACTTAAGACACTGCTGAGACATTACATGTCACGTATGTCACGTGTCTTTACAGGATTTTTACGTGTTGTGTGTGAACGCACTCTCTGATTCCGGAAAATCACTGGCAGTGTGAATGAACCAAAATCAAATGAACCCGGGTCAAATCCCGTGTCACTTTATCCGTGTATTTTCCGGAATCTCTGTGTGAAAGGGGCTCATGTGAGATACTAAGAAAGTCATATAGAAAATTATTACTTCAAGTTATTGCTGCCTCAAGTGGCTCTACAAGCAGCTGAATCATAGCGTGTACTTAGTTTGTGGCTTCTCTATTTTGGCTTTATTTTTGTTAAATAAATAATAACGGTGTAATATGTCATGTGTTTTGTTCATCTGAGGTTGTATTTACTTAAAGCTGCAGTCCGTAGTTTTTCCTCTTTGTCGCCATCGCTGTCCGAAACTTGCAAGTGCAATTATTCGCGGAATGATCAACTTTACGTGGGTTGTGCGTCGGCACGGCACAGCGCGGATGAATCCAGTGTTTTGAGGAGAATGTGCGGCTGTCAGTCACTGCGCCGGCGTGGATCCTGTCATTCGCAATCACAGATTCTACTTTTTGGAAGTATGACCAACATAAGAATTTTCACCAGAAAATGTAATCTGAACAAGTAAATAACATCCACTTTTGTTCTGACCAACTAATAAAAAAAAAAATAAAAAATAAAAATAAAAAATCGCAGTAAATCGCGCTGATTAAATCTAACGATCGTTTATCATATCACGTCAAACCGTGCAAATTATACTTTGTTCTCAAATTGTTAATGTTAACAACATCAGCATTGCGTGACTACATTTAATGCCCTTCCGATATTTATCCTTGTTTTCACATGGGCCGGTTGCAGTCTCTTTTTTTCTGTAGCCACTCCGAAGTCCAAAGTCTCTTGTCATTTGAACCTTTCTGGATCCGCCATCAAATTGATAAGTTTAATTATATCAAGTGCTGTGAGAAAAGGCTATAAATCTCCACCTCCAACATCCTCACACGCAATATAACCTACTAGCCGAGACACCTTCTTTATGTGTACAGATGTGACTATCACAGTGTGGTGCAGGCATAAGAAGACAAAGAAGAGTCAAAAGTTCCAATGCAAACTTTTACTCACAACATAAATCACACAGGTACATAGAAGACAGGCAGAAGGTTCACACATACTTAATACGACGTAGATCGGACAAAGACTGACTGAACAGATGGAACTTAAATACAAACATAGATGATTAACAGAACACAGGTGATACAAATGACAATGATGACTAAACAGGAGACAAAACTGAACTGATAATGGAAGTAACCATGGATACAAAGGAGTGGTGGGGAAAGAACAAAGGAGAACAGGAACCAATCAAAACTCAAACTGAAAGTCCAAACAAACACTGACATGTGACAGCGACGTAATAACCCAAAGACATGCTCGAATTTCCCGCAGAAATCCACCAGTACCACTGGAATTAAAAGTATGAACAGTTCTGACTATTCCAGCATATTCAAATACAACAGCGTGTTAAATGTCAAGGGGCAGCGCTAAAATTTTTCACAATGAGTATTATTCATTCGTTATCCAGCAACCACTGGAGATCAAAAAATAAAATAAAAACATCACTATTTGAGAAAATCTGGTCCACATTCATTGGCTGTTCTACATGGAAGAAAGCTACATTTTGCCTTGGGCATTCATGCATATGCATAATTGCCTTGAGGAGCAACACACATTTTTTTGTATGCATGTTGAGGATTAGGCAGTCATGTGAGGCGCCTTTTTGTAGCGCCTGCTTATAACACTGGCCTCTCTTGGCCTTTGGAAAACACAGCCCACTGTGTTTAAAATCACATTTTTAACTTTTTAACATTCAGTTGGGCTGCTGTGGACAAGAGTAACCAATCGGAGAACAGGACAACATTGTTATGCCAAGGATTTTCTTGGAGAACAATTTATCCTAAGATTATTCATTGTCTAAAAACATAATCATGCTCTTTAGATGTTTCATTCTCTTTGAAGCCATTATTCAGTTTTTAAGACTGAGCGAATTACCAGTGTGACCCAGTGTTAGGAACAATTATAAATCAACCTGTTATCTCTTTCCAAATTGAATTACATTTGTTTTCACTCTTATGTGGTGAACAAATATCTTGGAAAGCATTTTTCCAGACTGTTTGGGGGCACAGTGTTAAATCACTGCAGTTTCCCTTTTGCAGAGACCTCCAAGCTTGCAATGCAAAGATAATAAAATAGTTCCTCTTGAGATGCTGAAAGGGCCTTAGATTTTAAGAGGCCAGCAGGTTTTGCCGCATATGGTTATGAATAATAAATTGCTGCAGTTTTATGTTCGCACTGAGGATCAAGGATTTGTGCAATAAAAAGTGTTCATTATCAGAATATTTTAGATAAACAACAACACACTAATTTAGCCTCAGGAACGAAGCAATGAGCGTCTAGATGAATCTACAGGTGAGAGCACAGAATTCAAGAGTACTGTAAATATTTACGTACTATTTACTTCCTGTTTAACTCCACATGGAAAAAAACAGTAAACTCTTGGTGAAATTTGTCATACTTATTGGGCTCTGACACTCAAACTATATAGCGCCACCAATTGCTCAAAAGTCACAAATGAAAGTTCTGTCAGGTCCATTAAGTCAAGGACATACATGACAATAAAAATGATTTAGTAAATTTTTATTGAATAAATTGCAATTCAAGTTGATAATTCTGAATTAAATTTGGCGGTATGGCTCTGTTCAGGGAGTCCTCTGACCTTTCATGAGCACCATGAAATAGCAGCAGCATTAGGGAACGCTCACACAGTTTAGGACTGGGAGAGCTGACTATTCCCCCATATGAACAGAGCAGCAACGATAACAGAACACAAATGCCACGTTATACACAACAAGGAGGAGCTGGGGAGGTGGCGGGCTGTAGAGAAGCTAGCATCAAGCAGTTAGGAGCGAACTGAATCTGCTTAAAAGGGGTGCCCTGTTTTTAGTGTAGCCATTAGCAGCGAGGGGAGTTGAACAGCTGATGCGCTGATGCAAAACAGCTGATGCATCTCAGCTGATGAGACCGTGTTATTGGCCAATAGCGTTAGCAGCGTCTTGACTACCTGGCCTGCCAGAACTGACGCTTAGGCTCAATTTCTCAGCCAAGTTGAATGGCCATCAGTGATCAAAGAGAAGGTGGACCTGGGTGTGAATCTGGGCCCCATCACCAAAGAAGAAATAAAGAAAGCTACCCAGAAGATCAAGAGTGGAAAAGCATCTGGACCCAACAACATTGCACCAGAAGCCCTGAAATCAGACCTTGGAACTACAGCAGACATAATCTGCTTAAGCTATAATCAAGCTTCCCAATAAAGATAACCACAGTGACTGTCAGAACTGGAGAGGAATCCAACTCCTGTCCTTCCCAAGCAAGGTTTTCACCAGAGTGATACTGGATAGGATTAAGGTGTCCGTTGATACCAAGCTGAGAGAAGAGCAAGCAGGATTCGAGAGATCATGTCCAGACCAGATAAGATAGAACTACTTGTCATTTTTAACCAGTCACTGGAGTGAAAGTCCCCACTGTGCATCTACTTTGTGGACTTCAAAAAGGCTTTTGACATAGACCACAATCTGTAGGATATGGACCATAGGTGGCCAGTCAATCGAGAATGTGAACCAGTTCATCAACCTTACAGGGGAAACAGATGAAGAGGTGCGGTCCAGAATCACTAAAGCTCACCATGCCTTCAGCATCCGGCTGCCAGTGTGGAGGAAAATTAGTCTCAGCCATCACAACAAACTGATACTGTTAGACACAAAAGTTAGTACTGTTGTACAGGGGAGAAACCTGGAGACACACCAAGAGCCTGGACCACAAGCTGCATGTCTTCAACAACACCTGCCAACAACAAATACTGCATGTTAGGTGGCCAGAGCACATTTCAGATCAGGAACTCTGGCACCGAACAAACCATTGTAAACACCATCCAGGGGAGGAAGTGGATTGGGCACATTATATGCAGAGGGAAGAAAAGAAGACCAGCTACCTTTAGAAGAGCCATGCTAGCAGAGCTCAAGCCCATTAATATATTTATTGGGGAGAGGCAAAGCAGACAGACAAATGGTTGTCCCCTCAAATAGTACACTATATAAGGGTATAGGGGGCGATTTCGAAGACAGCCTTGGTATACATTGTTTGCCACCATGCCCAGATTTCACTTGAACCGTTCAGGCACAATGCCACCTACTGATAAAATAAAGTACTAAAACATTTATTTATTTTTTATAAATACAGAGTACACTGATGTCCATTTTCTCAACACCAGTCAGTGTCAAAGGACAAGGCTTGTTTTGCCGAAATACTTTTTTAGAGACGTGAATTTGATCTAATCTGATTTTATTTTATTTATTTACTCTAAAAAGCCATTGATCAAATACTGCTGCTCAGAAATCAAATCCTATTCAAATGGTAATGTCGGTTATGTGATATATTACTTTTTAATTACACGTTTCCTTTTCTTTTTTTTTGACCTTTGTCAAAATACTGAAAAGCTACATTTCTCTTAGCACTGTCTAGTACACCTTACTTATGAATTTACACCTTTTTGCCAATATCTTGGGAAAACAACAATTCTCAACTCAACTCAAAGTTTATCTATAGAGCACTTTTTAAAACAAATGTTTACCAATGTGCTGTACAAACATAATCAGAATATAAAACAACAAAACAAGTTAAACGCCAAAGAATAAACTGTTGTTTTAAGACTAGATTTAAAAGCAGAAAGTGTTTGGGTCTGCCTAATATGTAAAGGCTAATTATTCCAAAGTTTTGGGGCTGCTACTGCAAAAGCATGGTCAATCCTAAAATGAACAGGAAGCCAGTGAATTGA
The DNA here is from genome assembly GCF_951802725.1 of Rutilus rutilus. Lineage (NCBI taxonomy): Eukaryota > Metazoa > Chordata > Actinopteri > Cypriniformes > Leuciscidae > Rutilus > Rutilus rutilus. The sequence continues at coordinate 24,480,700 of NC_140229.1, read as the reverse complement.
GGCCAGTGTTGGTGTAATATGTTATCTCTCGTTCATGTTCACAGACGAGGAACAGCATTCTGTACCATCTGCAATTTGTGTTAGGGAGGGTTGGCTAATACCTACATATACGCCATTCAAGATGGGTCGAGATAAAAACATGGACAGTATAACCCTTTCAAAATCATAGATAGAAAAAATCAAGACAGAAAGGAATTGACTTTAATTGATTTTTTACATTGGGCCTCAAATTTGTTTTTATAGGACCCATATAAGGGGACCCACAGGGTCCAAATACCTCAACTTATACAGGCTTTGATATCCTCAAGACAGTCCAACAATGGTGCTATGGAGTGAGCATCTTTCAAAAACGCCTCGTGGTAACCATGGTAGCCATTTTACTTTCCGCCATAACCAAATTGTGTATTTTGTATCATATCTCCTGAATCAAACATGATAAAACAGAAAATATGATGTCTACCCCTATGTGTTGATGGTCAGGGATTACCATATAAAACATCATAAACTGTTCAGGTGAATAGTTAATGGTGAATTCAGGGACGTGAGAATCACAGTATCGGAGAACCTAGGCTAGACTTTATAATATCATGTCTGGTTAGTTCACCCAAAAATGAAAATTCTGTCAGTAATTACTCACCCACATGTTATTCCAACCCCGTAAGACCTTCGTTCATCTTCGGAACACAAATTAAGATATTTTTGATTAAATCTGAGAGCTGTCTCACTCCTCCACAGGCTTATGGACACTATAACTTGCTGGCCCAGAAAAGTTATTAAAGAGATCGATAATATAGTCCAAGTGACTCCAGTGGCTCAATCTTAAGTTTATAAAGCGACGAGAATACTTTTTGTGCGCAAAAACAAACAAAAATAACGACTTTATTTCACTTTTCATTTCCTTCTCTCTGGGCCTCGAGTCTTTTCACGTAGTGTTTAAGCGTAGCGCGTCTGTGTTGCACGTCACCACGCATCACACACATGACCAGCGTCGCCCAACAGTGAGCCTACGTAGACGCGCTACGCTTACACTTATTTTATAAGTCGTTATTTTTGTTTGTTTTTGCGCACAAAAAGTATTCTCGTCGCAAGTGTACATATATCAACAGAGTATTTTGAGTCTCTTTTGCACTGATAAGAAAAAAAGCGAGCTGGTCTCGCCGGTGCGACCGCCGACCCCAGAGGGTTAATATTGAAATTCTAGGTCCTGGGCCTACTGTCAAATAAAATTGTTAGTCTATATATATTTTTTATATATATATATATATATATATATATTTTTTTTTTATATATATATATATATATATATATATATATATATATATATATATATATATATATATTCTGATTTTTTGTCATATCAAACCTTTTTGACAAAAGAAAAAAATCTTTTTCATTTCTTTAAATTTGTTCTGCCATGTCTGGTAAATCAGTTGAGGCAGCAGACAAAAACTACTCAGTATTCTTCACATTATTTCAACAGCCATTAGGCTGCTATTTTAATTCTCAAAATTTTTGTTCATGTACCAAAAGTTTGTATTGCATATATGTCATTCATACTATGACAAGGAAAAAAACTGGCATCCACAACATCTTGGTCTGCTAATTATCTTGAGTTTAGCTTCAGAAGGTTGTTGCTGTTCTCTGTGAAGGGGTTTCCCATTCCTCAATCACATCAACCAGAGACACCCTTACTGCTCATCACTAATGCTGGGTACACACTACAAGATATTCGGGGTGATTCTGGACCAATTTCTTCCCTTCTGACATGCCAGATAAAGTCCAGATTATGGTGATGGTACAGATTATCTTATCAGATTTTCCTGTGATGTGAGGTGTGTTAAGAGTGACTGAATCTGCTCGGAAGAACGTTGGAACCGCCATTAAGCATTGTGTTATTTCAGGCAGCCAAGCTCACATCAGCTGATAGCCAGCTGTTCCCGACGTGTACCAATCCAGTTTCAACATCTATCACAGTAGCCCATTTAAATTCCCATTCCTTCAGCATCTCCTCTATCACATCGCTGCTCGCAATCAAACTCCCTCCTCCAACCCCAACTCCACCTAGCCCAGTGGTTCCCAATTCCAGTCCTCGTGACCCACTGCTCTGCACATTTTGTATGTCTCCCTTATTTAACACACCTGAACCAGATCATCAGCTCATTAGCAGAGACTCCATGAACTGAACTGAGTGTGTCAGATAAGAGAGACATACAAAATGTGCAGAGCAAGGGGTCCCGAGGACTGGAATTGAGAACCACTGACCTAGCCCAACCTGTAATCAATCTGACTTCGTTTGTTTTTTCCATACAGTTCACTACATTGCAAGTATTTTCTATCATGTATTTGTATTTACACAACTCATGTAATTGTGAATTGCAATTTTGTATGCATAAACTGTTCTGTACTCCATGGGGGTTTGACTTGCTGCTCAGGCATAGATGCATGAACAGAACCATACCACCAACATTAACCGACTGTAATCCTTCTCACAACGTCACTGAATTCACCATTAACTATTCACCTGAACAGTCATTGTAATCATTGACCATCAAAACATAGGGGTAGACATCACATTTTCCAGGTTATCATGTTTGGTTCAGGAGATATAATACAAAATACATAATTCAGTTATGGCGGAAAGCAAAATGGTCACCACAAGGCGTTTTTGCGATGGCTCAATTTCTAAAAATGTTAAGGGCCCCAAACTGAATGTGTGTACCAATTTTCATGCTTTTATGAAAAAGTGAACATAATTTTCACATATCACCTGGACTACCAAAGGGAAGCATGTATAAGGAGAACAGGATAGGTCCAAGATTGGAGCCCTGAGGAACTCCACACGAGAGAGGAGGATACAAATCCCCAAGGTGGACAGAAAAAGATCAGACAGATAAGATCTGAAACACTCCATCTCAGTACCTTTAATGCTCCAAATGAGAAATTAGGATGTTGTGACAACATAAAAATAATTAAATCAATTACGGAAGTCCGATCACAGATATAATTATATCACATGCATAAGTAGTTTGTTTCAATGGATTTAGAGATGCACACATCCAGTGCACACAACCTTTTGATTTTAAAGCAGGTGTATTACTGTCTGTGCATCTTATATTAACAGGCTTTTTGACAATTACAACAGTTGAAGGAGTCACTGACATGCTCAGGAGGTTTCAACCATTTCCGTGAACCAGTAAACTTTTATCAATGTGGTGGGTATGTTTTCAGAAAAGCTGCAGATGTCAGACCACATCCTTGACATCACCCAAATTTAGGAGGCACTCATGCCATATAAACAGAGCAGGACACAGCCAATGGTAAGCCACGGTTGTCACAAACAGAACCCTACAGCAATTTACTGTAAAGGTCAAGTGTAATAACAGTTGTTTTGGGAGACACAAACGATTTGCATACCATGTGGGACACAAGCTGTCTGCTTCTTGCTTACAAACAGATCTGTTGGCATTGCAACGATACTGCCAACATGATGGACAGTTTAAGCCTGTAATTACTTTGCTAGTTATCATTTTGTTGCTTACAGTGGGGGGGGGGAAAACTTTAACTTCGCCTGCAATTTTACTGAAGCAATATTAGTTGCCCGCAAAAACTCATAAACTCATAAAACAACACAAATAGAGCAATACAGCTTTGTTTTTTATGACTTCAAAATGACATTTCTATTTTCTTTGACAATATCCTGCTGACAAAATGCACTGTTATTTATATTACACCTCTGTAGACAATAACTCGCTATGGCCTTTTCTTTGTCTTGGAGAGCAGGTTTATTTATATGCTCAAATGTCAGATTTACAGGCTGGTGGAAAATGGAACAACTGAGATTACTGTTTGAAGCTGCTGTTAGTTTGCTCAACTTGCCATCTCATCATCATGCAGGCAAACAGAGGCAGTTCAGTGTCTTTGTTCCATTATATATTTTTATTATGTGTGACATGAAAGAGCAAAAAGATTTGCATTGGAATACATGACAAACTTTCTCTGCTTCCCTTTTTATTAATATCATGATCACTTTATTACATTAAAGTCCGCAATAAATAAGAATTGACCCCTTTTACCGTCTTACTTTTCTGGTATTATTATGCTTAACACATCAGTGTACATTTAAAAAATGTCTTTCTTCATTGTAGCTTCGCCTATAAAACAACTTTCCATTTTTTGCTGACATCATCAAGGCTGTGTAGGATATTGATTAATGTTAACCAGTAACCAAATAGCTAATATTGCACTGTAAATATGGAAGTGATATGGGTTGTTAATGCCATTCCATGCTGACATTAAGTGGTAGACATGAATGAGATATTTTTGTGGACATGTTTTGACTAATACTAACTACTTAGCTATTAAAATATCTGTAACCAAGCCACATTTTTCATTCATGTACTCGCTTGAATAGGATAGTAAAATGAAATGTTTAAATAAACTGACCCTTAACAAACATGTCCAAGTGATTCTGCAAATAATCGGCTGGTGAAATGTCCATGCATGGATTATGTTAATTGCTGATAAATGAAGCATGGAAATGAGACTAAAGCACCACTTCAGATCTGCAGCATGAATTGACTTTGATGGAGTGCCATCATCACAAAATATCAGCTATTAGCATTAATACTGGCGCTCATCAACAGCTCTTCTGGGTGGCCTGTTGATCTGTGACTTAACTCCAAATGTTAATGCTTGTATTTTTATGCATGTGGGCAACTTATTTACTCTCAGAGGAATGCAGAGCCTTAATTTAGAGCGTAGTTTGCCTCTACAACTACCAGTTTCAAATAACTTTTAAAGGTTAAACACAATTTTAAATGGTTTTCTTTTTGTTTACTCAGTCATCTGCGGCTGACATGCTGAAAAACTATAGATATGGAACACTATAAACTTTCTTATATGACAAAACTTCCCTTTCACTGGGAACTCGACAGATAAAAATGTGTCAGGCATTGCAGCAACTCTGAAAAAAGAAAGATGACAGGTTTCACCCTTATTTTTTCAGAATCGATGTTCGCGGGGCAGTCTTATAAGGAAACATCGATGCAGTGACTTTTATACCGGACCACCAAAACACTGAAATGACTTTCTCACCTCAGTTCTGAGGATTCTGTCAAATCCTCAGCTTTAGATATTCAGATATTATCTCATGCTTGAACTACTGAATGGAATTCATACGATAATATGCTAGATTATTCTTCTATCTAAATTTTTTAAATATTGTCCCAGCATCTAAACGTAAGTATTGCACAACATATTATATAAAGAAAAGAAGAAAAAAGAAAAGAAAAAAGCTTTATTTTGTCATTTGCTAAAATTCCACCGTGGATCTTAAGGGCCCTATCTTGCACCCATCGCAATTGACTTTGTACACCGCATGTATCATTCCTATTTTGCACCCGACACACAGCGGACTTTTCCCTCCACAGACGCACGTCGGTAAATTAGGGAGTAAACTTGCGCTCCCGGGGGCTGTTCAGCGAAAAGAGGAGGCGTGTTCCGGCGCAAATGTTCCCTGGTGCTATTTTGCAGTTCCAGAAAACAATTCCGCCACAGACCAGGAAAAGCCTAGTCTAAAGTCAGTGGCGCGTTATTCAGATGCTATTTTAAGGGCGCATGCTTGGCCATAATGTAGCGTGTGCACAAGCCGCATACACTTTGCTTCTCTCATCTACACAGACACAGCAGTTGCCATTTTTGCAAACCATACATAATTACAAGGAAAAATATTACCACACAAGGGAAATCATTGTGGTGTCCATGAAGATGTGAAAAAATAGGCCTAAATCTAGCTTACACATTTACCCAAATTATTATACGCCTGTTTAACCGAAGCTAATTTGGGTGTGTTTCTCCCATCCCCAATGTCACTTCTCTGTGTTTTACGGCCCTGATGAGAACGTCGGTCTCCTCGGCTGTGAACCGCTCCTGGCAAATCCGCCGTTATAATAGCCATCCGCCATGGAACAAGCGCACCTGCTCTTAAAGGGAGTGTGAGATGACGCTGTGATTGGTTTATTTCACGTTACGCCCAAACCACACCTATGAATAATGAAGCTACTTCAGACCAACCCATTTTAGATTTGCGTCGGGCGCAAGAGTCATTTATCCCGCCGGTATAATAGCAACAGCGCCCGAGACCCGCCCACAAAGTTACTTGCGTTTCGCGTTTGATACTTGCGTTTCAGATCGTTAAAATAGGGCCCTATATCTTTTAAATCATTAAAACAAAGGATGTACTACATTTCTGATATTGTATGCAGCTTTAATCAATTTAGGAGGTGTAGATTTGAACAAACAAACATACATGCATACATACATACACATATAAATAAATATATGAGAGATGCATTTTGGTGATGCAGGATAAAAGTCTCTAAATTAAGATTGTTTAGATTGTTGATTGTGTTGATTTAAGTATTAAACCTGCACAAAAATGTAATTATCAATTAGCTAATCAAAAGATGTTACATTTAAAACATAATATGAATTAATTATGAATATATTCATTAACATGCATGGATGGAGATGCAAACAACAAGTAAACTGCACACAACTGCCTCTCTTTTTTAATGCAGGTTTTGTTTTTTGTTTTTTTGAATGCCACAAAAGTGCAGTGATGTATCAATCTTTATTTCAGAATAAATATGTATTCTGAAACTACCTAGCATAATCTTAAGCAGCTTGTTTTTTTTGTGAGATAGAGGTTTGTTTGCGGAATAGTGTGACCAGATTGTTAATGCACAAAGAACTATATAATGCTTTTATTGTCTCATTTACATTAGTGCCAGCCCAAAACAGTCCCGGAGGCGAAATTAATTTAGCATACTTTAATTTAGTTAATTAGTCCATCCCTGCAGAAATATAGATGCACAATACCTGCTTTCATTTGGGGGAAGTTGCTAAACTTGTGCAAACAGTGGGGCACATTCACCTTTTTGATTATCATATTAATTAATCTTGCTTACTTACTCGTGTAATTTAAACATTTGAAGCTTCCACCCAGAAAGGCAGTCATCTGATTTAATTAAGTTAGAAGTCAGATGTAGAAAGCTTATCTGGCGGATAGTTTAGCAAGGCCATCTTGGTCGATCATTGCAGTTTCATTAGTTTTATTGATAAGAAAGAAATTGCAGTATGATTATAGTATAAAACAACGATAACAACTTGAATTGAGTGAATTTGAAAACTTTTTTATGAGACTTGAAGTGTATACAACTTCCATATCGTTGCTGTCAAACGGAAACCTTGTATCTACAAAAAAAACAATAATAATAAATAATTAACTCTTTCCCAGCCATTGAAGGAATTTTCCGGCTTTTCGTGTTTTCACTGTTATGCGGTAGGTGGCGCTATTACACATCTTCTGAAAGAGTACTGAATCTCCTGATCAAAACACATGGGAAGAAGAAGCAGAAACAAGTGATAGCATATGATAATCATATGTGTAACGCGCGTAAGTGCAACCCTCACTCTCAAACAGTGAAATACGGAAATGAGCGTGAAGGGAGTGCACCAGAAGATTAGACTCGCTCAAGAGACGGTGTCTACAACAAGGGGAGAAGGAAATGGTGACAAAATTGGTTGCGTTAGAAACAAGTAAGAATGTATTTAGGAAAAGTATAAATAAAATAAAGCAGTGAGATTCAAAACATCATCACCACATAACACAAAGGAAAATAATGACCAGTATAGCAGTAAAGACTTGTTCCAAACAAAATGAATGTTGCCTTTGTATAACCCTTATTTATATAGATTTATATTTCCTACTTAGTTTGTAACTATTATTAATTGTTTCTCTCTTTTTGTGACCTAGATTCAAGCTAATAAAGTTAATTGACCCTTACTCTCTTGATATGTGTATACAATTTATGTGTATCTATTTATTCAAATTGTTTCTAATTGGCTTATTTAATGTAGAGAACAATTTTAAATCTGAATACAATTCTTCCAAATGATAACCCTTTGAAATATCCTCTTTACTCTTGTTCTCTAGAAAAAGGGAAAAACTATATATATAAAACCAAATAATTAAATGAAATAAAATAAAATACAGTAAAATTTGAAAGTAGAAAATAACAGTAGGGAAAATAAAATCACAATAAATAAAATTTACTGGTCGCAATAGCAGTCTCAATATGAATTAGGATTTCACTAAATCTCAGTTCCAGTTCAATGCTGCTTGCACGAGATCCTTCTTCTGCAATTGAGTTCTGAGCAGCACAGTCCTGCTCGCAATAGTTTTTCAATGTGAAGCAGGGACAGTACAAAACCTTCTTCAGAAATCTTTTTTTTTTTTTTTTTTATAGAACACAAAAGTTGATGGTGTTTATGGTAGTTTTATATTGCTTTTTTGTCCTTTTTGGAGTTTGACATCTACAATTGATGTCCATTGTCCTTGTATGGAAAAAAGGCAGCATGGACATTCTTCAAAATTTCATATTTTGCTTTGTACTGATGAAGTCATACAGGTTTGGATCGACATCAAGGTGAGTAAATGATGACAATTAATAATTCCTTCAGCTGTGTATGGCAAAGGGTTGTGCTGTCAAAACAAGAACCACTAAATGTAACCCCAAGCTCTCTTTAGAAATTAGCAATGTCACATTTACATGCACCATGAGACTTGCAACACGGCGGCAGAGCTTCTTACCTCTCAGACATAGAGTGTGAGCTACAACTCTCTCTGGATGTGGCGGAAGGCCAACGCAGAACCTGTACAAACATTCTTTGACATGTAAATTCTAGTTCCCATGTCAACAGATCATCTTTGCAGTGTGAGACACAGAGAGTCAGCTCTCTGAATTATGCATCACCTTGTATGATTAGCTCTCCCAGCTGCTCTCCAGGTAATTGAAAAAAAAAAAAAGAAAAAAAAAATCACACTTTTGTTTATGGGAACAAACTTGATTAATATTGTTTGGTTTGGCAATGTGGCGGGTTCAGACATGATTTCAGCCCGATTTTGGCACGATCTGTTTGACGTAGGTGGATGACAACAGACTGTGACGCCTTACGACAGAAAGACTAGATTCATTTTTGTTAAATTTTTTCCAGTCCTCCACGATGGGCTCCGTCACATCGGTGGCAGTGACCAATAGGAGCACAGAAGCTCTTCCGTAGGCTACACAACTTTCAAACATGCAAAACATTAGTGATGGGAAGTCCGGTTCTTTTCCGCGAACCGGTTCTTTCGGACAGTTCGTTTCAATGAACCGGTTCAAAAAACCGGTTCACCAGTTCTTTTACGTCATCACGTAATAACGTCAATTCTATCATCCCGGCGTATAAATATACATTCAAATAAAGGCATTTGTAATCATAACTTCAGTACTCATCGTCATAATCATTTTGGATAGGTTTCTTACATTTACGTTTTGAAAATGAACCCTGTAGTAGGCCTAAGGCAATGCGCAAACGCAGATGTTTTACATGTCTTAAAGTGAATAAACTGGTCTTCATCATTTTTATTTTATTTGCAATTAAATAAACTTACATTTCGCCGAATTCGGCCCCTCATTCAAGTCATTGGTTCACCCGTGCTCATGTAACAGCACAGCACATAGACAGTATATAAACACAGCATCAGTTGGCCAAAAGAAAGTTCGGTTCAGAGACGGTGCGATCACGCATGCGCAGTCTCTCCAGCTCATCGGTTCTCCGTATCGAACGTGTCCGAAAGAAACAGTTCTCGGTTCTGTGCTGGTGATCCGAGAACTGCTGCAACAACCAGTTCTTGACTCGAGAACCGTAGCATGCCTGTGTGTGAGCTGAAAACTACTGAAACCTTACTAGGCTAAATCAGTCGACAAAACTAAAAACTCGATGCATGTCTCCAGTATGTTTAATACGTTATGTTTTGATTAACACATTATAAACATTTGCACACTTTAAAACCTTGGAAAGAGTTTAGGCTACGTCAAAAACGTATATCACCTTACTTAGAAATTAAATAATCTGTTCCTGAAAATAATGTTTTAGTATAATAATAAATGTTTAGTTTTATAATCCATTCATTGTTTCCAATCTTTAAAATAATACAGTGAAAAGGCAGTAGCCTATGTGATAAACATGTTTCTAACATGTTTTATTTTGTTACACTTATTGATGTTCAATAAAATACTTAAGAAACATGCATTTCGTCCCTCTGAAAAAAATTGCACGCATGCTCAGCTCATCAGCTCATCGGTTCTCCGTATCGAACGCGTCCGAAAGAAACAGTTCACAGTTCTGTACTGGTGATCCGAGAACCGCTGTACCTGTACGTTCGGCAGTGCGCGCATGCTCAGTATCTGCTCGTGCTCATCACTTCTCTCAGCACAACATATCTCAGTTCAGTGAACTGTTGGATTTACTGGAGTAACATATATGCCTACTCCGGGATATTGGTTTATTTTGAGTCGAAGGGACTGTCAGGACTCATGTCCGAAAGTGAGTAACTTAACTTGTGGATCAGTGCTGACGCAAGACGCGAACTGTTTCGAACGATTCAGTCCGATTTAGTGTACTGGTTCGACCAGTTCACTAAAAAGAACCGGTTCAAAAGAACGATTCGTTCACGAACCGGCCATCACTACAAAACATGCATATTTCCATAGGTGGAATTATGCAATGGAGGAAAGGTTCGTCGAGCTAATGTATATCAACAATATTCCTGCCTTTAGGATGTTTCCTCGAAGGATGACCATGACAGAGCTAAGACGGCATTAACATTAAGCTAACGCGCTGCTTCGGTAGCCATTGTTTGTTTACGCACTTGTTTCCAGAAGTCAACATGCAACAGGCAACGACGGTGTCAACAATAATCGATTCGGCGATGCATCGCAATGCGGGGCATGCACGATTCAGCATCGATGCGGCAAAGTGCCATAATCGATTATGTCACTGTTTTAGGGGTGTAACAGTACGCGTATTCGTACTAAACCGTTCGGTACAAGGCACGCATTTTCAAACCGAACGGTTATTTCAAATGTAAGCGCGTCGCGAGCGCGCTCATAATGTAGACGCTGGCGCGACCACAACATCAAATGGCAAACGCAATGTAAGCCGAACGAAACTGAGCTACTCGTGACGGACTGTTTATCAGTTTGGACCAACGCAGCGCGAGCCGATCTTATACTACACAACGCTAAGAGATCCAGTAAAGAAAGCATTTGAACTCGCCACTAAAGTAATAACATCGCTACGAGATCTAGTGACATCACATTTCTCCGTTATTAACGGATCAAACAGCGCTGACGTGGAAACCAGGAAGAAACATTGTGACATGAATGAACTATCCAGTGTCCACAGATCTGCAATATTCACCATGGATTTACTGTAGTAACACTAACTGCAACTTTGGAAGTTTGGCAGGAATAGTAGGCTATAATGCTTTCAAGTAACATTATGTCGGATTTATTTCGACATTATGAATAACATTGCTGCCCTCAAATGTTAATCTGAACTAAAATAAACATTTGTTTATAAGCACAAAATATTACATTTAATTTTTTCCAAGGAGCTGTTTTGTTTTATATGCTCCTAAGAAGAGTTAATTATAGCTCCATCATTGCTCAAAGAAAAAAAAAAGTCATACTTTATGATGTTAGTTCTAATAAAAAAAGAATAAAAAAAAAAAATCAAGGAAATTTCTCTGGCATTTCTTTCTTTTTGCTGTATCGAAAACGTACCGAACCGTGACACAAGTGTATCGTATTGAACCGAACCGTGAATTTTGTGAACCGTTACACCCTACACTGTTTATTTTCTGGCCTTGAGTTGGACAATAAAGTTGAAATTTAATTTCAAATGGTTCTCAAGCAGAGAGAAGAGAAACATTTCTCATTCAAAGCACTGAAAGCAGTGATTTATGCTTTCTTTTTCAGGTTTGAAAATGCCATATCCAATACCCTGTACAATTCAATTTTATTTTATTTTATTTAATGACATTTATGTCAAAGATACAGGAGAGTGATAATACACACATAGCAGCCAATAAAATCTGTTGTTCATTATCTGACTGCTTGTATTGCCTCATGACTGATGAAAATTTTGCCTTGTTGTGTGCAGTAGAATTTTGATGCATCGCAATGCATCGTAGAATCGAATTGAATCAAATCGTTACCTGGTGATTCGTAATCGAATCGAATCGTGAGGGCAGTGCCAATGCACACCCGCAATGTGTATTCTGACATGTTTCTTGACCACAACATAACCTGACACAGTGACTATCATAACAGACTAAATATTGTGTCGTCTGAACCCGGCATAACACGTTCGAGAGGAAGTTTAGGGCCTAAACTCATGTTGTTTGGCACTTTCAATGGAAAGGTATAAAATAGGGCTCATTTTTATTTTCGTATGCTAAGCAAGACTGGTAAATGATCACAAACACAGTAAAAACCATAAAGTTGGTCAAATGGAATTTATTCCTGTGATCAAAGCTGAATTTTCAGTATTTCAGTGTCAAATGATCCTTCAGAAATCATGATGATTTGCTGCTCAATAAATATTTATTTTCATTATCAATGTTGAAAACAAGTGCTGCTTGTTATTTATGTGTAGACAGTTCAATTTACCATTAAAGTTTACCATTATACATGTCTTTACTGTAACTTTTGATCAATTTCATGTGTTCTGGATTGCTGAATAAAAAAATACATTTCTTTAAAAAAAAAAAAAAAATCTTACTGACCCCAAACTTTTGAACAGTAGTGTATATTTTTAATATACCCATGCAACAAGGTTACAGTAACAGGGTTGTAGATATAGCCTAAATTATGCTTCCAGTTACTAAATTGGGCTTAAATGTTGGTTTAGTTATTGGGAAATCTATTAATTTGGTTGATATATAAAACATATTAAACTTAATGATCATTTTTCTTTCAAAATCTTTGAAACATGGTTGAATATTCGAGTTTGAGGTTTATACTTTCAAAACTACAATTAGTATACAAACTGAAAAAGATGATTTACCTGTATTCCCATCACGCTGTAGTGAATGGTTTAAATTATGTCACTTCATCTTGCCACAAAATGGGATGCTATGTTTCTATAATGGGGAAATTATGCAGTAACAGGGTTGCCTGGAAAACATGGGACACAAGCAAATATGTATTTCATTTTTAGAATGAGTCATTTTTCTTCACTAGTTTGAAGCTCAATTCAACAGATGATTTCAAAATTAGCCTCCACTGTTTGTAACTGCATGGAAAAGTGGACTGCGATCTTCACATAACCTCCTTTTTGTGATCAACAGATGGAAGTTGTAAGAGTTTGCCTTGACAACATGATTTGTCATTTCTGGGCGAACTATTACTTTAAATGAGCACATCTTCAACAGAATAAGCTGTGCAGTGGACCAGACAATGTCTTACAGAATCCACAAAAGTAATAATTATAATATAATTCTAATATTTACTATGTGATATAAATAAATATTTATGTCTTGCGTAAAAGGCCTCTCGGTAATTTGATCGGGGTGACCCTTACATATTTCCAGCCAATTACAGGGGCTGTTTACTCCAGTAATAAAATGAGCAGTCAAAGTTGAGCTGAAGCAGCAGAGAGCTGATCTTGTGTCTTTGACTGAAGGTTACAGTAATCCATCACAGCACTTAGCTTAGATTACAGAGCACACTGGCTGTGTCACGTTATTATATTTTATTTCTAATCATAAGTGTGATCACAGGACAAATGATGTTCTCTCCGAGCTGTTGTTAACACTTTTCAATGTTGGTCAATGAAGTCTTAAAGCTGTCTGTATAGTGTACTGGATACCTTTAGCGACTGTGTGAGGGGGTTTGAATCATATTTAAAAAATGTCCAGTTGCCTTCAACCTGTCTGGCATTAACTCAACTCAATGTTTATTTATATAACACTTTTAAAAAAACAGAGGGTTTACCAAAGTATTTTAATTTAGTAGGATTTGATTACTAAATCAATCTGTTTATCCAGTTTAAATTCACTGTCTATTATAACACCCAGGTTTTTTTACAGTAGGCTTCACGTATGGTTTTATAGCACCCAAATCCAAATCAGGAAACTCACAGGTCCAAATATTATGACTTCTGTTTTTCCTTTATTAAAGTAAGGCCATCCAGGCTTTAATATCCTTCCTCCTTCCTCCCATGAGGCCACGGGAGACGATTTGTGACTGGCAATGAAGCGACGTAACTGACGCTGGTTGGTCACATGATAATGACAACATGGCGGATGTAGTATATCCGGATTACATTCATAATACACTGGTGATATTTGGGGAAATTATTCTGGGAAATAATTATGATCCCCTGCTGATTTTGTAGGTTTGCCCACTTACAAAGAAATAAAGGGTCTATAATTTTTATGGTAGGTTTATTTTAACGGAGTTGATGCTCTAGGTGTTTACCTCCACCTAGAGCCTGTTATTTGTTTTGCAAAATCCACCGCTCCCAGTTCTTCTGGTCCAATCAGCACAGGGCTGTGTGAGATCTGACTGTCAATCACAGTCCCTGCACACGCCACAGATCCCCAATCCCCTCTCACGCACGTGACAATATCACATGCTATTCCACATGCCTGAAGTTCGCAGGCGTGTTGGATTGTACGAAGTGTGATGGCGGAGAGAAAATCTACTAACAAGCTTCCGATTCCTCGGTTATTGCTATCTATGGTTAGATTAGCCAGGGCAGCCTACCTCCGAGTACTCCATGGTGCTGGTCGATGCTGAAGAGACGGGCTCGTTCACAGAAAATGTGGTGCACACGCACTGACGAGCACAAACTCGATGGGAGGGTGGTCGGTAGTAGTGGGGGAGGGGCATGAGAGTTGTAAACATTCAAAATTTTGTCTAAATCCCCTCAATCTGCCAGACTTGCTGACTGCAGCTTTAATTATAAAGACAGGAAAAAAACAGACTTTATTTGTACTTATTTGGAGTCATCAACAGGTGGCACTATGTGTGGTGCGTACGATACAATGCGCGTGTGCTCTCGCCTCACGGCCTCAGTCATTTGGTGAGACGTAGATACAATGTTTTATGAATATATTTTTGTTTAATACCATTTGTGGATGCATATTGTGTTGTTTGAAAAGTTATGTTGTGTGTAATGTCCGCAATGATGTGTCGTCACACCATGCGGTGTAGGCCTGGTTATTTGGCGTTATGCCAAATGTTATACACTTCTTTTTTTTTTTCAAATGTTTCATGTGCTTTTCATGTGATTGTAATTTGATGTGATTATTTACACAGTGTGCAACATAATGTTGGGGATTTCAGCCCTCGTGAAGTGAATGTGGTGTGTAGGAGCTGATTGTTATGTGAGTGTTATTTTCTCTAATTTCTCTCAAATGATAGGTCAGTGGGTAATATAACTTATGTAGTTTTGTTCTCTTTGCACAGTATTCCCACTGCCGTATTGTATTGTAACGTTTTGGAATTGTTGCATTACTCTTATTTTAGATTTTCCTTTTTTTGCATTTTAAAACGGTTATATTCTTGTATTGCCGTGTTTAAGAGTACTGTGTTCGTTCGTGATACTCAAGCGTACAGTGTATCATGGAGATAACTGCACCCTGAGTAATGTAGAGCAGTGAGGTGGTTTAAATTGCATCACCAGCTCTGTGAACCTCATTTATTGAATTTAGATTTTCTGCTCTTTTCTGTTTCTTTTGTGAACATTTAAAACTGGAACTTTTTCTTATCAATTAAATTGATAAACCACATTTGAAAATAAGTTGTTTTATTTTTATTTTACATCATTAAATGAATGACCTAAAAGTAAATAGAACCCCCTAATGTGTTCCTGGTGGTAAATCTAAATCCCCGGTCACACAAACATAGATGTTTTCAGGTGCAAACTGCATTTTTGCATGCATGCTCTGTGGTGGACATATACTCTTTGAAAATCCTCATATTTGCCATTAAGTACTGAAATATTATTTAATTGTGTCACGAGGGGTTGGAGCTCTATGGCATTTATATTTTTAGCTCATATAAATGAAGTCCTCCCTGGACTATGCAGTGGTCCAGTCAAGGTGCCTTTGTTTTGCAGACCAGTCTGGTTTGCATTTACCCCCAAAGTGGCCTCGCCACTGCAAAATATTATTTTGATTTATGATGTTCCAGACATATATTACTATGGAAAGTCTGACATTTATTTTTGCAGGGGAAGTCTGACCACGTTGCATTTATTAGGGTCTTTCCAGACCCTCACTTACACTTGGCTTATTTAAAGTTGATGAAATTGAAAAAGAATTGCGTTTTTCAAATCGTTTCTGTAGGCTCACCGAGATGAGATGGCGACTACAGACACAGACCTAGACAGAATATGTGGGCATCATAGGAGCACTGGGAACATTAAATCAAATGCTCATTAGTTTCTAGGAACACCTGAAGACACAATGTGTATTCAAATATGTTCTCAGGTTGTGCATTAATAAGCCTCTAGGCATTTTTCAGAAAACTTCCACAATGGGCAACATTATTTAATCAAATTGACATGTTAGACAGTAATTTTGGTAACACTGTTTTAAAGTATTATTGTTATACATGTTGCATGTACTTACTATAGTAATAACAGTAAATTACCAATAGTTAAAAAATATATATATTTTAAATTAGTCACATGATGTGCCAGTGTAATACCCTGGTAATCCAGAGTTCTCGCGACAAGTTGAATTTGCTCAGCGAGTTACTCTGGTGTCGAGTAATGATGCTCATTAAATATGCCCCTTGATCCGAGCTGCACCAATCACATCGGGTTTTCTGATATAGGCGGGCCAGAGGCGAGCTAATCAGATGACGACAGCGCTGTGACGTCGAAGTCATTAGTAAACATTGCAAGATGGCTATTGATGAACACCAGTTGTTTGAAACGGCTTTGGCCGCTACAAT
This sequence comes from Rutilus rutilus, assembly GCF_951802725.1. Classification (NCBI taxonomy): domain Eukaryota; kingdom Metazoa; phylum Chordata; class Actinopteri; order Cypriniformes; family Leuciscidae; genus Rutilus; species Rutilus rutilus. The sequence goes on along the minus strand of NC_140229.1, from coordinate 24,463,841 downwards.
GAACTCTTTTTATCTAAAACATGAACAGAAGACGCCGCTCGAATCGTTCCTTTGCAAGAAGGGCGTTTTTGCTGTTTTGCCGACCGGATACGGTAAGAGTCTAATCTACCAGTTAGCTCCGCTGGTAGCTAAGCGATAACTTGTTGTGATTGGTCGTAGTGTTATCCAATTGCGTACAGTGAGATTTCCAAATGCACGCTTGGTGCCGCCCCTCAAGCTGGCCGATTTTCATTAGTCGATGCCAGACTATCTTTCAGATTTAGGTCTAGATTTCCAGGCTACCAGTGTAATCAAGTTAACTGCAATTAATCTGTAACATTGGTGAACTCATAAACAAGGAACACCAGGAGCAGAACTGAGAACACCAAACGAACAGCCATACAAGAAAAAGCACTGAGCGTACTGACATCATCTGTGGGTCCGCTACAGTACCTTCGATGCCAGTACCAATAGTCTCAGATACGCATGCTGTGTTGGCGCATGCTCCGGGAATGCCGGGCTTAGAAGCGCTGAGAACACCGGACTTGGAACCATCACACTTGGAAGCAGTGTGACCCGTTGTGGGCCGAGCTCCACGGTCCAGGAGGTCAGTAAGATAATCAATGTCCAAAAAGTCTCTGGTGTGGTCCTCGAGAGAAAGTGAGTTGGAGAGTTGGATCCAAGTGCAATAGTCAAATAGTCAAAAACACATTTGTATATCTAATGCTTTAAAAAAAAAAAAAGTTGTTGTACACAGTATATTATGGCCCAATGCGCAAATACTAGGGCCCTAGTATTAGGACGCACGGAATTTGCATATGTTTTGTTGACATATAAACAATTTTTTTTTTACTTCCTTCTTATTTTTTCAGTTTAAAACAACAAACGTACAAAGGTCTCTACCTAAACCCAGAGCCATATAGAGAGACATCTGTCAATGCAGTTAATATACAGGGATGCAAACAGCGCGCTTTTCAGTATGAGTGCAAGCGTGAACCTTTTGCGCGCTCAAGTTCGTTATTTCAAATCTAGGCGGGCGGCAAGCGCGCTCATAATTGAAGGGCCGACGCGCTTCATTTTTTCCAGGCACAGCGAGATGAAAACACCTCAACTTTTCAGAATGCCGCAAGCGCACCGCAGTTCATGAGACAAGAACCAACATATCAACTTCACCCTTTCCGTAACAACATTGAAAGCTCAGTCAACATAAAGGATGGGGGTACACCACAAACACTACGGGTGTTTTTCTCTTCTCCGTAAATAAATCTTGAGGCAGAGCTACAGCAAGCGTTTTTCGGTGGTGGAAATCTAACGTTATTAGCTACTAAAACTCCTTTGTCGTTGTGGAGAGCGCAGTGCATGGTTGCATAGCAACGTCAGACGCCACGGGAAAATCGGACCGAATTTTACTATTAATAATAAAAGATAAGCTAATATGCCTTTGTATTTGTAAATGTCAGTATCATTGTAAATGTTTATCTTTTTTGACACATTCTTTTTATAAAAGTGATTTAAAGGCTTAAATATGCAAGGTTTATCTTTTTACAAAACATTATTTGTGAAAAATGATTTAAAAGCTAATTTAATCTTTAATTTAATACTCATCAATCCTATCTTGTAACTGTTATTTTTGGATTCTATTAGATTTGTTGAAGGTTTGGCTGAATTTTGAAGAATTTTGAATGTGCTTTGCTGAATATATTAACAGTTTAAATAAAAAAGCTGAATTGTGAGTTTGTCTAAGTAAATTTTTAAAGGTCAATACTGCTTAGAAGTGAAAAGAAAACAAGAAAAAAAGGAAAAAGCTAAAAATTATCCAAAAAAACGGAATTTGAAAAAAAAAAAAACGGAATTTGAGAAAAAATAAAACGGATTTCATAGGGCCCTAAAATACACACTACATGAAGTTAGAAGCACAAAACCTGGACCTCTGAACTATGAGGTAAAGTAATTTTGATGTGGGTTTATGTCATCTTTCACTTTATTTCCGGCATCCAGATTGGTTTACATTTGAAAGCCGCAGAATTCCTTCAACCGCGATGCATGTAGGTTTTTTAATCATGGTGGGGAATCTGTAATGGTACTGGCAGCCACCTCATGGGACTCATTACGTCTGACGTTTGCTTTACACGGTCGCAAAACGCTCCGAGGAATATCAGGCCGTGTTATGACCAAGACTGCAAACACTGTTCTCCTTTGATGTTCCAGTATTCCATAAACACTGTTAAACAAGTCTAAATGCTTTAAAGAAACCATGATAGAGTGGCAAACATTCACTTAAATAATAATAATAATAATAATAAAAAGGGGCAACAGTTTGTTTTTAATTTTAATTTCCCCAAAAAAAAAAAAAAAAAAAAAACAATGCAGCCATATTAATTTTGCCCCAATTTATGCCAGGTACTTGGTGTGACTGAATGTACACATTTTATAACATTAATGCATTTAATGAACTAAAATGCATTAACTCACATGCTGTGCTTGTTGGTTCATCTTCCTAAAAATAATTTTCTGGGATTACATGAAGAGATGAAAAAAAAAAAAAAAAAAACATAAAAACTATGACAACATCTCCAATATGGAGAATACCTACAAAACTACAGTACTGTAAAAAATGCTGTTTTCATAAATAATGTCTTATAATTTATTTTTGTCCAAGATACATGTGCAGTTTTTAAATGCATCCATGTTCACATAGTGCATATTGTAATGTGTATACTATATTATATGTATTGCTAAATGCCTAAACCATCCATCTTGGAGCAACCAGGGGTAAAGTGTCTAACTCAACGGAATAATGTCAGCTCCGATATTGAACCAGCAAGCTGTCTGTAACCGGTCCAGATCTTTACCGATACATCACCTCTTTGCACAGTAGCAATGTAAGGTTTACTGCTTTAGTAATTTAGAGTGTGTGTTCCGTGTAGTAACAGTCCTACATCACTAAGGTCTTACATATGTTAGTGTGTATTATTAGCACAAACATTTTGTACAGACTTTGAATGACTTGCCAAGCGCTGTCAAAATAATTTCACTGCAGAATAATAATGAGTGGAGGTCACTGACACGTTCCTTTCAGAGTTTATATCACCAAATGCAGAAGTCATGCAATATAAGTGCAAATAATGACACATTTCTAGAGAGGTTTTCTGCATGACTGCACAACGAAATACCAGACTACGGAGATGATGGACATTCTGAAAGACAATTTACAAATCATCTGAAATGGGCTTAGACAAGCACAGCTGGTGGCCAATTCATTCTTGCCTTTTGAATATTTCACAAATAATCGCATTTGCAAATATTCACAACACAGATAACATGAACACATTCAGACATGAGAGGATTTTCAATTGCAATATGTGTTTTTTTTTTAACTAATAGGACTCAGTAGGATATTATTATAGTAATAGGTCTAAATATGCAAGTGACAAAAGTGTTTTCATGGTGCAAACACATACAGACCGACCAATGGAATGGCTGATAAATGAAAATCTAATATTTAATATCTAAAGTTTAATATTCATGATATGTATGATAACACTAGAATTACCACAAAACTATGGTTGGTGGGAGGCACACAAATAACAGATTTTTGCAAAAAGCTACATTTACATTTCATTAAGAAAAAGTTCAACCTTAAAAGAGGACCTATTATGCTTTTTTTACGTTTAACTTTCTTTAGTGTGTAATGTCGCTGTTTGCGCATGAAAAAGGCCTGCAAAGTTACAAAGCACAAAGTCCCTCCAGCAGGAGTTATTCTCTATATCAGTGTCAGTGTTTCTGAACTCCCTGAAACGCCTCCATTGAAGTCTTGAGTTTTCTTCCGAGAACGAACAAGTCACAATATTCCTCATTTAAATAATTCCTGTCCAAGGCACACGCAAAATAAAGGGGAGGGGCCTGCTTGAGTTAGTTAGTAGTGCTGAAACTGGCGGTTATGGTAAGGAGCGGGCATTTCCCGAACACACTCGAAGTGCTTGACCAATCACAACACACTGATCCAGCCGACCAATCAGAGCATATTGAGCTTTTCAGAAGGAGGGGCTTTCATAGAGACAGGAACTAAACAGGGCTGCGTTTACCAAAAGCATCGTTAGCCAACTATGGTCACAAGTTCTGTCGTTATCAGCATAGTTCAACGAGTCTGTTTCCCGAAACCATAGTTCCAACGAACATTCGCAAACAGCATCGCAAAGTTGTGTGTTTGGAACGACAGCTCTCGACCTGTGGTTAGAAGCAGAGTTGTGGTTTGCTTGACATGTGGACTTAATAAATCTATTTCTTGCCTTATCTTGAGAAAAATAAGCAAGCTGACATTCAGTATAATATATATATGTCATGAGGATGAAGATAGACGAACCCAAAAGCAGACTGAATGCTCAACACAAAATGTATTGAAGACAAAACAGAGAAAACAAAACCCACGAGGGGGCAAAACAAGACTAGAGGCAATAAGCAAGACTAAGACTAGAAGATAAATAAAGACTTGACTTGAACTTGACAAGACAGGAACTAATAACAAAAACAAAACTCACAACACATTAAACTAGATTCTAGACAAAGTACTCACAGAAGTGTACCATAAAGATAGACACACAATGATCAACAGTGTTAACCAATGAACCGACACAGGATGGAGAACAAGAGGGGATTAAATAGAGGGACTAATGATAACACAACAAGTGAACCTAATACGGTGATAATTACGAAACGAGGATAACAAGGGGGCGGGGTTAGAAACGAGACAACACAAGCACATGGCCTAGCTAAAGGCCATGTGTGTGAACATAAAACATGGGTCTGTCATGATCCTATATATTTTATTTTTAATATATACAAATGTCATTTATATCTTTTAGTTTGTCAAGACATTAAAAGCACCGTTTTTGAAGAGTGCACATGTGCGTACATGCTCTAGAACGTAAGAACGAGCCTTTGATTGAATCTGGAAATAAAGCAAAGTAACCGAGAAAAATAAGACTCTTTCCTCAGATACCATGTCCGTGATTTATAGAAGAAAAAAAAAAAATCGGGCATTAATTCGATCTCAAACAGATTCATTAAAAGAAGTTATTACTCCACCACCTGTGTGACATCATTAACCAACGTGGTTGAACAACAAATTTGCGACAATATGGTTTTGGGAAACAGTCGTGACTAGCTAGTTGATTTCTTCAACGACGCTTGGTAGTGAAGCAGCGAGTTATGTCGTTGTACGGGAAACACACCCCTGAGCGTTTCTGACAGACTGGGATGAGAGGTGCTGCAACAATGTCAAATATGTGAAAAATAATGTGTTTCTTAAACATTCAAGCATGAAAACCTATTCTAGTAGACCCCAAAATTGAAATCAAGACTTTGTTAAAAGGCCTCTTAAAAGTTATTTATAATACAGAAATGAGGGAAGAAAGAGATATATTTCAAAAGTCAAAAGTTTTAAATGCTTTACATGTTTGCTGGGTTCCATCTACTTCCTGTCCTTGAAAGACGAGCTGCTTTTCCAAAGGAAAAAAGAAATGACCTATTCCAGTAACCCAGCACAAATACCAGCTTTGAAAACAAAAATGTGACCGATCACGGAAAGTAGGGACACAAGTCGGTTCTGGGGCATTTTGAGTTATTCACAGAGTCTGAAAGTGTAGTCTCCAAGCTTTCCAACGATGTGTAACACATGGAAATCTGATAATATTTGGAGAAGTTGTGGCCATTTGAAGGTAGGCACTCAAAAAAGCTCAAAGGGGAGAAAACGCCCTCTAAAGATTGTGCAGTTCTCACCTCTCTCTCCTGCTGGGAGGGACAATAGGGCTCATTTACATCTCATTTAGATAAGCCATACCCCCTGTAAAGCTCCCCCTGTAAAGCTGTAAAGCACAGGGGGGAGCAAAAAGGTCAGGAAAATGTGCCATCAAAAAAAAGAAAAAAAAAAGTTTGCAAACAGGTAATATATAAAGAAATGTCTCTTAGCATCTACCGATAAAACTGTATAGGCAACTCTTATGTACACTGAATAAAAAATAAGATAAACTCTAGACAATGTTCAAATCAAAAACAGGATGTGCTATGTGATATAGGCTATATATATATATATATACATATATATATATATATATACAGTATGAGTATGAATCCAAGTATGAATCAGAATCAGAATAGATTTTATTGCCATTGTCAATGAAAGGTTTCACAGACTTTTCTTCGGTGTACTCGTGCAACATGAAACAAACTTTTGCTAATGATAAATAATAAGCAATAAACTATGGAAATAGGCATAGGCGTAATTTGCGGATGGGACATGTTCCCACCACTTTTTGCCAGGGTTGATTTTGTCCCCACCACTTTTTAAAACATCTCGTGGCACGAATGTACCAATTCTACAAATAAATAAAACATATCCAGTTACCTGGCAGAGCATTCATTTCGTTCGTTTTTTTAAATAAGAGTCTAGCGCTGAAATGTGTTTTTTAAATCAAGTGATCAAAGTGCTCGTTGCCGCTGCGATCAGTGGCGCGGATACAGTGTTTTCTCGTGTGGCTCGCGCACACACCGCACTGTCTTCACTCGGACGCGCGCTTCAATCCGTTGCGTTCCGGATACTCTCTATTCGTTCTGGTGAAACCACAAAACATAATGCAAACGTTTGCGTGTCCCTGCTTGATATACAACCACTGATGAACATGATCGTTTTGATGAGAGAAAAAAACTCTACGAGGAAAAAAAAAAACCTATGCAAGGGCGGATTCGAATCTAGAACCTCTGACGCAGCTGGCGAAAGCTCTACCACTGGACCATTAAGATATATACACGTTGGTTAAATAGGCGGATCTATGTATTGGCACTGACATCTCATTAAACAACAAATTAAACCCCATGTAACCTACTATTTAAATCGATTGCTGGACATCGTAATGTTATTGGCGTCCATCTTCATTGAATTTTGAAATCAGATAGAGCCGGCCAGAGCGCTGCATAATAGCCTAAGTAGCCACGCTGTTCCCTGGGAGGGCGGGGGCAATAACAAAAGAAACAAAAGCCGGCTTATTCAGTATGGAAATACGCACCGACAATGACACGACCCTACTGCGTGCTAGAATCTCCGAAAAACAAGCCGATTTCAACCTCAAAATGTACGCTTTTAAATATACCAATACTGCTATCTCAAACATGGAGAGGTTTTTTCGTGATCTCAACTAACAGATTCTGCAAAAAAACAAAAATCACCAATTTTGAAAAAAAACGCTTCTTTCTCATTTTGCTGGAAAGTTGTGCTGCCGACTTGTGTCACTAGTTTCCGTGACGGGTCACAAATATTTACATTCCTTTTGAACAGGAAAAGGAAAAGATAGAACTCCATCCATCTCCACATGATACACAATAATTCAGATTTTTAAAGTTATGCTAGTAAGGTATTTTATTTTTTCTTTAGACATTTCAGTTTTTCGGGTAACATTGGGATTTTTTTTATTTAAAATGATGTTTTTTTTTGTCAGCTATGACTCATTAGAAATAGCACTCTGTCCACTGTGAATCAGACACAGAGATAAATTATCAGTAATATTGCATTTATTTTATTGAATTATACCATTTGTTTGAATGAATTATTAGCCTATTGAGAGAGAGAGAGAGAGAGAGCATGTGTATATGTATAAGTGTATAATATGTAATATGTATATATATATATATATATATATATCAGGGTACCCCCAGGATCCTCCAACTTAAATTCAAGGCTTTTTAAGACCTTTTTAATACCATTTCAAATGAAATTCAATGCCAACTTCGTACCAATTCCGACAGAAGTATGAGGGGAAAATGTCAAATCTGTATACATTTTAAACCCTAAAAAATAATTATGTACAAGTAGACTATTTGAATTAAATAAAACATTTTATTTAAATTATCAGTCATATTTAATACATACGCAGCAGCGTTGTAGCGTGCACGTGTGTAGGCCAATGTTAATTTTGGCAGCCATTTTTGATTTAGTCTTACTCTTCATCTTCAGACGAAAATGCTTATTGGTCTTAGTCACATTTGAATCATTCTGCCTTTCATAGTTTTAGTTGACGAAATGTGTTTGCATTTTTTGTCAACTTTTAGTCATTACTTTTAGTCAAACTGCAGTTACTTTAATTTTGGTAACTATTTTATATGTAGTCTTTAGACAGAAAATGTCATAATTATTCTCTCTAGGCCAATTCGATTAAGCTTATGAGAAATTAAAATTAAGCTAACAGGCTGTATTGACATTGCACTCTTTAGCAGTAGCACTTGTGCAATTCTACATATCCCTTTTCCTTAGTTCTTCAATTTTTTAGCGTGCTGTACTCTTCCACGACTGCAGTCACATCTTTCCATTAAGGGACAATATTTGCCATATTATTTGCCAATCAAATAATATTTGATTTTTCCATTTCATTTTTCACCTTTATAATACTTTTAAAAATAAATAATGCTTTAAATAAAACAATGTTCAATAAATATTCAATGTTAAAAAACGTTTAATATTAATAAAAATATGATATTAAAATCGCCAGTAGGTGGCGGTAACTCATTGTCTTTGTCAAAGCCACAGATTTTGTTGCAAAATAGAGCAATAAGCCTGTTTAAAATTTAGTACATCACTTAATGTTACCATTTTTTTTTTTTACTGTTGTATAAAATCAATGTCACATTTGAAATCGTGTGGATAGTTGGGAAACATTGCATTCTTGCTCGCATAATGATCAACATTAAAAACACTGCTGTATATCAGCCTGCATTTTGATCGCAGATTTAGTCGCACAAACAGCGCAAGCGGCTCGTGACAGATATTCTCAAATGAAGATCGCTGAACTCCAGCTTGTCTGTGTTTTCAGATCATCCGCGCTTCTTCAACAATGTAGAGAGAGCGCGCGTGGATGGTTGTGGCCAGATACTACTGAAAAGACCGGGTAGAAAACATGCTCTTTTAACAGAAAAGCTCTGATTAGTAACCATCGTAACGGGTGCGCGCGCTTTCGCGCGTTCTTCTATGACGTGAAGCGCGAGGTGCACTCAACGTTACGCGACTAATTTTTAACTAGATTAAAAAGTTCGTCGAGACAAACTTTAAGTTGGCTTGAGAAAGTTTGGACTGGAAAGTTTAAAGTTTAAAGTAGTTTGAAGATTAAAGTAGTTTGAAGTTTAATTTAGTTTAAAGTTTAAAGAAGTTTGAAGTTTAATTTAGTTTAAAGTTTAAAGTAGTTTGAAGTTTAATTTAGTTTGAAGTTTAAAGTAGTTTGAAGTTTAATTTAGTTTAAAGGTTAAAGTAGTTTAAAGTTTAAAGTAGTTTAAAGTTTAAAGTAGTTTTAAGTTTAAAGTAGTTGTAAGTAGTTTGAAGTTTAAAGTACTTCAACGTTTAAAGTAGTTTGAAGTTCAAAGTAGTTTAAAATTTAAATTAGTTTGAAGTTTAAAGCAGTTTAAAGTTTCAAGTAGTTTAAAGTTAAAAAAGTTGCTAGGCTGTTGCTAGGGTGTTCTGGGTCGTTGCTATGTTGTTGCTAGGCAGTTGCTAGGGTATTCTGGTTGGTTGCTAGGCGGTTGCTATGGTGTTGCTAGGGTATTCTGGGTGGTTGCTAGGCGGTTGCTATGGTGTTGCTAGGGTATTCTGGGTGGTTGCTAGGCGGTTGCTAGGGTGTTCTGGGTGGTTGCTATTGTGTTGCTAGGTGGTTTCTAGGGTGTCCTGGGTGGTTGCTATGGTGTTGCTAGGCAGTTGCTAAGGTATTCTGGGTGGTTGCTAGGCGGTTGCTAGGGTGTTCTTGGTGGTTGCTATGGTGTTGTTAGGTGGTTGCTAGGGTGTTCTGAGTGGTTGCTATGGTGTTGCTAGGCGGTTGCTAAGGTATTCTGTGTGGTTGCTAGGGTGTTGCTAATGTATTTTGGGTGGTTGTTAGGGTGTTCTGGGTGGTTGCTAGGCGGTTGCTAGGGTGTTCTGGGTGAAACTAGGATATTTTGGGTGGTTGCTAGGGTCTTTTGGGTGGTTGCTAGGCGGTTGCTAGGGTGTTTTGGGTGGTTGCTAGTATATTTTGGGTGGTTGCTAGGTGGTTGCTAGGGTCTTTTGGGTGGTTGCTAGGCGGTTGCTAGGGTGTTTTGGGTGGTTGCTAGGATATTTTGAGTGGTTGCTAGGGTATTTTGGGTGGTTGCTAGGGTGTTCTGGGTGGTTGCTAGGCGGTTGCTAGGGTGTTCTGGGTGGTTGCTATGGTATTCAGGGCGGTTGATATGGTGTTACTAGGTGGCTGGTAGTTGTCACAGATGGTTACTATGGAGTTTTTATAGAGTTCTTAGCATGATCTTGGCATGATTTAACACTTAACTAATTGCTATTAGCATGTAGCTATTCACTGCTAGCATGTGTAGCATGTTGGAAGTGCTGTTTGCTAGCATGAGTCAAAAGAGCCAAAACTCATCTTTATACGATGTTCTGATACAGAGATATAGGTCTTGCAAAACGGTTGCTAGGGTACTCAAGTTTGGTTGCTATGGAGTTGCTTGGGAGCTGGAAGCATTAAACTTAAGAAGTTTAAAGTGGTTTGAAGTTTAAAGTAGTTTAAAGTAGTTTGAAGTTTATGATAGATATATAAATAAGTTAGATAGATACACACAAACACACACACACACACACACACACACACACTCACTCAGACTACCTCGCTCACACACTCACTCAGACACACACACACACTCAGAGTTTATGAGTTTAGAGTTTATAAGTGTACGAGTTTTTGAGTTTAGAGTTTATAAGTTTAAATGAGTTTAGAGTTCAGAGTTTATTAATTTATGAGTTTAAGAGTTCATAAGTCTATGAATTCATGAGTTTATTAGTTAATTAGTTATTAAATTTAAGTTAATTAGTTTATAAGTGTATGAGATTAGAGTTTATTAGTTTAAATGAGTTTCATTGGCTAATATATATAGAACGGCAGTTTGGTTTAGTCTTCAAGGTGTTTAGATTTGAATTTTTGTCGGTTGGTGAGTTTGAATCTGGATTTGAATTTTTTAGAACTCCCCAATGTAAGTCAATGGGAGTTTTTCCGAGTTTTGATCGTCATTTGTAGGAAAACCGTAAGTCCGATCAGTCTGAAAAGATAAAGCAACTAACTTCAGATCAGTTTGAGTGTCTGAGCCGAGTTTGGAGTATGTAGAGTTAAAGCTCTAGGACGAGTTTGAGTCAACAGTTTTTCACAGAAGAATAATAATAATAACTAGATGCGAAAGTTCGTCGAGACAAACTTTAAGTTGGCTTGAGAAAGTTTGGACTGGAACGTTTTTTGCTAGGCGGTTGTTAGGATGTTATGGGTGGTCGCTATGGTGTTGCTAGGCGGTTGCTACGGTATTCTGGGTGGTTGCTAGGCGGTTGCTAGGGTATTTTGGGTGGTTGCTAGGGTGTTTTGGGTGGTTGCTAGGGTGTTTTGGGTGGTTGCTAGGCGGTTGCCAGGGTCTTTTGTGTGGTTGCTAGGCGGTTGCTAGGGTGTTCTGGGTGGTTGCTAGGATATTTTGGGTGGTTGCTAGGGTCTTTTGGGTGGTTGCTAGGGTATTTTGGGTGGTTGCTAGGCGGTTGCTAGGGTGTTTTGGGTGGTTGCTAGGTGGTTTTGGGTGGTTGCTAGGCGGTTGCTAGGGTATTTTGGGTGGTTGCTAGGGTGTTCTGGGTGGTTGCTAGGCAGTTGCTAGGGTGTTATGGGTGGTTGCTATGGTGTTGCTAGGCGTTGCTAAGGTATTCTGGGTGGTTGCTAGGTGGTGGCCAGGGTGTTCTGGGTGGTTGCTAGGCTGTTTTGGGTGGTTGCTAGGGTATTCTGGGTGGTTGCTAGGGTCTTTTGGGTGGTTGCTAGGGTCTTTTGGGTGGTTGCTAGGCGGTTGCTAGGGTCTTTTGGGTGGTTGCTAGGGTCTTTTGGGTGGTTGCTAGGCGGTTGCTAGGGTCTTTTGGGTGGTTGCTAGGGTCTTTTGGGTGGTTGCTACGGTGTTCTGGGTGGTTGCTAGGGTCTTTTGGGTGGTTGCTAGGCGGTTGCTAGGGTGTTCTGGGGGGTTGCTATGGTATTCAGGGCGGTTGATATGGTGTTACTAGGTGGTTGGTAGTTATCACAGATGGTTACTATGGAGTTTTTATAGAGTTCTTAGCATGATCTTGGCATGATTTAACACTTAACTAATCGCTATTAGCATGTAGCTATTCACTGCTAGCATATGTAGCATGTTGGAAGTGCTGTTTGCTAGCATGAGTCAAAAGAGCCAAACCTCATCTCTATACGATGTTCTGATACAGAGATATAGGTCTTGCAAAACGGTTGCTAGGGTACTCAAGTTTGGTTGCTATGGAGTTGCTTGGGAGCTGGGAGCTTTAAACTTAAGAAGTTTAAATTGGTTTGAAGTTTAAAGTAGTTTAAAGTAGTTTGAAGTTTATGATAGATATATAAATAAGTTAGATAGATACAAACAAACACACACACACACACACACACACACACACACACACACACACACACAGACTACCTCGCTCACACACTCACTCAGACACACACACACACACACTCAGAGTTTATGAGTTTAGAGTTTATAAGTGTACAAGTTTTTGAGTTTAGAGTTTATAAGTTTAAATGAGTTTAGAGTTCAGAATTTATTAATTTATGAGTTTAAGAGTTCATAAGTCTATGAATTCATGAGTTTATTAGTTAATTAGTTATTAAATTTAAGTTAATTAGTTTATAAGTGTATGAGATTAGAGTTTATTAGTTTAAATGAGTTTCATTGGCTAATATATATAGAATGGCAGTTTGAATTAGTTTTCAAGGGATTTAGATTTAAATTTTTGTCGGTTGGTGAGTTTGAATTTTTTTAGAATGCCCAATGTTAAGTCAATGGGAGTTTTTCCGAGTTTTGATCGTCATTTTTAGGAAAACCGTAAGTCCGATCAGTCTGAAAAGATAGAGCACACCGAGTCAGATCTGTTTGAGTGTCTGAGCCGATTTTGGAGTATGTAGAGTTAAAGCTCTAGGAGGAGTTTGAGTCAGATTTTTTAGTAAGAAGAATAATAATAATAACTAGATGCGAAAGTTCGTCGAGACAAACTTTAAGTTGGCTTGAGAAAGTTTGGACCGGAACGTTTTTTGCTAGGCGGTTGTTAGGATGTTATGGGTGGTCGCTATGGTGTTGCTAGGCGGTTGCTACGGTATTCTGGGTGGTTGCTAGGCGGTTGCTAGGGTATTTTGGGTGGTTGCCAGGGTCTTTTGGGTGGTTGCTAGGCGGTTGCTAGGGTGTTCTGGGTGGTTGCTAGGATATTTTGGGTGGTTGCTAGGGTCTTTTGGGTGGTTGCTAGGGTATTTTGGGTGGTTGCTAGGCGGTTGCTAGGGTGTTTTGGGTGGTTGCTAGGCGGTTTTGGGTGGTTGCTAGGCGGTTGCTAGGGTATTTTGGGTGGTTGCTAGGGTGTTCTGGGTGGTTGCTAGGCAGTTGCTAGGGTGTTATGGGTGGTTGCTATGGTGTTGCTAGGCGTTGCTAAGGTATTCTGGGTGGTTGCTAGGTGGTGGCCAGGGTGTTCTGGGTGGTTGCTAGGCTGTTTTGGGTGGTTGCTAGGGTATTCTGGGTGGTTGCTAGGGTCTTTTGGGTGGTTGCTAGGGTCTTTTGGGTGGTTGCTAGGCGGTTGCTAGGGTCTTTTGGGTGGTTGCTAGGGTCTTTTGGGTGGTTGCTACGGTGTTCTGGGTGGTTGCTAGGGTCTTTTGGGTGGTTGCTAGGCGGTTGCTAGGGTGTTCTGGGGGGTTGCTATGGTATTCAGGGCGGTTGATATGGTGTTACTAGGTGGTTGGTAGTTATCACAGATGGTTACTATGGAGTTTTTATAGAGTTCTTAGCATGATCTTGGCATGATTTAACACTTAACTAATCGCTATTAGCATGTAGCTATTCACTGCTAGCATATGTAGCATGTTGGAAGTGCTGTTTGCTAGCATGAGTCAAAAGAGCCAAACCTCATCTCTATACGATGTTCTGATACAGAGATATAGGTCTTGCAAAACGGTTGCTAGGGTACTCAAGTTTGGTTGCTATGGAGTTGCTTGGGAGCTGGGAGCTTTAAACTTAAGAAGTTTAAATTGGTTTGAAGTTTAAAGTAGTTTAAAGTAGTTTGAAGTTTATGATAGATATATAAATAAGTTAGATAGATACAAACAAACACACACACACACACACACACACACACACACACACACACACACTCACTCAGACACACACACACACACACACACTCAGAGTTTATGAGTTTAGAGTTTATAAGTGTACAAGTTTTTGAGTTTAGAGTTTATAAGTTTAAATGAGTTTAGAGTTCAGAATTTATTAATTTATGAGTTTAAGAGTTCATAAGTCTATGAATTCATGAGTTTATTAGTTAATTAGTTATTAAATTTAAGTTAATTAGTTTATAAGTGTATGAGATTAGAGTTTATTAGTTTAAATGAGTTTCATTGGCTAATATATATAGAATGGCAGTTTGAATTAGTTTTCAAGGGATTTAGATTTAAATTTTTGTCGGTTGGTGAGTTTGAATTTTTTTAGAATGCCCAATGTTAAGTCAATGGGAGTTTTTCCGAGTTTTGATCGTCATTTGTAGGAAAACCGTAAGTCCGATCAGTCTGAAAAGATATAGCACACTTGGTCAGATCAGTTTGAGTGTCTGAGCCGATTTTGGAGTATGTAGAGTTAAAGCTCTAGGACGAGTTTGAGTCAGATTTTTTAGTAAGAAGAATAATAATAATAATAAGTTTAAATAGGATTTCAATATGTTGGCTCTCTCAAGCCAACTTAACTAGATGCGAAAGTTCGTCGAGACAAACTTTAAGTTGGCTTGAGAAAGTTTGGGCCGCAAAGGTTGCTAGGGTGTTCTGGGTGGTTCCTAATGTATTTTTTAGGGTATTTTGGGCGGTTGCTAGGGTGTTCTGGGTGGTTTCTGGGTGGTTGCTAGGTGGTTGCTAGGGTGTCCTGGGTGGTTGTTAAGGTCTTTTGGGTGGTTGCTAGGGTATTTTGGGTGGTTGCTAGGGTGTTCTAGGTGGTTGCTAGGGTATTCTGGGTGGTTGCTAGGCGGTTGCTAGGGTTTTCTGGGTGGTTGCTAGGGTCTTTTGGGTGGTTGCTAGGGTCTTTTGAGTGGTTGCTAGGCAGTTGCTAGGGTGTTTTGGGTGGTTGCTAGGATGTTTTGGGTGGTTGCTAGGGTCTTTTGGGTGGTTGCTAGGCAGTTGCTAGGGTGTTTTGGGTGGTTGCTAGGGTCTTTTGGGTGGTTGCTAGGGTCTTTTGGGTGGTTGCTAGGGTCTTTTGGGTGGTTGCTAGGGTCTTTTGAGTGGTTGCTAGGCAGTTGCTAGGGTGTTTTGGGTGGTTGCTAGGGTGTTTTGGGTGGTTGCTAGGCGGTTGCTAGGGTGTTTTGGGTGGTTGCTAGGATATTTTGGGTGGTTGCTAGGGTCTTTTGGGTGGTTGCTAGGCGGTTGCTAGGGTGTTTTGGGTGGTTGCTAGGGTCTTTTGGGTGGTTGCTAGGTGGTTGCTAGGGTGTTCTGGGTGGTTGCTAGGGTGTTTTGGGTGGTTGCTAGGGTATTTTGGGTGGTTGCTAGGGTCTTTTGGGTGGTTGCTAGGGTATTTTGGGTGGTTGCTAGGGTGTTCTGGGTGGTTGCTAAGCGGTTGCTAGGGTGTTCTGGGTGGTTGCTAGGGTCTTTTGGGTGGTTGCTAGGCGGTTGTTAGGGTCTTTTGGGTGGTTGCTAGGCGGTTGCTAGGGTATTTTGGGTGGTTGCTAGGGTGTTCTGGGTGGTTGCTAGGCGGTTGCTAGGGTGTTCTGGGGGGTTGCTATGGTATTGAGGGCGGTTGATATGGTGTTACTAGGTGGTTGGTAGTTGTCACAGATGGTTACTATGGAGTTTTTATAGAGTTCTTAGCATGATCTTGGCATGATTCAACACTTAACTAATTGCTATTAGCATGTAGCTATTCACTGCTAGCATGTGTAGCATGTTGGAAGTGCTGTTTGCTAGCATGAGTCAAAAGAGCCAAAACTCATCTCTATACGATGTTCTGATACAGAGATATAGGTCTTGCAAAACGGTTGCTAGGGTACTCAAGTTTGGTTGCTATGGAGTTGCTTGGGAGCTGGAAGCATTAAACTTAAGAAGTTTAAAGTGGTTTGAAGTTTAAAGTAGTTTAAAGTAGTTTGAAGTTTATGATAGATATATAAATAAGTTAGATAGATACACACACAAAAACACACACACACACACACACACACACACACACACACTCTCACACAGACTACCTCGCTCACACACTCACTCAGACACACACACACACACACACACACACACACACACACTCAGAGTTTATGAGTTTAGAGTTTATAAGTGTACAAGTTTTTGAGTTTAGAGTTTATAAGTTTAAATGAGTTTAGAGTTCAGAATTTATTAATTTATGAGTTTAAGAGTTCATAAGTCTATGAATTCATGAGTTTATTAGTTAATTAGTTATTAAATTTAAGTTAATTAGTTTATAAGTGTATGAGATTAGAGTTTATTAGTTTAAATGAGTTTCATTGGCTAATATATATAGAATGGCAGTTTGAATTAGTTTTCAAGGGATTTAGATTTAAATTTTTGTCGGTTGGTGAGTTTGAATTTTTTTAGAATGCCCAATGTTAAGTCAATGGGAGTTTTTCCGAGTTTTGATCGTCATTTTTAGGAAAACCGTAAGTCCGATCAGTCTGAAAAGATAGAGCACACCGAGTCAGATCTGTTTGAGTGTCTGAGCCGATTTTGGAGTATGTAGAGTTAAAGCTCTAGGAGGAGTTTGAGTCAGATTTTTTAGTAAGAAGAATAATAATAATAATAATAATAATAAGTTTAAATAGGATTTCAATATGTTGGCTCTCTCAAGCCAACTTAACTAGATGCGAAAGTTCGTCGAGACAAACTTTAAGTTGGCTTGAGAAAGTTTGGACCGGAACGTTTTTTGCTAGGCGGTTGTTAGGATGTTATGGGTGGTCGCTATGGTGTTGCTAGGCGGTTGCTACGGTATTCTGGGTGGTTGCTAGGCGGTTGCTAGGGTATTTTGGGTGGTTGCTAGGGTGTTTTGGGTGGTTGCTAGGCGGTTGCCAGGGTCTTTTGTGTGGTTGCTAGGCGGTTGCTAGGGTGTTCTGGGTGGTTGCTAGGATATTTTGGGTGGTTGCTAGGGTCTTTTGGGTGGTTGCTAGGGTATTTTGGGTGGTTGCTAGGCGGTTGCTAGGGTGTTTTGGGTGGTTGCTAGGCGGTTTTGGGTGGTTGCTAGGCGGTTGCTAGGGTATTTTGGGTGGTTGCTAGGGTGTTCTGGGTGGTTGCTAGGCAGTTGCTAGGGTGTTATGGGTGGTTGCTATGGTGTTGCTAGGCGTTGCTAAGGTATTCTGGGTGGTTGCTAGGTGGTGGCCAGGGTGTTCTGGATGGTTGCTAGGCTGTTTTGGGTGGTTGCTAGGGTATTCTGGGTGGTTGCTAGGGTCTTTTGGGTGGTTGCTAGGGTCTTTTGGGTGGTTGCTAGGCGGTTGCTAGGGTCTTTTGGGTGGTTGCTAGGGTCTTTTGGGTGGTTGCTAGGCGGTTGCTAGGGTCTTTTGGGTGGTTGCTAGGGTCTTTTGGGTGGTTGCTACGGTGTTCTGGGTGGTTGCTAGGGTCTTTTGGGTGGTTGCTAGGCGGTTGCTAGGGTGTTCTGGGGGGTTGCTATGGTATTCAGGGCGGTTGATATGGTGTTACTAGGTGGTTGGTAGTTATCACAGATGGTTACTATGGAGTTTTTATAGAGTTCTTAGCATGATCTTGGCATGATTTAACACTTAACTAATCGCTATTAGCATGTAGCTATTCACTGCTAGCATATGTAGCATGTTGGAAGTGCTGTTTGCTAGCATGAGTCAAAAGAGCCAAACCTCATCTCTATACGATGTTCTGATACAGAGATATAGGTCTTGCAAAACGGTTGCTAGGGTACTCAAGTTTGGTTGCTATGGAGTTGCTTGGGAGCTGGGAGCTTTAAACTTAAGAAGTTTAAATTGGTTTGAAGTTTAAAGTAGTTTAAAGTAGTTTGAAGTTTATGATAGATATATAAATAAGTTAGATAGATACAAACAAACACACACACACACACACACACACAGACTACCTCGCTCACACACTCACTCAGACACACACACACACACACTCAGAGTTTATGAGTTTAGAGTTTATAAGTGTACAAGTTTTTGAGTTTAGAGTTTATAAGTTTAAATGAGTTTAGAGTTCAGAATTTATTAATTTATGAGTTTAAGAGTTCATAAGTCTATGAATTCATGAGTTTATTAGTTAATTAGTTATTAAATTTAAGTTAATTAGTTTATAAGTGTATGAGATTAGAGTTTATTAGTTTAAATGAGTTTCATTGGCTAATATATATAGAATGGCAGTTTGAATTAGTTTTCAAGGGATTTAGATTTAAATTTTTGTCGGTTGGTGAGTTTGAATTTTTTTAGAATGCCCAATGTTAAGTCAATGGGAGTTTTTCCGAGTTTTGATCGTCATTTTTAGGAAAACCGTAAGTCCGATCAGTCTGAAAAGATAGAGCACACCGAGTCAGATCTGTTTGAGTGTCTGAGCCGATTTTGGAGTATGTAGAGTTAAAGCTCTAGGAGGAGTTTGAGTCAGATTTTTTAGTAAGAAGAA
The DNA here is from genome assembly GCF_951802725.1 of Rutilus rutilus. Lineage (NCBI taxonomy): Eukaryota > Metazoa > Chordata > Actinopteri > Cypriniformes > Leuciscidae > Rutilus > Rutilus rutilus. Next base: position 24,445,182 of record NC_140229.1, on the reverse strand, counting down.
TAATAATAATAATAATAATAATAATAAGTTTAAATAGGATTTCAATATGTTGGCTCTCTCAAGCCAACTTAACTAGATGCGAAAGTTCGTCGAGACAAACTTTAAGTTGGCTTGAGAAAGTTTGGACCAGAACGTTTTTTGCTAGGCAGTTGCTAGGATGTTATGGGTGGTCGCTATGGTGTTGCTAGGCGGTTGCTAGGGTATTTTGGGTGGTTGCTAGGCGGTTGCTAGGGTATTCTGGGTGGTTGCTAGGGTGTTTTGGGTGGTTGCTAGGCTGTTGCTAGGGTCTTTTGGGTGGTTGCTAGGCGGTTGCTAGGGTGTTTTGGGTGGTTGCTAGGGTGTTTTGGGTGGTTGCTAGGCGGTTGCTAGGATATTTTGGGTGGTTGCTATGGTATTTTGGGTGGTTGCTAGGCGGTTGCTAGGGTCTTTTGGGTGGTTGCTAGGATATTTTGGGTGGTTGCTAGGGTCTTTTGGGTGGTTGCTAGGCGGTTGCTAGGGTCTTTTGGGTGGTTGCTAGGGTGTTCTGGGTGGTTGCTAGGCAGTTGCTAGGGTGTTATAGGTGGTTGCTATGGTGTTGCTAGGCAGTTGCTAGGATATTTTGAGTGGTTGCTAGGGTGTTTTGGGTGGTTGCTAGGCGGTTGCTAGGGTATTTTGGGTGGTTGCTAGGGTGTTTTGGGTGGTTGCTAGGCGGTTGCTAGGGTATTCTGGGTGGTTGCTAGGGTGTTTTGGGTGGTTGTTAGGGTATTCTGGGTGGTTGCTAGGGTGTTTTGGGTGGTTGCTAGGCGGTTGCTAGGGTATTCTGGGTGGTTGCTAGGGTGTTTTGGGTGGTTGTTAGGGTATTCTGGGTGGTTGCTAGGGTATTTTGGGTGGTTGCTAGGGTATTCTGGGTGGTTGCTAGGGTGTTTTGGGTGGTTGCTAGGGTGTTTTGGGTGGTTGCTAGGCGGTTGCTAGGATATTTTGGGTGGTTGCTAGGGTCTTTTGGGTGGTTGCTAGGCGGTTGCTAGGGTCTTTTGGGTGGTTGCTAGGATATTTTGGGTGGTTGCTAGGGTCTTCTGGGTGGTTGCTAGGCGGTTGCTAGGGTATTTTGGGTGGTTGCTAGGGTGTTTTGGGTGGTTGCTAGGCGGTTGCTAGGGTATTCTGGGTGGTTGCTAGGGTATTCTGGGTGGTTGCTAGGGTGTTTTGGGTGGTTGCTAGGGTGTTTTGGGTGGTTGATAGGGTCTTTTGGGTGGTTGCTAGGCAGTTGCTAGGGTTTTTGGGTGGTTGCTAGGGTATTCTGGGTGGTTGCTAGGGTGTTTTGGGTGGTTGCTAGGGTGTTTTGGGTGGTTGCTAGGCGGTTGCTAGCATCTTATGGGTGGTTGCTAGGTGGTTGCTAGGGTGTTCTGGGTGGTTGCTAGGCGGTTGCTAGGGTGTTATGGGTGGTTGCTAGGCTGTTCTGGGTGGTTGATAGGCGGTTGCTAGGGTGTTATGGGTGGTTGTTATGGTGTTGCTAGGCGGTTGCTAAGGTATTCAGGGCGGTTGATATGGTGTTAATAGGTGGCTGGTAGTTGTCACAGATGGTTACTATGAAGTTTTTATAGAGTTCTTAGCATGATCTTGGCATGATTTAACACTTAACTAATCACTATTAGCATGTAGCTATTCACTGCTAGCATGTGTAGTATGTTGGAAGTGCTGTTTGCTAGCATGAGTCAAAAGAGCCAAACCTCATCTCTATACGATGTTCTGATACAGAGATATAGGTCTTACAAAACGGTTGCTAGGGTACTCGAGTTTGGTTGCTATGGAGTTGCTTGGGAGCTGGAAGATTTAAACTTAAGAAGTTTATAGTGGTTTGAAGTTTACAGTAGTTTACAGTAGTTTGAAGTTTGACAGATAGATAAATAAGTTAGATAGACACACACACACACACACACACACAAACACACACACACACACACACACACACACACACACACACACACACACACACAGACACACACACACACACACACACACACACACACACTAACTCGCTCACACACTCACTCATAAACTCAGTGTGTGTGTCTGAGTTTAGAGTTTATAAGTGTATAAATTGATGAGTTTATAAGTGTATGAGTTCTTGAGTTTTGAGTTTATAAGTTTAAATCAGTTTAGAGTTTATAAGTTTAAATGAGATTAAGAGTTCAGAGTTTATTAATTTATGAGTTTAAGAGTTCATAAGTTTATGAATTCATGAGTTTATAAGTTAATTAGTTTATAAGTGTTTATAGTTTAGAGTTTATTAGTTTAAATGAGTCTCATTGGCTCATATAGTATATAGAACGGCAGTTTGGTTTAGTCTTCAAGGTGTTTAGATTTAAATTTTTGTCGGTTTGAATTTTTTAGAACTCCCCAATGTAAGTCAATGGGAGTTTTTGAATGAGTTTTTTCGAGTTTTGATCGTCATTTGTAGGAAAACTGTAAGTCCGATCAGTCTGAAAAGATATAGCATACCGAGTCAGATCAGTTTGAGTGTCTGAGCCGAGTTTGGAGTATGTAGAGTTAAAGCTCTAGGAGGAGTTTGATATAGATTTTTTTAGGGTCAGAAGAATAATAATAACTAGATGCGAAAGTTCGTCGAGACAAACTTTAAGTTGGCTTGAGAAAGTTTGGACCGGAAAGTTTTTTGCTAGGCGGTTGTTAGGATGTTATGGGTGGTCGCTATGGTGTTGCTACGTGGTTGCTAAGGTATTCTGGGTGGTTGCTAGGCGGTTGCTAGGGTGTTTTGGGTGGTTGCTAGGCGGTTGCTAGGGTCTTTTGTGTGGTTGCTAGGGGGTTGCTAGGTGGTTGCTAGGGTGTTCTGGGTGGTTGCTAGGATATTTTTGGTGGTTGCTAGGGTCTTTTGGGTGGTTGCTAGGCGGTTGCTAGGGTCTTTTGGGTGGTTGCTAGGGTCTTTTGGGTGGTTGCTAGGCGGTTGCTAGGGTATTTTGGGTGGTTACTAGGGTGTTCTGGGTGGTTGCTAGGCAGTTGCTAGGGTGTTATGGGTGGTTGCTAGGGTGTTTTGGGTGGTTGCTAAGATATTTTGGGTGGTTGCTAGGGTCTTTTGGGTGGTTGCTAGGTGGTTGCTAGGGTATTTTGGGTGGTTGCTAGGGTGTTCTGGGTGGTTGCTAGGCGGTTGCTAGGGTATTTTGGGTGGTTGCTAGAGTGTTCTGGGTGGTTGTTAGGCAGTTGCTACGGTGTTCTGAGTGGTTGCTATGGAGTTGCTAGGGTGTCCTAAGGTATTTTGGGTGGTTGCTAGGGTGTTCTGGGTGGTTGTTAGGCAGTTGCTACGGTGTTCTGAGTGGCTGCTATGGTGTTGCTAGGGTGTTCTAAGGTATTTTGGGTGGTTGCTAGGGTGTTCTGGGTGGTTGTTAGGCAGTTGCTAGGGTGTTCTGAGTGGTTGCTATGGTGTTGCTAGGGTGTCCTAAGGTATTTTGGGTGGTTGCTAGGGTGTTCTGAGTGGTTGCTATGGTGTTGCTATGGTGTTCTAAGGTATTTTGGGTGGTTGCTAGGGTGTTCTGGGTGGTTGCTATGGTGTTGCTAGGGTGTTCTAAGGTATTTTGGGTGGTTGCTAGGGTGTTCTGGGTGGTTGTTAGGCAGTTGCTAGGGTGTTCTGAGTGGTTGCTATGGTGTTGCTAGGGTGTTCTAAGGTATTTTGGGTTGTTGCTAGGGTGTTCTGAGTGGTTGCTATGGTGTTGCTAGGGTGTTCTAAGGTATTTTGAGTGGTTGCTAGGGTGTTCTGGGTGGTTGTTAGGCAGTTGCTACGGTGTTCTGAGTGGTTGCTATGGTGTTGCTAGGGTGTTCTAAGGTATTTTGGGTGGTTGCTAGGGTGTTCTGGGTGGTTGTTAGGCAGTTGCTAGGGTGTTCTGAGTGGTTGCTATGGTGTTGCTAGGGTGTCCTAAGGTATCTTGGGTGGTTGCTAGGGTGTTCTTAGTGGTTGCTATGGTGTTGCTATGGTGTTCTAAGGTATTTTGGGTGGTTGCTAGGGTGTTCTGGGTGGTTGCTATGGTGTTGCTAGGGTGTTCTAAGGTATTTTGGGTGGTTGCTAGGGTGTTCTGGGTGGTTGTTAGGCAGTTGCTAGGGTGTTCTGAGTGGTTGCTATGGTGTTGCTAGGGTGTTCTAAGGTATTTTGGGTGGTTGCTAGGGTGTTCTGAGTGGTTGCTATGGTGTTGCTAGGGTGTTCTAAGGTATTTTGGGTGGTTGCTAGGGTGTTCTGGGTGGTTGCTAGGCGGTTGCTAGGGTGTTCTGGGTGGTTGCTATGGTATTCAGGGCGGTTGATATGGTGTTACTAGCTGGTTGGTAGTTGTCACAGATGGTTACTATGGAGTTTTTATAGAGTTCTTAGCATGATCTTGGCATGATTCAACACTTAACTAATTGCTATTAGCATGTAGCTATTCACTGCTAGCATGTGTAGCATGTTGGAAGTGCTGTTTGCTAGCATGAGTCAAAAGAGCCAAAACTCATCTCTATACGATGTTCTGATACAGAGATATAGGTCTTGCAAAACGGTTGCTAGGGTACTCAAGTTTGGTTGCTATGGAGTTGCTTGGGAGCTGGAAGCATTAAACTAAAGAAGTTTAAAGTGGTTTGAAGTTTAAAGTAGTTTAAAGTAGTTTGAAGTTTATGATAGATATATAAATAAGTTAGATAGATACACACAAACACACACACACACACACACACACTCAGACTACCTCGCTCACACACTCACTCAGACACAAACACACACACACTCAGAGTTTATGAGTTTAGAGTTTATAAGTGTACGAGTTTTTGAGTTTAGAGTTTATAAGTTTAAATGAGTTTAGAGTTCAGAGTTTATTAATTTATGAGTTTAAGAGTTCATAAGTCTATGAATTCATGAGTTTATTAGTTAATTAGCTATTAAATTTAAGTTAATTAGTTTATAAGTGTATGAGATTAGAGTTTATTAGTTTAAATGAGTTTCATTGGCTAATATATATAGAATGGCAGTTTGAATTAGTTTTCAAGGGATTTAGATTTAAATTTTTGTCGGTTGGTGAGTTTGAATTTTTTTAGAACTCCCCATTGTAAGTCAATGGGAGTTTTTCCGAGTTTTGATCGTCATTTGTAGGAAAACCGTAAGTCCGATCAGTCTGAAAAGATAAAGCAACGCGAGTCAGAACAGTTTGAGTGTCTGAGCCGAGTTTGGAGTATGTAGAGTTAAAGCTCTAGGACGAGTTTCATATAGAAATTTTAGTCTCGGAATAATAATAATAACTAGATGCGAAAGTTCGTCGAGACAAACTTTAAGTTGGCTTGAGAAAGTTTGGAGCAGAACGTTTTTTGCTAGGCGGTTGCTAGGATGTTATGGGTGGTTGCTATGGTGTTGCTAGGGTATTTTGGGCGGTTGCTAGGGTGTTCTGGGTGGTTGCTAGGTGGTTGCTAGGGTGTCCTGGGTGGTTGCTAAGGTCTTTTGGGTGGTTGCTAGGGTTTTCTGGGTGGTTGCTAGGCTGTTTTGGGTGGTTGCTAGGCGGTTGCTAGGATATTTCTGATGGTTGCTAGGGTCTTTTGGGTGGTTGCTAGGCGGTTGCTAGGATATTTTGGGTGGTTGCTAGGGTCTTTTGGGTGGTTGCTGGGCGGTTGCTAGGATATTTTAGGTGGTTGCTAGGGTCTTTTGGGTGGTTGCTAGGCGGTTGCTAGGGTCTTTTGGGTGGTTGCTAGGATATTTTAGGTGGTTGCTAGGCGGTTGCTAGGGTATTTTGGGTGGTTGCTAGGCGGTTGCTAGGATATTTTAGGTGGTTGCTAGGGTCTATTGGGTGGTTGCTAGGCGGTTGCTAGGGTCTTTTGGGTGGTTGCTAGGCGGTTGCTAGGGTGTTTTTGGTGGTTGCTAGGGTCTTTTGGGTTGTTGCTAGGCGGTTGCTAGGGTGTTTTGGGTGGTTGCTAGGATATTTTGGGTGGTTGCTAGGGTCTTTTGGGTGGTTGCTAGGTGGTTGCTAGGGTGTTTTGGGTGGTTGCTAGGATCTTTTGGGTGGTTGCTTGGGTCTTTTGGGTGGTTGCTAGGCGGTTGCTAGGGTGTTTTGGGTGGTTGCTAGGGTCTTTTGGGTGGTTGCTAGGCGGTTGCTAGGTCTTTTGGGTGGTTGCTAGGATATTTTGGGTGGTTGCTAGGGTCTTTTGGGTGGTTGCCAGGGTATTTAGGGTGGTTGCTAGGGTGTTCTGGGTGGTTGCTAGGCGGTTGGTAGGGTGTTCTGGGTGGTTGCTAGGGTCTTTTGGGTAGTTGCTAGGTGGTTGCTAGGATATTTTGGGTAGTTGCTAGGGTCTTTTGGGTGGTTGCTAGGATATTTTCGGTGGTTGCTAGGGGTCTTTTGGGTGGTTGCTAGGCGGTTGCTAGGGTATTTTGGGTGGTTGCTAGGATATTTTGGGTGGTTGCTAGGGTCTTTTGGGTGGTTGCTAGGCGGTTGCTAGGGTGTTTTGGGTGGTTGCTAGGATATTTTGGGTGGTTGCTAGGTGGTTGCTAGGGTCTTTTGGGTGGTTGCTAGGTGGTTGCTAGGGTGTTATGGGTGGTTGCTAGGTGTTGCTAGGCAGTTGCTAAGGTATTCAGGGTGGTTGATATGGTGTTACTAGGTGGCTGGTAGTTGTCACAGATGGTTACTATGGAGTTTTTATAGAGTTCTTAGCATGATCTTGGCATGATTTAACACTTAATCACTATTAGCATGTAGCTATTCACTGCTAGCATGTGTAGTATGTTGGAAGTGATGTTTGCTAGCATGAGTCAAAAGAGCCAAACCTCATCTCTATACGATGTTCTGATACAGAGATATAGGTCTTACAAAACGGTTGCTAGGGTACTCGAGTTTGGTTGCTATGGAGTTGCTTGGGAGCTGGAAGATTTAAACTTAACAAGTTTATAGTGGTTTGAAGTTTACAGTAGTTTACAGTAGTTTGAAGTTTATGACAGATAGATAAATAAGTTAGATAGACACACACACACACACACACACACACACACACACACACACAAACTCGCTCACACACTCACTCATAAACTCTGAGTGTGTGTGTGTGTGTGTGTCTGAGTTTAGAGTTTATAAGTGTATACATTGATGAGTTTATAAGTGTATGAGTTCTTGAGTTTTGAGTTTATAAGTTTAAATCAGTTTAGAGTTTATAAATTTAAATGAGATTAAGAGTTCAGAGTTGATTAATTTATGAGTTTAAGAGTTCATAAGTTTATGAATTCATAAGTTTATAAGTTAATTTGTTTATAAGTGTTTATAGTTTAGAGTTTATTAGTTTAAATGAGTCTCAATGGCTCATATAGTATATAGAACGGCAGTTTGGTTTAGTCTTCAAGGTGTTTAGATTTAAATTTTTGTCGGTTTGAATTTTTTAGAACTCCCCAATGTAAGTCAATGGGAGTTTTTGAATGAGTTTTTTCAAGTTTTGATCGTCATTTTTAGGAAAACCGTAAGTCCGATCAGTCTGAAAAGATATAGCATACCAAGTCAGATCAGTTTGAGTGTCTGAGCCGAGTTTGGAGTATGTAGAGTTAAAGCTCTAGGAGGAGTTTGATATAGATTTTTTTAGGGTCAGAAGAATAATAATAATAAGTTTAAATAGGATTTCAATATGTTGGCTTTCTCAAGCCAACTTAATAATAATAATAATAATAAGTTTAAATAGGATTTCAATATGTTGGCTCTCTCAAGCCAACTTAATAAGTTTAAATAGGATTTCAATATGTTGGCTTTCTCAAGCCAACTTAATAATAATAAGTTTAAATAGGATTTCAATATGTTGGCTCTCTCAAGCCAACTTAATAAGTTTAAGTACAATATCAGTAAGTTGGCTTTCTCAAGCCAACTTAATAAGTCTACATTAGTAACAGCTAATTTTGTTACGGTATGAATTTAATCATAGAAAAGGCAAAAAAAAAATTAAGACCTTTGTAACGAAATTCAAGACTTTGTATACCAAATTCAAGGCTTTTAAGGCCTTAATTTGAGATGATCAAATTTAAGACTTTTTCAATGCTTTTAAGACCCCGCGGGTACCCTGTATATGTATATATATATGTGTATATATGTATATATATATATGTATATATATATGTATGTATATATATATGTATATATATATATATATATATATATATATAACCTCCTTATATAATGTAGTGATTAATATAATGTAATTGATTAATAAAAGTCACATGGCAGCGTTGACAAGTTTTTGAGCCCCTGGTTGGGAATCAGTGTTATAAATAATGCAATAAATAATAACTATAGAGACAAGCACACAGAAACACTGTGTGTGTGAGCAGCGTGATGCCCAATCTCTCTGTGTGATTGACATGTGTCTGTGGGCTTGCTTAAATGAAAGCAGTGCATTAATATAGAACAGTGATTAAACTGACTTTTAACCTTTTAAGGGTTCCCATCATGAGATAATTTTATTTTAATTAATTTAGTTTTAATTATTTTTTTATTCCATTTGATGAATTTAACAGCTCGCAAACATACTTTATGATAGTAGAAAAAAATGAATAACCCATCAAACATGACAGTATTATGCAGTCTTTTAAGGCATGTCTCCTATAGAACCTCTTTGGCAAAAAGGGTTCTCTAAAATTAAGTCAATGGTTCTACAGAACCCCATTAAACCTTTATTGGCAAACTTTACCAGATATTCTTCTTATTATTAGTTCTTCTGGTGTTTGGAATAATATATCGACTAACTATATTATTGTTAGTTTCTATTACTATAGTATTTGTAACACTAAAAAGGTATCTTTGAAGTGTAAGCATGAACGTTTATGTATTAAGCTGTTTTTTAGTAAAGTATCTTTCTAGACTGGCTAAGAAGGTTTGAGTTCTGAAAGTTACAGTATGTTTTTCAAGTAATTATTATTATTTATTTAGTTTTTTTTGGAAGATCAAGGACAGTTTTATTCCTTGTGGCATGGATGCTATAAGAGATTACCTGTATCATGTCTATAATTCATGTTTTAAGTTTAAGATTCACATTCACGTGGCAGAGAAAATGTTCAAACAAAGAGCATGGCCCATTATAGCACAAGTAAAATGCATTTGTAGTCTCAGCAAATCTTTCAAAAGAAGCTCTTTTACTGTCTCACAACCACACTCATCATTCACTGTGACATATATGCCAGGATTTAAATCAAATATTGAACCCACACTTAATTAATAGGAATGGCACCGCTCCTATTTCCACAGTCAGAATTGTGCTGCCTTTGTTTGTGTCTAAATAACAGCAGGAAAGGTCACATAGCCCATAATTGCAGACTGAAAAAGCCTTCAGCTGTAAACTGCCGCTCAGCTTAGATTATGCATTATTGTGTCAATGCCATTTGAACAGATACCAGGGCCTGAGGGAGAGATAGTGCTCTAATGCCTTGATAGCAAAGCAGATTCAGCAATGGAAGTTCGAGACAAGAAATAAATGCGTTCTCTTTTAAATAATACTTAGAACTAGGCTTAAAATGTAATCAAATTAATTACATAATATGCTTATAAATAAATCATATTTAAATGCAACTGATTATTACTAATTATTAACAGTTAAAGCTGTCATTGATGTTTCTAAAACTAAATTTGACAGGTGAAAATTATGTATTATTATCATCTCAGAGAGAGAGAGAGAGGTGCATGTGAATTACTAGTGTCTTTGCAGTGTCTCTCTACTAGCAATGAAGCTGTGATTTGAATTGCTTATTACCTCCTTAGTAATATAATGTAGTGATTAATATAATGTAATTGATTAATAAAAGTCACATGGCAGCGTTGACAAGTTTTTGTGCCCCTGGTCGGGAATCAGTGTTATAAATAATGCAATAAATAATAACTATAGAGACAAGCACACAGAAACATAGTGTGTGTGAGCAGCGTGATGCCCAATCTCTCTGTGTGATTGACATGTGTCTGTGGGCTTGCTTAAATGAAAGCAGTACATTAATATAGAACGGTGATTAAACTGATTTGGATCGGTTTTAATGCACACCTTCCAGCCAATAAGAATCGAGTATTCAGAGAGACCATGGTATAATAAAAGATATGAACTTTCTTATCCAGAATGTGAAATGCGCTTCATTTGTTTTATAAATGTAGTAGCGATGTCTGCTGTCCATGGTACTGAAATATGTAAACCTAGAATTGAATATTGTCTGCGACTACAGATACATGATCATTCTGACCGTTCACATGCATAGATAATGTACTTTAAGACTTGGTTTTCCTGCTAAGTCAAAAGCTGAGATTAAACACCCTGCGATAAAACAATGAAACTCATTATTCTGGAGAGAAGATCTCAAAGAAAGAGGATAATAAAGAGCCCAAACCTCTCTCCTCGCTTATCTGATGCATCTATGGCACCCGGCATATCTAACACTATGCTCCCGGCCGGAATGTGACTCAATGCGATACCGTGTTTGTAATGAACGAATATTTGATTATTCTGGGTATCCCATACTTTCAATTATCTAAATTTATACATAACCAATATTAATGATTAGTTCCTAAATGGAAACACGATCTAAATTTAATAATCATTTGAAATTGGAGTCAGGTTAAGCGTGGAGCTAAAGTATAATTGAAACTAAATTAAAAAAATTAAGTGAACTTCACCGGAGCACTGAAAAGACACACACACACCTTCGCCCACGCCATTGGATTCCGTCGTTGGGCCAAACGGGTGGACCTTACAATAAAACAGCACTGCATTTTCACACCAGCCAAAATCAACTGAACACAGTGAGTATACAATATTGGGTTTTCCACAGGAACCAGGTGTGCTTGCATTCATAAAACTATCCAAATGTGAAAATAGGGAGATTCCCTACACACTATTATTTATAACACTGATTCCCAACTAGGAGCATGTGTACCACATGAGGTATTTAAACAGATTCAATGCGGTACTTTGGTCACTCTTAATTTCAACAGTCTACTTTAGACATTCTTTGTATCTATGCAACTACAGTACATGTCAACTATCAGTCATTAGAGTATTAGTAGACTGTCTGCTTAATATCTGCTAACTCTTTATTGTGATGCTCCTCAACAGACATTATACTGAGTATATGAGTAACTTTGAAACTACATGTCAACTAACTCTCATTAGAGTATTAGTAGACTGTTAGAGTTCAGGTTAGTTGACATGTAGTTCTAAAGTTACTTATAGTCAGTGTAAAGTCTGTTGAGGAGCATCACAATAAAGAGTTAGCAGATATTAAGCAGACAGTCTACTAATACTCTAATGAGAGTTAGTTGACATGTAGTTGCAAAGTCCCAATTAAATCACTATCAAACTTAAAACTAAACAAGAAATAACAGAAACATAATCAAGATACCTGGTTTAACCTCGCATCACCTAAATGATCACCACAGCCCAATACTGTCATATCTGCCTCCAAACAGCATAAGAAATACAATACTGACTTAAAAATATGCAGCTGAACTCCAAGTACAGAACCATAACCTCTCATCTGAAATTCTTGCAGTTCCACCATTAACATCCAAGAAGACATTAACAGAATGGAGCACAATCCATTTGGTCTTAATCAGCATGGGTGAGCGCAAGGTTGACTTTGAAAGCTAACAGACACCCCAAACTCATTTACCATTAGCTGTTGATAATTAGCTGGTGCGGTAAAGTGGTGTGTTTGCTGGGTAAATAAACTGTGCCATTTACATTAGCCGCCTTTCCCTCAGTCAAAGTCATTTAGCAGGTCAGCTAAGCAGTTAATGGTCTGCAAACATTTATATAAATGTCCCGGTTTCGCACTGCTGGGACTCAAAGTGGATTAATCTGAACTTGGCATATTAGTGTTAGGATCAGGTCCGCAAATATGTTTGAGTTTCAGAGCTTCGGGTATTAAGTTTCACTTAATGTTTTGAGATATGACACTCAAAGAAGGAAACATCACTCTATAAAAGTCTGTGTGTGCAGAGATATCTCAGTTTGAAAATGTTACACGTCATTTAAGAGAGTGTAAAAAAAAAAAAATGTATTCTATTATCATTACATTTATTCACCTAATATTTATTTTGTTTACAATGACTTTGTCATTGGAAACCTGTATGACGTCTTTTTAGAAACTGTCGGTGTATGGAAAAGAGGTGCATGAAATGTATTCAAAATAATTCCTTTTGTGTTCACTTACATTTGCGACTGTATTGTGACATGCATCCGAGTAAAATGGATTATTGAAACAAATGTAGGGCAGGGTACTAGATATCTCTTGTTGATTAGATGAAGGTAGATCTGAATTTGAGCATACAGCCAATTGTAAGAAAAGGGCGGAGTTTAAACAGACTAAAGGATTGGAGAGATTCGGCACCAGAGATGGGTCTCCTGTTTCATGCGAAGTTTTTTTTTTTTTTTTTTTTTTTTTTTTATAAATGAAAAAATAGTATGGATGAATCACAATCAGATGACAGAAGGCATGTAAGTAGATTCCGCAAAAAGTTTTGATCATGTTGGTAATTTAGAGGCCTTTGTGTATCAAATATGATACTGTAGGCTTTACAGGGTTAATCACTTTTGGGTGAACTAATCCTTTAAACAATTTGTCTGATTTACACAGTCCAATTTTTTATTCCGTTTCCCCAGTGTCACAGCATATCAAATTACTTTGAACATATTAGCTTTTAATGCAGCTAATTATATTAGGAGTAAAAATATCAGCAACTCGAAGCCCTTTGGTCTCTTTTCAGACGAGGTAAATTAACGTCTTATGAATTGTTTCATTAATTGGCGTGCAGGTGAACTGTGGTGTTTCACATGATTGTAGGAGGCCTGTTCAGCGCTACCCTTAACTCTGACAGCTAAATTACATTTAATGAGATTTTCAAGAAGGTACCTGGATCTTGATAAGTTCAAATAACTCTAATTTCAAAGTAACAAAGTTCTAAACACTTTAAAAATGAAGGGAAAATTGTAAATCCATTATTAGACCGCGTAAGGCCCTTTCTTGTGATTCACGTCAGAGCTTCAATCCACCTTTCAACACTAGCTTTGACCTTCACATGAAAAGCGTTGCAGATAGCGTCATGGAGAGATCAGAGGTAGAAAGGGAAGTGGACGGCGGTGGGATTTTTTGGGCACTTCATGATTTTGAAAATTTTGAACAATTTGATTCCATTCAAATCCAAATATCACAAAATTAAAACATAATTGGAGTAAGTTACTTCTTCTATGCAATAACTAGGGGTGTAACAATACATCGATATTGATACATTTGAAATTATAAAAAATATGATGTATCGATGCAACACAAAAAACACTGATACCTACATACACTCACCGGCCACTTTATTAGGTCCACCTGTTCAACTGCTTGTTAACGCAAATACTGTATCTAATCAGCCAATCACATGACAGCAACTCAATGCATTTAGGCATGTAGACCTTGGTTGCATCCGAAATCACATACTTCCCTACTATATAGTAGGCGGAAAAAAGTAGTGTGTCCGAATTCACAGTACGCATAAAACAGTAGGCAAAAAGTACCCGGATGACCTAGCACTTCCGGCGAGATTCTGAAGTGTGCATACGATTACTTTACGAACACTTTACTATCAAATGAGGTCACAGGAGAGGATTTGTGAATGGCAGTGAAGCGACTCAACTGACGCAGGTAGATCACATGATAATGACATGATGAATGTACTACATTCGGATTGCATTCATACAACACACACTCATACTATATTAGCGGTTGTGAAGTAATTACTTATTCAAAATAAGTACCTACTCAGGAGAGTATGCGATTTCGGATACCATCAAAGATCCCCTGAAGTTCAAACTGAGGATCAGAATGGGGAAGGGTGATTTAAGTGACTTTGAACTTGCCATGGTTGTTGGTGTCAGATGGGCTGGTCTGAGTGTTTCAGACACTGCTGATCTAAAGGGGTTTTCACACACAATCATATAGTGTTTACAGAGAATGGTCTGAAAAAGTGAAGAGCTGCCAGAGGTGAATAGCCAGACTGGTTCAAGCTGATAGAAAGGCAACCGTAACTCAAATAAACACTTGTTACAACCGAGGTCTGCAGAAGAGCATTTCTGAACTTACAGTGGGTACGGGAAGTATTCAGACCCCCTTAAATTTTTCACTCTTTGTTATATTGCAGCCATTTGCTAAAATCATTTAAGTTCATTTTTTTTTCCTCATTATTGTACACACAGCACCCCATATTGACAGAAAAACACAGAATTGTTGACATTTTTGCACATTTATTAAAAAAGAAAAACTGAAATATCACATGGTCCTAAGTATTCAGACCCTTTGCTCAGTATTTAGTAGAAGCACCCTTTTGATCTAATACAGCCATGAGTCTTTTTGGGAAAGATGCAACAAGTTTTTCACACCTGGATTTGGGTATCCTCTGCCATTCCTCCTTGCAGATCCTCTCCAGTTCTGTCAGGTTGGATGGTAAACGTTGGTGAACAGCCATTTTCAGGTCTCTCCAGAGATGCTCAATTGGGTTTAAGTCAGGGCTCTGGCTGGGCCATTCAAGAACAGTCACGGAGTTATTGTGAAGCCACTCCTTCGTTATTTTAGCTGTGTGCTGGTCATTGTCTTGTTGGAAGGTGAACCTTTGGCCCAGTGTATTGGAGAGGTGATGAGCAGTGCCTGGTTTTCTCCACACATACCGCTTAGAATTAAGGCCAAAAAGTTCTATCTTGGTCTCATCAGACCAGATAATCTTATTTATCACCATCTTGGAGTCCTTCCGGTATTTTTTAGCAAACTCCATGCAGGCTTTCATGTGTCTTGCACTGAGGAGAGGCTTCCGTCGGGCCACTCTGCCATAAAGCCCCGACTGGTGGATGGCTGCAGTGATGGTTGACTTACTACAACTTTCTCCCATCTCCCGACTGCATCTCTGGAGCTCAGCCACAGTGATCTTTGGGTTCTTCTTTACCTCTCTCACCAAGGCTCTTCTCCCCCGATAGCTCAGTTTGGCCGGACGGCCAGCTCTAGGAAGGGTTCTGGTCGTCCCAAACGTCTTCCATTTAAGGATTATGGAGGCCACTGTGCTCTTAGGAACCTTAAGTGCAGCAGATTTTTTTTTTGTAACCTTGGCCAGATCTGTGCCTTGCCACAATTCTGTCTCTGAGCTCTTCAGGCAGTTCCTTTGACCTCATGATTCTCATTTGCTCTGACATGCACTGTGAGCTGTAAGGTCTTATATAGACAGGTGTGTGGCTTTCCTAATCAAGTCCAATCAGTATAATCAAACACAGCTGGACTCAAATGAATGTGTAGAACCATCTCAAGGATGATCAGAAGAAATGGACAGCACCTGAGTTAAATATATGAGTGTCACAGCAAAGGGTCTGAATACTTAGGACCATGTGATATTTCAGTTTTTCTTTTTTAATAAATGTGCAAAAATGTCAACAATTCTGTGTTTTTCTGTCAATATGGGGTGCTGTGTGTACAATAATGAGGAAAAAAATGAACTTAAATGATTTTAGCAAATGGCTGCAATATAACAAAGAGTGAAAAATTTAAGGGGGTCTGAATACTTTCCGTACCCACTGTACAACACATCAAACCTTGAAGCAGAAGAGCAACTCTGAATGCTCAACACGTCCAACCTTGAAGCAGAAGAGCAACTCTGAACCCTCAAAATGTCTAACCTTGAAGCAGAAGAGCGTCTCTGGACGCTCAACACATCAAACCTTGAAGCAGAAGAGCAACTCTGAATGCTCAACACGTCCAACCTTGAAGCAGAAGAGCATCTCTGAACCCTCAAAATGTCTAACCTTGAAGCAGAAGAGCGTCTCTGGACGCTCAACACGTCAAACCTTGAAGCAGAAGAGCATCTCTGAACCCTCAACACGTCAAACCTTGAAGCAGAAGAGCATCTCTGAACCCTCAACATGTCTAACCTTGAAGCAGAAGAGCATCTCTGAACCCTCAACATGTCTAACCTTGAAGCAGAAGAGCATCTCTGAACCCTCAACAAGTATAACCTTGAAGCAGAAGAGCATTTCTGAACCCTCAACACGTCTAACCTTGAAGCAGAAGAGCATTTCTGAACTTACAACACATCAAACCTTGAAGCAGAAGAGCATCTCTGAACCCTCAACACGTCTAACCTTGAAGCAGAAGAGCATCTCTGAACCCTCAACACGTCTAACCTTGAAGCAGAAGAGCATTTCTGAACTTACAACACATCAAACCTTGAAGCAGAAGAGTGTCTCTGAACCCTCATCACGTCTAACCTTGAAACAGAAGAGCAACTCTGAACCCTCAACACTTCCAACCTTGAAACAGAAGAGCAACTCTGAACCCTCAACACGTCTAACCTTGAAGCAGAAGAGCATCTCTGGACCCTCAACACTTCCAACCTTGAAGCAGAAGAGCATTTCTGAACTTACAACACATCTAACCTTGAAGCAGAAGAGCATTTCTGAACTTACAACACATCTAACCTTGAAGCAGAAGAGCATCTCTGAACTCACAACACATCTAACCTTGAAGCAGAAGAGCATCTCTGAACGCACAACACATCTAACCTTGAAGCAGAAGAGCATCTCTGAACTCACAACACATCAAACCTTGAAGCAGAAGAGCAACTCTGAACGCACAACACATCAAACCTTGAAGCAGAAGAGCAACTCTGAATGCACAACACATCAAACCTTGAAGCAGAAGAGCATCTCTGAACGCACAACACTTTCAAACCTTGAAGCAGACGGTGTTAATCACTTACAAATTCAGCTGTGATTTTTTTGTGGCTCGACCCAGAATCATTTGAGAAAGAACCATATGTTCAAGCTATAGCATTGCCTCTCTCTCTCAATTTCAATTAGTTTTTATCTTCAATTTAAAGTACTTTATTGGCATGATTGTGTTTACATACAATATTGCCGAAGCATTATACACAGGTAATGACAAAGAAATAGCCTATACAATATTACAACAACAACAACAACAACATTAAAATTATGTGCCAAGTAATGAATAAAATACAACAAATAAAATACATATTGTAAAAATAGACATTTATCCAGATATTATGTATGCGTGGATAGTATTTGATTATATTAATCAAGACATCAGTTGGTTTCTGAGTGTGCAGCTGAAAGATGAATTTTGCTTCAATTGATGGGTAATTTACATTCACATTTAATCATTTAGCAGACGTTTTTATCCAAGCGACAAATGAGGAGAACAATAGAACCAATCAAACCAACAACAGCAACAAGTGCATGTGACTAGTCCCAGTTATTCTAGCACAGCACACGTAGCAAGGTTTATATATATATATATATATATATATATATATATATATATATGTGTGTGTATATATAGTAAGAGTTAGATTGAATGGGTCAAAACTGTGTCTTCAGCCATTTCTTTAAAAACTCTTAGCAGCTCGGGTTGAGTTAGGCAGGTCATTGTTTTCACCCAGTAATATCTGCATTTGATCAGTGTAAAACTGTGGTACAAGGTTAGTCTTTCTCTCTCACCTGTGTATTTACCACTGAGAAGGAGAAAGTGTCCAAGTCCCAATGTCCATACTATCCATCCGAAATAGTATGTGAGATTAGAACAAGTGTGCCCCAAAGCCTAGTATGTTGAAAAGAGTATGTCAAAAGTCCCCGGATGGTCTACTATTTCCGGTAGATTTTGGAAGTGTGGATCCGTGCTCACTATAAAGACTAATACTGCCCACAACCCATTGCGCTTTGGAGGAGGATTCGGTTCAGACCTACAAACACGAATACAAAGTGTTAAAACTACAAAACATTGCGGATGTGCGCGACCGACGGTGAGAGGTTTAGATAAAGGTTTGAGTGACTAATAAAAGTTAAACCTGATCAAAATTATAATTAATCTGCAATAAAAATGTGGACTTTTATAAAGATCTGTTTGGCCATTTACTTTTAAATGCATCATTATGCATTAATATGAGGACAGTCTGCGCATGAAAGACTCGCGACTGAAGATCGCCAGTGACACAGGCCAGTTTACTGCGACAGAGGGCAACCGTTAAAGACGCAATCGTATGACGTGATAGTATGTTCCAAAGCTTGTCTTATCTTTTGCTACAAACACAAAAGTATCTACTTTTTCTTCACAAAAAGAGTAGGCTACATACTTTCAGGGCGTAGTATAAGTAGGTGAATTGGGACGCAGCATCTGTCTCGACCTCACCAGAGTCACAGTGAGAACAGATGCGTTCCTCCTTTGGCAGCCATGCTTTGCAGGGGGCATCACCCTAGTTCAGCTCGGTATGCGTTAATAGGTGTTCTTGAACTCTTAAGATGTTCAGAATTCAGCATGCAGGGATTCTATGGGGCGTTTGCCCGTTTAGAGTTGTCTGCCTTATACAAACTTTGCAGCCATACATCAAATATTTGATACCAAACTCTCTTTCTCACTCACTAAGACTCGTACACTCTGATTAAGAAGTGTATGAGTGTTAGTCACATCCATTTAAAACTTTATAAACTAATCGCTGGCTTCCGAGCACGCACATTAACAAGAGAGTTGAGTTCCGGCGGAAGGGTGACCTCTGACCCAAAGTATGATGTAGGACGTAGATCCTCTTCTCTTATATCGAAAAGCTTCGTCATTTTTCTTTAATACTTCTCGTTTTAGACTTAACTCATACTAAAGCCCTATTCGCACGGGATTAGTATTACCCCTGGACCTCTGTAATTAAGAAATTACCCCCTGACGTCTGTGTTTTTGGTGGCTCGTTCACACGGGCAAATAAATGTTCGTAATTCCCTCGAGTTTATGGACTTTACAGCGCGCGCCCACCCATTCACACTTCACTAGCTGAGCGTGCTGAAACGAAGCTCGCACTGCAGTATTGCAATTCAAAAAAAGAACTTATTTAAAACCAATTTATTAGAGAAATTTTTTATATATATTAGCCTATAGAATATCATATTATTGTATAAATATATAATATATCTTCTTTTTCTTTTATTCTTTGTCCATATTTACAACAAGCCTGCCTGAAGAAGGTATTATAAATACCGAAATGTCGCGATAGGCTTGTTCTTCTATTCATTTTATTTGGTTTATTTCATTTTATATCATTTTTACTCTTTTACACTTTGATTTCTTGAGATACTTACAGGATGGACGTCCTGTCTCTTCAGCGCGTACACAACATCCATGGCGGTGACGGTCTTTCTCTTGGCGTGCTCGGTGTAGGTGACGGCATCGCGGATCACGTTCTCCAGGAAAACCTTCAACACTCCGCGAGTCTCCTCGTAGATCAGACCGGAGATGCGCTTGACGCCGCCACGGCGCGCCAGACGACGAATAGCGGGTTTGGTGATTCTTTGGATGTTATCGCACAAAACTTTACGGTGACGCTTAGCGCAAAGAATTGCTCCACGATACAGACTACTAAGTTACACTTCCACAAAAAGCGTCCAAACTTTCCAAAAGAGCTTCCATGTTGCGCCAAAATGCTTAATTTGACGTTTCCATGACAACGGTCCGAGTTGAGCTTCCGGATCACGTCTTTACTGTAGTTTGTTTTCTCTTTTGCAGCACTTCATAGTTTTTATTGGAGAAAAACTATAATCGGATTGGAGTAGGGCATATCGAGAGATTTTATTGTTAATATAGTTTTAATACAGACGTAAAATGGACTGTTAAACGGCCCATAATGGTTATTACGTTCTTTAGGAAACGATAGGCTCACAGAAAAACAGCCCAAATCACAGACATGGGGATTCGCACGGGACTGGTATTATCAGAGGACCCCTGTGTTGGCCGAAATACGGTAGGTAATTTTCGGGGGAATTTTTACAGACATTTTTACAGACATGACAGATTCGCACGGTATAAAAATCACAGACGACCTCCGCGATTATTACAAATTACCGGAGGTCCCTAGGTAATACTAATCCCGTGCGAATAGGGCTTAAGTCTATACTCTGCAATTCCGGGTTCGTCAATTCTCATCTAAGCTTACGCTACGTCTACGTCATACGTCCAACATCAGGTCAGAGGTCACTCTTCTGCTGGAATTTGACACTCTCGTGAATGGGAGAACGGCCGTTGCCTGAAACCAGTGATTATAGTTTATAAACTTTTAAATATGGATATTTTTCTTACAAAAACACATCGCTTCGCTTCAGAAGGCCTTTATTAACCCCCTGGAGCCGTATGGTTTACTTGATGGATGCACTTTTTGGAGCTTCAAAAACTCTGGCGTTATTTAATGTCGTTACAAAGTTTGGAAGAAGAGCCAGGATATTATTCCAATTATGTTCGGCTGAAAAAAAAAAAGTCAAACACCTAGGAGGCTTGAGGGCGAGTAAACTATGAGATCATTTTCATTTTTGGGTGAACTATCCCTTTAACATCCACCAAAAACACCAAGAAACCGCATGGCAAAATCCTGCCAACTACAAGTCTAGACCCTTTTTTCATTTCGCACATTATGTGCTAAATAATGAGTTCTTAAGTGTTGTCCATGTACTAAAATGAATCCTAGAATAAAAAAAAAAAATTATTGGAGCTTGACTTTGAATGAGTTAAGGTTAATGAGATATTTGCTCCTGTATAGAATTTGCATACATACTGAACAAAAGTTCTGTGATTCAATAATATGAAAGTGAGTTAGAGCCAATTAACACATTATCTTGTTTGTGATTCTGCATGGAGAAAATGCCTTGTCTGTTGACAGAATGAGAAATCTACTCAATATGCATTATTTCAGAAAGTAACCAACTGTAATTTGCCGTGCCCACACACACACACACACACACACACACACACACACACACACACAGTATCTCAAAGTGGCTGATCTCAGTATGTGGTCCAGCATCAAACCTACAAATCACTCGAAACCTCTGAATGTGGTCCAAAACCCATTCCGGGGCCTTTGCTAAACCCAAGGACATTTTAAAGATGCAATAGACCAAAATCAGCACAAGTGCTCGTCTATGTGTGTGCCAAAGCACCACCACAGTAATTATGGTTCTGGATTGTTTATAAATACGTCACCTTCATCCCATAATTCTTAATTATTCACCCAGCCTGTGCTGCAATAAAAAGGTTTTTTTATTATTATTTTTTTTATTCTGTTTTCCATTTTAATATTTCCTTTTTAATGGTTTAAGTTTTAAGAATCAAAAATTATGTCTAATAAATTGAATTCATACAACTGATCAATCAGGTTGATTGATTGATTTATCATTCTAAAAACTATAATTATGACCATAAATGTCAATGACAAAAAAAAAAAAAGAGGATAACTGAGATGATGACAACAATAATAATAACAAACACTGGAAATTAATTGGATCACATTCACTAAGCATGCGTACGCACGAATTTGTGCATGAAATGTGCATACAAACGATATTGAGAAATCACGATTCACCAAAAATGTCGTAATAAAATTGATTCTAAATTTACGGAACCGAAACCACACGTACACACAAATGCACTAACTCTGTACGGCCTTATAGTGTTCAGAACAATGTTAAGAACAAATTCATGTGTGTATGAACGTGTTGTGAATCAGGCGAAGATTTTTCATGAGTGCGTACAAATACAAAATAATCCACCCAATTATTAGTGAATGAGACCTATTGTCTGTAAATTGCATGTTTAATGTAGTTTTTGAATAACAATGTACTTTTTATCTCTTTTTTTTATGTAAGTGAGTGAGCTGAAGGAAGTGGAGTTTCATAGTTTTTCATTACTAGTTTTTGCCAAGAACGTAATTATGGAGAGAGAGAGAAAAAAAAAGCCAGGCACATTCTGATGGAACGAGTTACTCTGAGTTTAGACTTAGGGTTGTGTTACCTTTCTCATAAATAAACAACATGTCCAACTTTTCATACGCATACGCATCAATTATGTTTTTCATGACAGGGAGGAAAAACATGTCTGCATTCAAGAAATACATTCCTATTTAGTTATAAAACAGAGTGGCATAGGTACTGTTTAAGAGTAATACTATGTCATTATGCTGAGTGCTGTTATGAAATGGGCAAATGCAAATTAGTGTTTGTGTAACCGCAACATTTTTATGTCCCATGAGTTCCTTCTTTCTTTCTGCCTCTATATTTTATTTGGTCTACTTTTCAAAGGCATCGCTTCTTGTCTTACCCTGTTAAAAGATGAAACGACATCCTTACAATTATTATTTTTTTAAATCGGTGAAAAAAAGTGAAATAAACAAACCATATAAATATGTACAGTGTAAAAAATACTTATAATGTTCTTATAGAAATGTAGACACATAAAAAATACATGATTAAAATGTCAAATCCTAAATAAAGTGTATTTGAGATATATGAAATGCTAGCTATGGGATTAGATTAGATAGGATATTTTTTTTTTTTTTTTTTAAGCTTTCCACTATGGTAATTCCATCTTAAATCCTCTACAACGCATACATGGGATGTTAGGAATTGTTGACAGACAAATTTAATAAACAAGTGGGTGAAAAGTATATTATAAATTTGATTATTCTCCGCAGGGCCAAATGTACCAATGTTTGACAAAACACCCTATTATTTATAAAGAGACCCATCAATACATTTCAACACAAGTCATCTCAAAGAGCTTTAAGGTCCTTGAACCATTTTCAACAAACATAAGATCAACATCATACATTGAACTGCTCTGGTGATCATGCTGCTAAATCACTAAATCATGTTATGACGGCATGAGCCATTATGTCCATAATGCATGTAGTCTTAACAGCAAATACATGGATGGTTCACGGACCACCTGATGTATATTACAGACAAAAATGGCAATAAATGGTTTCAGTCTGAGCAGAATATCATAGAGGCGTATGGGTGGGCTCTTTTGATTTGGAGCAGTAAACAACCACTTAACAACCACCCAGACCACGCTATAAACTACCCATCAATGCGTTACTAACCTAGAAGAGTGCTAGTAACCCGATATCAACAGAACCCCTTCAGAACACAATGTACAAAGCTGTTGCAATGAACCACGAATGCTTTAGACAAAATAGGCTCATTGAAAAAACTTGCCTCTAACTACATGTTTGCAAAACTCCAAAAATGTACCAATGTATACATTTCATGCAGTTTCAAGCTGAAACGAACACTTTTGGCAGTAAAACGCCAACAACAACTTTTATTCCTTTTAAGGTGTAGTTGTGATCATGATTTAAAATGCTATTTGAAAAATTCCAGGTTTGCTGTGCTTGTTTTTATAGCACTACACATAATGATCATAATAATCATAATTATAATTATTATTAAATACAAATATAAAAAGACATATTAATAATAAGAAATATTATCATTGTAATATTTCACTTTAAAAAAATCTAGTATTTAAGAAAAAGAATATAGCAACACTAATTTTATTTTACATTATCTGTAAAATTACATTACTAATATTTACGGTTGTCTAAATTTTCAATCATTATACCATCAAACTTGGAACAAATGGAAAACCACAGGAAGCCTTTAAAGCTTCTCTTTTGTTAAGCGCTTCTTGCTACAAGTTTGCGAAGATACTGTAGTTTGTGCATCTTGCGTTTGCAAATACACGTTAATGGGACACAAGCTAAAAGCAGATGCAGAGATGGAGTTCATGTGGAGCGGAATTGACTGTGAATTGAGTGCCGCTGAAAATACAGACGGATCATGAGCTGCTTACGTGTAAGAACAGTGCCACGTTTCACTCTGAAACACGCAGTGCATGTTAATTTAGTACGATTTCGGTTTTATTTAAACTAATCATAGTCTCAGCCCTACTATATTACAGGGCTCTACACTTACTTTTTGAACAAGGAGCACTGGTGCGCCTAAATAAAAAAATGTAGGAGCACAGACAAATATTTGGGGGCACAGTCATTTTTGTTGTATACGTTTATCATTATAGTTTTATTATTAGAATTATTCAACAATTAAATTTACAATGCTCATTGTAAGGTTAAGAACATCAGACCAAAACTTTCAAACAAAAGATTTTCATTTAATTCTATTTTATCGTCATGTAGATTTCATTTATCATTGTACTGTATGTAGGCCCTATGTATGTTACACATTTTATCTGAAATGAAGATGTCTGAGTCACTTGGCTAAGCTTTGTAGCCTGGTCGCCTTGACCTCTTTCCAGCAGACAGCCAATTTTCAGCACATTTTGTAGGATCAAACCGTTCCAGGGAGGGCCCCTCTGTGCTGATCCGAATTAGGTCCTCAGTGGTAGAGACATGCAAACTACTTCTTAAGGAGCTCTTGATGCGCTTTTGCGCTGAGAAACCACGTTCACACTGCGCAGCGGAAATAGGCAGTTTACTTAATGCTACCTGCCTGCTAACAGCGGCTTGAATCGTGCGTGGGTTGCTGGGCTGTGATTTGTTGATGAATGCATCCCTGCAGCGAGAGTGCCGAGTGTTTCACCACAGCATTCCTCCTCAGATTCGGATTACCGGAGATAAAAAGTGAGGAGCCTGCGAGTGACAGAGGGCCTTCTTTGCAAAACTTGCAAAACATTAGCTTCGTCGATGCCTGGTACTCTAGCCACTCGAAATCCTTTAGCCAATCCGGGTTGAATTTGTAGACTTTTTCATCCGTTTTAGTCTTCTTTTTGACACTTTCTTCCTCGCTCGTGTTTTTGTGTTTTTCCTGTCCATTGGCTGGTTTAAAAAAAGCGCTTATGCTCTGCATTTTGTAGCAGTTTTCCAAGCTAGACTAGCCTACTAACGTTAACGTTTACGAGGCCTACTTGTTTTTATCAGAGGAAGTTTTAAGAGCGAATGAATTCGCGCTGTTTTGAAATAGTTTGTGTGTGGGCACTGTAGTTTTTTTTTTTTATGAGGCTACAGACTAGCTACTGAAGATTTAGGCCTAAATAACTGATCTCCCGGTAATATAGTGTCCTACTCTGCCCCTCCTCATGATGATGCATTTGCAGCTGTTTCTATAGAAAAATGCTGTGTCACTCGCACGAGTGCGCCCAAATATTTTTTCACGTTCGCACGCCGAAATATTTACTCGCATGTGCGAGTGAAATGGGCGCACTGTAGAGCCCTGATATTATGACCTCAAAACACTTTTACCATGATTTGTATACTCATACATTTCGCATTTGCATCACATAACCAGCACATTTGTATGGCTTTTACAGCATCGCAGTGCTCGGGTACGAGTGCCTTGAAACACGAGTCACAATTAAAGAGCTCAAAGACTCGTAGAAACAAGCAAACGGCGACAAGGTTGAATACTAGAATGAGATCGCTAGAGATACACAAAATACATAAACCACACAGTACATAAAGACGACACCGAACAATGAACTGAAAGAACAGAGGGCTTAAGGGATAATTAACGGAACAAGACACAGGTGTGTAACTCAAATCAGAAACCATGGCAACTAACAATGAACAAGAACTTGGCAGTTACAGTAACAGGGAAAAATACACACACTAAAATGGCATAGTTGTTTCAGCAATTGTGGTTGTATCTCAAATTTGCAAGTCACACTCTAAAAAATGTTGGGTTGCTTCAACCCATGTTTGGGTCAAATATGGACAAACCCAACTTTACATTTTTGGAATTCATTTTTTAAACCCAATGGTTGGGTTCGTCCAGATTTGACCCAAACATGGGTTGATGCAACCCAGCATTTTTTTTAGAGTGTTATTGTATGTGGTACATTAGTTTCAAATGTGATAGAGCATTAACTCCATGTCATATACAACAACCAACATAATAAATGTAGCCAGTGTCACATTCATCTGTTTTGAAAAAACTAAAAGGACACTCACTGGACATTTTACTTTGAAAATCCTTTGAATCCACAAGCACGTTTTGCCTATGAGCCTAGGTTGGCTTTAGCACAGTCAACTGTGAAAAGCAAATCATTTCAAATTGAAATAGCCAATAGGATATCAGAGAGGACAAAGATATATTCCACCTTGAGTTAACATGTCTGTGATATAATCATTCATATTTTTAATGGTCTGACGACAATGTCTACACACATTTGGATGTACGGAGATTCTGGCCCAAAAATCGACACACTTATTTGGCTATCAGGTGTTTTGCAGAATCTTTCTTGGAGACTGCTGTGCCATTATTTGAATGGGTTGCCAATGTTATGCATTTTGGTCCATTATTGTGCATCATCGAATTCAGATCAATAAAGTGTGTCTATAATACAGCTATCTTTTGATTTGATCTTGATTTCTGCCAACTTTGCTCACTGGACCAGAGAACTTTTAGTCAAGTCTCACACTAGAGAGAAATGAACCTTGAGAAATTTCTTCAGACAATTTCTTCTTGTAACAAACAAGATATAACGTCACTTTATATGGTGCCTTTTTTAAAAACATAGATTCAACATATAACAAATAACAATAAATACAAAATGCATTCCTGCAAACCTGAAGCTTTAACGTTTGTGTTCTTTTTAATTCAGCTAGAAGATAATGCTGTGGCGTAATCAATCTTCTTTTGATCACAAGTCATGTTACATGATACGAATTCACAGGTCAGAGTTCACCAAAATTGAAATCTGGAATGCAGCAAAATGCGAAACAAGCACTTTACTATAGCAACAATTCTGAGCTGTGATGTCAAAGACAGAAGGCTTTTATCCATTTCACATTTTCAAGAGCCCTCTGATAAAAGGATCAGTCCATTCTACTATAATAAAATATTAACAATATGTGTCATTATGGGGATTTGTGTTTTTTTCTATTCAATTATTTAAAAATACAATAAAAATGCAATCCATCTAAAATAACATGAATGCATCTTCTATGATGAGCATGTTTTTATTTTCTGAATTAAAATAAAGTTATTTTAATAGCATTTAGATGCTATTATATTTTATTTTATTTTATTATTTTTATTGTCTGTTTTAATTTTAATTTTGGTTAAAGTACAAGTAATTTTGTGTTTTTTATTCTTAATATTGTTTTAGTTTTAGTTTCAGTTAACTATAATTACCTTTGTATAAAAATATATATATATATATATCAGGTTGCTATAATTACATAGTTCTGGCATGAAACTCTGCACATGAATGGTGCAGGCTGATAGGTCTTTAACTTACTGGTAGCAATCACGTTGTTATCTACATAGCACAGCTGCTTGGCTGCTGTTGCATCAGCGGCCAATGAGCTTGATGCTCAAACATTCAAATACTTGGCATTGTTTGCTGTTATCAGTCTGTAGCATGCTTTCAGATCCCTCCCCCTTCCCCAGCTCCACCTGTATAGATCTGCTACGGGGTTAAATCATGTATGTTACATGTGCAGCAGCAGCAGAATGTCTTACAATGCTCACAGCAATGTCTGTGAATGTATTTGCAGTAGCAAGTCTTTGTACTTGCTCTGCAGCAGCAGCAGCGTAGCAGATCTATTCCGTCAAGACCAAATACATTAACATTGCCATTTCCATTACCATAACAATCTCCCTAGAGTTGTCATGACAGAACTGTCCTAATGTCATAATAATAATAAAGAATGAAGTTCTTGAAAAGAAAAGCAGTCCTTGGGATTGACCCACCTTGAAACATCTCATAGAAAAGCTAACTGTGATTGGTTGCTAATAGTCAATCAAACAGGTCCTTCCTGACTAAGTGGACAGTAAGATGCAAATTTGACCAGTATTTACACTGAAAGTCAAAAGCCGAAGTCCATGCAGCCAAAGTCCACGCATCAGAAATGGCTTGTTACTGTAAATAACCGATTTTCTTGGTATATCATGAATAGAATGTCAGCCAATTGTACTCTGGGAGTAAAAGAATGTCTTTGTTCTGTCTTCATGTTTATTTAAGCATCTTTGCATCCTTTGTGAGGCATCAGCTTCTCCGGTATTTCCATTGTCTCGAGCTTGTCTCGGACATGCTTGGGCACAGCGGAGTTCTGTGTGTCTCTTTGATCTTCCATACACTTAAATATTCTTCAGAAGAGCAGAAACTGGCTAAATGTGAAAGAGAAAAGTTCTCTCCAATTCACAGCGCCTTTATTCTTTCTTTCTCTTCCTCTTTCATCAGTGTCAGTCTGACAGGATGTTCCAGCTTTAATGCATCAGTCCTTTCCAGAAGACTAAATAAAATATTTAAAGTTATTGTCCCAATTTCAGGCTCAGTTAAGGCCTTTTATTAGGGCCAAACGTAGGGGAAGGCTGTTTGATCACGGCCCATTTGTGGCCACGGAGTCTTTTGCAGGAGTGAGCTCTGTTGTGACGTGTGGGAATATAGATTGTGCAGGCATAAAAAGTCAATTGGATCAGCGCTTCCAACTCCTCAAAGAGCCGACATCATTACCGGCTTTAAAAACTTCCGCTGCTGTCACTGCAGACTGGTCTGACAGACGGCCAAATTTATTATTTTTCTCCTTGACAAATAAGCCACAAACAGACCGTCAAAGCACGATTCAATTTGATGGATAACTTGGAACTTTGAAAAATTGATAGCACAAAATGCTAGTCGTTTAGGTTGCGGATGTAGAAAGTGAAGAGTGTAACAGAGCGGATGTAGAAAGTGAAGAGTGTAACAGAATCGCATCTCGCATAGCACTAGACTTTTGACTTTGACGTAAAGTATGGCTCACATTTCAGATGGTTCTGGACAGGAACTTCCCACTTTGAAAGTGTGAAGGAATTTTTCAATTAATCATAAATATCATTCCTAGTCCTTCAGGAATAACACTTAAATGCTTTTGAAAACAAGATGTCCCCAAAACTTGGCCAAAAGTTAAAGTCCTTGCACACCGAGTCATCGTATTCGTCATCCTAAAAATGTAAACGTGATTGACATGACATGAGGAAATCATTTTTATTTTTTAACGTGCAAAAATTTCGGACTCAGTGTGCAAGGACCTTTAGTGTTGAAATAACAGATGCAGATGAACAAGACTAGACGGCTGTCTACATATATAACCTCATAACACGCTGAAGTAATCAAGAAATCCAAATGTGCTTTTAACAGAGAATTATACATATGAAGCACCAGTCATACTGGAGATAAATCATGTAATGAAACATCACCTTTTTAATGCTCCTATTCTATAAAACCTGCTGTACTCTTTTTGTTAGGGGGAGTTTTTCTGAAATTGGTCTGAGATCCTCGAGGCCGTGATTAAAGCATATTCGAAGACGTTGTCTGGAGTCTGTCTGATTACTGCTGCTATAGACACTAGAGATCTTACTTCAATTCCCAAGTGAAACTGTTTAGTGGAGCACTTGAGATCTTATTTCCATTCTCAAGTGATAGTGCTTACGTGGAAGAGACCTTATTCCCACATGACGGTGTTCAAAAGGGGCGAGACGTCGTCCGACTCGAAGAAGGTGTCGAAAGAGGAGAGTATAAATGTGTAAGTTTCGATTAAGAGACGCTTGGGTTTTAATTAGGAGACGCCCCGGGTTCACTTAAGTCAGGTGCGCTAACACAGAAAGAAACCACCTTTTTCTTATATTCTTATATTTACACCTTTTTCAAATTCTTAGAAACTAGACGTTTTCTTATAACATGCCATTTAGGTTCGAGTTGATCTGAAACAAATGAACAGAACCGAACAATAAACTCAAAGTGGCACAGGAGAAAGCGCTTTGTTATCAATTCTTTCAAAAGTAATTTGTGTTTCACTAACATAAAGCAGAATACAGTTCTGTTTATGGACATCTAGGTGCTGAACTCAGAAAATATGTGAAAACACACTATTTATCAACATAATATTTTGCAACATAGGCATGAAATACTAGAGCAAACTACTCATTGTTTGAAATAAGACATCTGGAGTTTGATTCACACATCTGGAGTTTGGTGCACACACAGTGACGAGATCCAGAAGATTTAAGCAGGTTAAAGCTACAGTTTAGGGTTCGGGGATCAGGTCCATATAGATTAATTACCATCTGAAAGAAAATGTGGATTTGTTTAAGATACAATTACCATTTTGCAATTTAAGGTTTTGTTAAAGGAACCCAGAAAACACTTTTATTTATGCATAGACCTTATGTGCCAGAGAAACAAGCAACGTCTTTAGAAGTTTGTGTTTGAAGTTCCATTTTTGCGGTAGCTCTGTGTATACATGACATCGCTATTGAAGAGCAATTATCTGGTCAAGTGGATTTACTTATTGTAGAGTTAATGAAAGTTATCATAAGCAGTGTAATGTTTAAAGAGGATGTCATAACAAATGTCAGTAGACCGGGAACTTTTTAAAACGAGCAGTTCATAAATCTGTAAGAAGACAGAACACAACGAGGGGGCTTTCGGTTCCGGAAGTAAAACCTCCATTCATGGTCTCAAAAGGGAAAGGGATTTTAAACGATAACTTATAAACCTTTAAATACAGGCCTACTGTGAGCTACGAGGTTGTCAATCCATGGTATATGCTTTTGTTGTAGCCATCTGTTAACATTATCTAAGCATTCTTTTAAAATAGTTTTAAACATTGAAATTTGTGGTAAAAAACTACATTACCCATGGAGCCAGGGTTTGAAATTAACTTTTTCACACACCGGCCAATTTGGCTACTAAATGTTTAAGTTACCGGCCATTCAGACTACTAACTACTAAAAGAAGAATAAGTTAACCAGATTAACTACGTCACAGCTTAACTAATATATATATATTAAAATTTGGATTTCATATACAGTATTCATTTCTTATTCAAACAAAATCCTGTCATCCAGCAATCTCCTCCCTTCCTCATTCATTGTCATATTTTTTTTTTACCAAAATGTGTTTTAGGTGGACAGTTCAATACAGTACAAAGATCATGTAGGATGTTGGCAATGTCTATAGCAATGTCTTTTCTGTTAACCAAATGCTTTTGTAATGTTTGCTTGCTTGTTCTTGTTGTTCAATGCAAGTGAACAAGTGCGCCATTAATTGTTGCGTAGTGGCGGTCATGTTCAAGTAAGTCAGAAATGCGCAGATTCTGCGCAATACGCTGTATGTTTAATATATCATGACTCACGAGTTGACTATTTGTGCTAAATCCGCGCAGATTTGGCTACACAAAGTTCCCCAGCTAAGTGAGTAAACATAGTAACACGCCAAATTGGCTAGTGATTTGACAGCGTTACCCGACAGCAAATTGACCAACCCTGCATGGAGCTGTACAGAAAAAATGTACCAATCAGGAAGTCACGGCGAGCAAACCGTGCCACAAATGCATATTTTTTTAAAATATTGTGTTTCTGAAGATAATACAGTGCTATGCATAAGTTTAGACACCCATGCTAAAGTTGACTAAAAAGAGGAATAAAAAATCATATTTTGGAAATTGAACTTAATGCCTTAATTTAAAAAATTTGGAAAAATCCAACCTTTAAGGACACCAAATTTCTTTGTGAATGAATAATGTATCGTAAATAAATAAATGTTCTTCCTTAAAATACAGGGTGCATAAGTTTGGACACCCCTATGTTAAATTCCCATAGAGGCAGGCAGATTTTTATTTTTAAGTATTTTTTTTAATTTTTATTTTAGGATACTATGCATCCTGATAAAGTTCCCTTGGCCTTTGGAATTAAAATAGCCCCACATCATCACACAGCCTTCACCATACCTAGAGATTGGCATGGTTTTATTTCAGTTAGCCTAAAAGCTAGTTTGATTTGCATTGAGAGATGATCTTATGGAAAGTACTCCATGCCAATCTCTAGGTATGGTGAATGCTATGTGATGATGTGGGGCTATTTTAATTCCAAAGGCCAAGGGAACTTTATCAGGATGCATAGTATCCTGGATCCATGAAGTAACTGGCCTTTAAAAATAAAAATCTGCCTGCCTCTATGGGAATTTAACATAGGGGTGTCCAAACTTATGCACCCTGTATTTTAAGGAAGAACATTTATTTATTTACGATGCATTATTCATTCACAAAGAAAATTGGTGTCCTTAAAGGTTGGATTTTTCCTAATTTTTTAAATTAAGGCATTAAGTTCAGTTTCCAAAAGATGATTTTTTATTCCTCTTTTTAGTCAACTTTAGTATGGGTGTCTAAACTTATGCATAGCACTGTAATCTAAAACTTTAAATTACTACATTTATTTTTCACCATCATTTTTAATTTGATTGATGTTTTCAATGCTTCATTTGACTGTAGTTATTTCCTTCACTAAAGGCGTTACACAGTCTTTTGTTATTTTGTACGATTTTCAAATTCTGTTGCTTAAGATAAAAGTTTGTAATGTTGTAATTGACCTCATAGCTGACTGGCTTGGTTCATGGCTTATAGTGCTTATAATGAAGACCTTATTAAAATTAACGAATGGAAAAAGAATAGTGTGACACAAGCATGCTGCTGTAGTTACGTTGTTGCTTCTCTGGTGTGAATCAGGCCTCATGTGATAAGGGATAAGATGAAGCCTTTTGAAATCATAAAATTGCACATGGCCACTTTGAGATTAAACACGGAATTACCCCAATAAATTATAGACATTTGTGTTTTGTGTTTATTTGAAGAGATTTATATTACACAGCAGGGTGTTTTGCAGTCTTCCACGGTTTTGACGGAGCGAGACCAATGCAGTGACAGCTGATAGATATGAATGAAAACACAGATACCCCATTGTGCCGGGCCTTTGCCGTGCTCTCTATTAGCCCTTCAGCAAATTGGATTCTTTATAGCCTCAGTAACAGGCTGAGAGAGCTGGATCTGAATCTCAGCGTTATAATATGGTTTCCAATTCATTTTCATTACTCTGCAGCCTGCGAGAATGTATACTGGCAAGCTATACCTCAGAAGAGAATGTTTGCCTCTACGTGTGAAATTAATTCTTCGGGGCATCCAAGAATGTCTGTGGATTTGGTGGATTTTCATGCCACGAATAATCGCCCACCTCTATAATTTGGATATAAAAATAAAGACATAATTGTAATCCTCGGGTCAGGAAATGAAAGGATGGCTTCTGCTAATTTCTTTATATGGAGCCACTTAAAGAATTAATAGTCATAGAGCTGAGGGAATAGAACAATTTTTTGGTACACCATCATGAAATTACCACCCTCTCATCCAGTGATATTTTGAGCTAGCGGGGAAATGCTGATTCAAACGTTGTTTCATTGAAAGCATCTTCTGTAATACATGATGTGTTCTGACATGAGAGGAGTTTGATCAGAGCTGATAATCAGAGTACAAGACAAATCGAGCACAAACAAATGTGGAAAAATGTCCAGTTTGATCTTTTTCAAGAAGATGAAATCTAGGATGAAATCTCTATAATACACACCAGCGGGTGTTTGATTAGAGATTAAATAATCCAAGTATTATTTATATATTATGTATTAGTGATGCTTGCTGGGGCTCAGAATTTAGTTTAGTCCAAAGAAAATATTTATGGACTAATATCACAGAGACTTGAGGGTGGGTTCGTTTGCCGTTGGATAGTAAGAAACCACCCAGGACATCCTTAGGAACTAGCAATGCCTTAATACTCAGAACATCTCAGCAACACTCCGGCAATAACCTAGTGTTGTGTCCGTAAGTGAATTGTATTGTGACTGCTAAATTACAAGAGCAAGGTGTAATGTGTGGAGAACTGAAGTGAATGAGGTTCTATATAAGAACCCTTTATGCCATTTCATTTCTCTTTAAATGATTGCACAGTACTTTCATGTTTGTTTGTTTTCTAGTGATAAAGTATGTTTTGAACAGTTTAACTCATAACATTTTATTACATTAAACATATGATTAAAAAAATGGATTAAAATTAAATCCATAAAATGATCCCATGAATGGGAACGCATAAAAGTTTCTATATATGAAGCGCCTGAGAGTTTTAAACCCTTTAAAGTTCTATATAGAACCCTTTCTTCTGAGAATGTAATGTATTTAAAATATCTTCATTTATAGTAGCTTTAAATATTTATTACACTATATTTTTATTTCGGTTGAACTTCATTTGACAGTATGTGCACTTTTGTGTACGTACCCAAGAAAGTACTGCGTAATATAAGGTAACTACATGGGTTAAAGTTAGATTTAGGGGTAGGTTTAGGGTTATTACCTAGTTATTACCCAGTTATTACAATTACTATAACAAGCACATAGTAAGTACATGCGGGGGCTGTAAATTAAAGTGCTACCTGTATTTCTTATTTTTCTTCTCCTTCTTAGCTCATTTGCCACTATAAATAAATCGCATTTTACATTATTTTATATGTATACTTATTTATATTTACATTTAAATTACATGAAATTTACACAATGGCTTGAATACACTTCTAAGCTTGTTTTTAATTTTTACAATTATTAAAGTAAAGAATTAATCTTTGCGTTTCAGGTTTTTAAAGTATACTTTATACAGTATGTATAGATAAATGGAATGTATACATTTGCACTTTATGTTGCCTTCAAAATTGTGTTACAGTTCATGGTATGCTTAGCTTTAGTATAAATCATATTCTTCCCTAATGCGTTCATGATTTTAGCACACCTCACTTGATGAATGAACAATTTCATCTCTATAATTTTGAATTTCCACACATAAAGTTCAAAGTACAGAAAGAGAAGTGGGAACGGCCTGCTTCCTCAGATGGAGCTATAAAATTAAATGCTATCAACTGTATTATCAGCTGTGTAATTACGTTTGTGGGTAATTCATTTTCAAGGTGACGGTATTCTACTATGTATATAATTACAATCAGGGCCAAGTTCCAGGCAGAGCGAAAGTACCTAATTAGCAGTATATCAAAAAAGCGTGAATTATGGAAGCATCAAGCGTCTTGGTTTAATAAGAATGCTGGAATAAACTTCCTAAAGTATGAGGTCAGTGTTCATCCTCAAACATCGTCATGTATGGGTTTGGGTTTTGTATCATGATTATGTTTTCATATCTTTTATTTAAAAAAATTCTTAGTAAGGTTCCTGGTTTTGTCATGTGGTTCCCCTGCCCTCATGTGATCATGCCATGTGCTTCTCTTGTCTAATGTGTCATGTTCTGATTGGTTGTGTTGGTAATGTGTTTCTCAGTTCTGGGGCACGTTCAAGTTCAAAACGGTGCGCAACGTTTTGCTACGGTTTCCGGGTTGAACGTCATGTTTCCTGGAGACGGCGTGCACTGGTGTGCAACGGGGTTTGAGATACGTTTTCTCTTGTTTGGTGGGTGTGTCAGAACTGCAGTCCAATCAGCAGCAACATGTACTGTATATAAAGCACGCGGTATTAAAGTGAACTGGCACAATGGGTTCAAGGAAAGTCATTTACAAATGTGTTCGATGCAGCTCGGTATACGCAACAACTGAGGATATTAGAAGACATGTTTGTCATAAGTTTTATTGTAAAAATATAGGATATCAACATAATGGTGAAGTTGTTTATATGTTTAGCTTCATTGCAAGTGTATGACATTTGGTATAGAAATAAAGTATTTTTAGAGAAATTATATTAGTATAGTATAAATTATTATAGTATAAAGAAATTAAGTGCTTTTCCTAAAAATGAGAAAGAAAATACAGGGTATTAAAACAGTATGAACTACAAATAAAGTCAGTATGTGAGGCTAAATAGATGTGTTTTAGTCTGAATTAGGTAAGATGTGTGCTTCCATTTCAGTTTCAGCAATCCCTTCACTCGATTGGGATGTTCTCTTTTGTTCTGGGCGGCAAGTGCAGTAACTGTAACATCGGGCATATTTTGTAGTATTAAACACATATTTATACCGACTTCATCAGGCTCAGAAAATTCTTCACAAAGAACACAAAGAATGGCCTTCTCAGCTGCCATAGTTGCATCTCTTGCGTCATCAGAACAGTGTGTTCAACGCATCACCGTTTCTGTTTAAAAAACGTTGTGCAACGTTTTGTCGGGGCTGAACGCAGTCCTGTTTTCTCATTGGTTCATTATCTCATTGCTTTCAGGTGTGTTGTCATTAGTCATTGTGTATTTAAGCCATCTCGTTTGTATAGTTACCCTTGGCATGTATTGTTGGTGTATACTGCTGTTTGTCAGGTCAAGGTCAAGGTCAAGGTCAAGTCAAGTCAAGTCAAGTCATCCCCACTTTGGATTATGTTCAATGAAGCTGCACATGGGTCCGTCAAACTTAGACTGTTTGTTGCAATTATTGCTTTAAAAATATTCAAAACATTTATTGCAGTGTAAATAGCAGGTTTCCCAATTACATTACGAATATGTACGTGTACATACTAAAAACTATAGTTTAGAGTGCATATTAAATTACATAAATTGAAATAGTCAGAGTAGCATGGTTGTATGCTATTCCAAGCACAGCTAAAAGACAGGAGGTGTTACATTAAGAAATGTATTTTGGGAAAATGTGTCACCAGTAAAATGTTGTTAAAGGGATGTTTTGGGAATAAAGGTTAGGATTTCTCTTTATGTGACTCATGTGCAAGTCATCTCAGAATGGGAGGTCTGTTGAGAGTGGTGGTTTGCCAGTGCCGGAACTTTCATCCTTTTTTTAAACGATAAAGCTCACAGCAATCCTATAATTTGTTACCACTGAAATTTAGTGATTTTATCCCTTGAGGCGGGCTTCTTATTTTTCCTGCAGTCGTTAAAAAGGCCAGGCTTCTTTTTGTGTGATTGCATGATCAGTTTCCCACTCTTCATGCAACAGGCATGTTCTCCAAACCACAGAGATCTTCAGTTCTAACTGTAGCAAAGCCAAACCCAAGACTCGCCATTTCCCAAGCCAGTCCAAAGCATGTTCGCAAGTGGCAACTAAAGTAAAGTTGACACACCAAGTCTCTTTTGACAGGACATTGAAAGAATTTAATTTATGCTTGACGTGACTTGCATTGTTCAGTCAGGGTGAGTTCATTTCAACTCTTGTGAAGGCAACACAAATTAGTTTTAATTAACCAAGCCGATTACAAACATAATCCAATCATATGTCCAATCGTTTGGACATAAACTGTCCTGACATATTAGAGGCAAATCTATAACAGTTTTTCTAAATTGCTTGAGTTCATTGTTCAAAAAGAATCTAAAATGCTTCGAATGTGAATTTTCAGACAATCTATTAGGCTTAACATTTTTTGTATCATTAAATGTGATTATATACTATCATTTGTATTTGAGACCTTGAAAAAATTCTGTGTAATTCAATATGAATTTGACTATGAGAAAACGTGAGAATTTAAATAATGAAAGTAACAACTTTTATAAACAATTTATTTTGTGTAGTAATAATTAAACAAGTAGTAATCTATTTTTCTGAATTTTAATGTTTTAACCTCAACTAAGTCACAATTTCAATTCTAAAATCTCTAAGGCTTTCTCATAGAATGTTTTAGAAAATATAAAAAAAAAAACAGCCCATCCATCATACATTTCGGAGGCTAAATAAGCAATCCATTCCATATATCATCCTTAGGCAAAGAAAGAACACCTTCAATTTGTAGAGTGCTATGATTTTTCTTCCTACCTTGAAGCATGGTGATATCTTCTAAAAGTGTCTGTGATGTAATACATCAATCAGCATTATTATTGTATCTACGCTTGCACGGAACATTAACACACACAAATCCGCAGTGTTTAGTTAGACATGTCAAAGGAGTGGCTTTGATGCAGTGAGACGACTTTGATATGCACACTCCTTGAAAGTTACCTTGGATGAGGCGCTTATATTCTTCCCACGAACACAAATCTCTTGACTTTAGGTCTCCACAAACATCGCCTTTGTACGCTCTGCCTCCCATTTATCTAGAGACAAGACAACAAAAAGCTCCTCCTGTCTTCAAACTTTCATCTGCAGAACTTCAAAGAGGCTCATACCTGAGACACGGTAGAGTCAGACTGATCATCAAAGTCTAGAATACGCCTCTAGTAGTGTGTGTACCTGGTTATCTGATCTGAAGAATGGTTGTTACTGCCATGAGAGCCTGTCATCGATAGAAGTGGGGAGTCTGATGTCACTAATCTCAGAGGCCTCATCGGTTTCTGATTATTGATTATAAACCTCAGAAAGCCTGAACTGCATCCATTGCACTACATTTGTTCATATTTAGAGAGATTTACACTTTTAGATTTCGCATGACAGCACTTATCAGTAAGAATCACTGAATTATTCACCTCACCCAGCGCTCTTTTTGTCTTTAAAAGTAGCTCGTAACTATTTCGATGTGAGACACTGCAAATAATTCAGTTACAGTATGCGATTGAACTCGAATCGCGAATCCAACTTAATCATGACCAAATTCAGACCTTTTCCCAAACCCCTCTGACCGATTAGATATGAAATAATCGATTCAAAGTGAATCTAGCCTCACTAGTTCTGATTCTAAACAGCTTACAGAAAACACACAACATGACTGCTGAAAAAAAGAGAAGATTGTTAAATGCTTGTATTATTAATTATTATTACACGGCTCTGTGGAATACTTGATGCTGATTGGTCAACCGCGCCATCCAGCGGTAAGTTATTCCCAGAGAACAACTGCTCAAAACGGATAACACAGGCTCATCCGGGTCACTGAAGTCAGCAG
The DNA here is from genome assembly GCF_951802725.1 of Rutilus rutilus. Lineage (NCBI taxonomy): Eukaryota > Metazoa > Chordata > Actinopteri > Cypriniformes > Leuciscidae > Rutilus > Rutilus rutilus. The sequence continues at coordinate 24,406,784 of NC_140229.1, read as the reverse complement.
TGCCATACTCTTGCTATAGAAACGGTTTTGCGTTTGATGAGCTAATCAAATATTAAAACTCAGTCGAATCAATATTTTGTGTACAGTTATTTACATTTACGCATTTGGCAGACGCTTTTATCCAAAGCGACTTACATTGCATTTCAAGGTACACACTTACATTTTTTAATTATGCCATCCAGTATCGTGGACTCTCTCTTGTTTCACACAAACACAGCTGCTGCCATTTTGTGACTATTGTTTTGTACACTGTTGGATTATGAGATACAAACAGGTACGATTTTAAAACAGTTTAATCTGAAATCAATATATCTTATCCCAATAATTATTTATGTGGCGAAATGCTGTGTAATAAGTGAAATGAATGACTGTATACCGTATCTCTTAAAGGAACACGCCGACTTTTTGGGACTTTAGCTTATTCACCGCATCCCCCAGAGTTAGATGAGTCCATACATACCATTTTCATCTCCGTGCGTGCCGTAACTCTGTCTGACGCACCCACCGCTAGCCTAGCTTAGCACAAAGACTGGAGGTAAATGGCTCCAGCTAGCATACTGCCTAGAGCCCTGCACGGGGCAAAACATCCAGCCCTAAGTCGGCGTGTTCCTTTAAATGTCCGTTTAGTTTGAACTTGCCGCTGCAACTGCTCTCTCCGCGGAAGCTTTGCGTTCAAAGACCTAATAAAATATTTCAACTCAGATCAATATTTCGTGTCTAATTATTTACTTATGTGGCAAGTAGCCGTGTAAGAAGCGGGCTAATGTACATCCAGCCAGTGGTTCTCTCAAAATAAACCCTTCAGGCTGATCAAGACCCTGGGGATGTACATTATCCCTTACTTAATCACTTGCATGAATAGTTATGTTTTCATAATTGTTTAACTTTTTACATGTTATTGAAAAGACTTTAATTAGTCTGTAATGTATATTTTTGTAATGCAGATATGTTACAGAATTGATTTTGATTAGTGTCAATAAACTGCAGGTCTCTGATAACTTGTGATAATTTACCCTGAATGAAGTTTGGAACACCCAGCTATTATAGCCTAGGTCATGTGTTTCTTGGGCAATAATGGTGAAAATGTTAAATAGACTTAGTTATAAGTCTATACAGAAAATGGCTTTCAAAAATAAACCTATCCTGAGAAATATTAAATTGAGGAAAAAGTGTGACTTTTATATATGTGCCCCAATATGGAATTTTACGAAGCTTTAATAAAAAATAAAACCATAAAAATTCAGAAAGATCTGCTGAATAGCACTCATGACTCATCGCTCACACATGCTTGTCTGTGGACCTATAATATCAGTAACGATATAAAAGCAGCTTTCCTGCAACCGTCAGATTTTTCTGGTTGAGAGCACAGCATGTGACCTTTGTAGCAGCACAGACAGCTGCGTTGAGGTTTTTTACTCCATATGTTGAGATCATTAATCAAGTGCTGAATGATGCTCTATATTATGAACATGAAATGATGCATATCACATTAAATGTCATTTAGATTCATGTTTTTCTGCTGACATGCTCTTAGGCACAGGTCATTAATCTCGTGACTATTGCAGGTCATTAGTTATCAGACCGCAAATTTAACAAGGCGTTCTGTTTTGCTGAAAATCACAGGTTTCTCAGCTTACCGGTCTCATTCATATTACTATCAGACATATGGCTTCAGGTGTTAGGTGTTAGGCTAGTGTAGAAAAACACACACACAGGCCATTTCTTCTCACCGAGCTAATATCTGTCTGCGTTGCTTAAGGGGAGAATTATGGAAAATGTTTGCTATCCAGTCTTGTTTAATATTACATAAATTACTACAATATTAATGTCACTTCAGGTGATTTAAAATCTTTTTCAGCCAGACATACTGTATATCTGAGGTTCGGTATAACTCGAAAATAAACCACTGTAATAAGCTATATGTTTCATCCCAGGTGTTTTTTTTTTTTTTTTTTTTGACTACCAGTCCTGTATTGTGATAGTGGTGGAAGCCATGATTACTAATTCTTTTCTAACATACTTTTCTTCATTGGTGTCACAAGAGGTAGCCAACAGAAGTGTAGCCATAGACTTGTAGTGTAACTGTCAACTACCCATTTATCAAGAGTCAAAATTACTTCATGGTAAAATAATGATTATATATAGCATTCACAAGAATAGTTTAAAAAATAAAATAATCAATAACCTAAGTAATAAGGCAATATAAAATTAATCTAGTTATTATTATCTTGAAAACATTATACAATACAACTTTAGAAAATACTTCAAATGTGTAAATGTAGTCAAAATGTATAAATGTAGTCAAAGTATGAATTCTTAAATATTCAAAGAATATTCACAAATTTGGTTTTAACTCTAACATGCACACTCTCTAACATTTCATAGAGTATTAGGTATTTTGCATGTTTTATTTTGATTGAAGAGCAAATACTTGCATGGAGTGCCACAAGTACCAATATCAGGTCCAATTGCTTTTCGAGTCTTTGAATATCAGAAAACCTTGCTGGTGGTATTTGATCAAGGCCTGCCTTGTGCCCAGATCACAGACTCTTCTGTTTGATCTACAGACATCTGTATCCTCTACTATGCTAGGAATGGCCCTCTGTACTCTGGTACTGCTTTAGCTCAATAATCAGCTTAGTCTCAGTCAAGAGGCTGCTCACGGTTCATTGACTGACAATTTAATGCATTCCGCACACAAAAAAAAAGTCAAGTTAATCGAAATCACCAGTCATAATCTGATTGCTACTGTACGCAAGTTGGGGTTTACAAAGTAATAAATTGCTAGAACAAGTGCCTCAGAGGAGTTTGAGAAGCTTGTAATGATTGTAGTATCAGATTATTGTACGTATATATCTTTACAAGGCTGTATCACTCATTGAATCCATAATGTATTTTTGGTCCCTTGTTCATGACTCAGATGTTATACCTGACATTTGTGATGTAATGAGTTCAATATTATGTTTTAAAGACATCTTGCAATAGCTTGGCACTGGTGGGCTGCTATATTTTACCTGACCTTCTACAGAAGGAGGGAATATGGGACAGGTCAAAAGTGCACTTTGATACAGTGAATATGAATTATGCCTCATGTAGGTCAGAGTAATTATGGCAATATTGCCATTTCATATTAGCTTAAAGGGTGGGAAAGGGTGCCGTGTCCTTGCACAGACATATTGGTATTACATACTGTACCACACAGAGCTCTAACCTGAATTTTCTTGATTTATTTATAGTAGAAACCTGAGCACTCTAATGCAATACTAAGTAGGTGGTAGGTTTAGAAGATGCTTTTATCCAGAGTGACTTACACATATCTTTAACATTGACCATGTTATGCTATCCACCTTACTTTGCAATGCAGACTCTAAAGGTAAATAACTAGAAGAACAAAAGTAAACGGTAAAACTATTAGTGCTACAAAACAGTGTCTTTATAATTACGGCAATACATTAAAATACCAGTTTGCAGCATAACAGACTGTTAATAACTGGAAGTGGATGACAAGGGAAGCCTTGACACATTCAATTTACAAATGGCCACGCCCGCTCTTCTGTAAAAAATAATCTGGATATTAACAGTATTAACATGATATTAGTCGTATATGTCATTGTTCATACATAAGATGTAGCTGTAGCGCATATTCATAATTACTTTATGATACTCATAGAAAATCAACATATGGAAAGCTTCTAAAACACAATTAATGTTCAAATTTTATGTACATTAAATTTAGTCGAGAAGAGTTCAAATGACTTGAATCTATCTGGATGTCATATATAAATAGATTTGCTACTAAAAGGTATATTGTGTATTATATTGGAGTAGCGTTTGTCTCCAACCTGCCGTAAAAGGATTTGTAAAGATTCGTACATCCTTAAAGTTAAAGAGGGTAAAATTGTTGGAGCCACTAGAAGAAGGTGAATTCGGTCCTGGTGAACTCTTGTTAGAACTGCTGGGAGCAGAGATATCGGAGGAAAGGCGTACAGATGAGGAGCTGGAGGTGTGAGGGCGACTGGTTTGTCTCCTCAGAGGCAAACAGATCCACTTCTGCTCTGCCGTACCTCGGCCATATGCACTCCACTACTTGTGGATGGAGTTGCTATTCCCTTGGCCTCAGCCCTTGCCTCGACAAGATGTCTGCCCTAGCAGAACTAGCTAAAGGTGTATGATATGAAGGATTTGGGAATATACGACAATTCAATTTGTAATGGCTTCATAGCAAAAACAGACCTGAAGCTCATTCTTTGTCATTCTGTAGAAGTAGAATTTAAAAAGCTGTATTTTTCGCAGTTAATTAAGAGACGATAAATCACCACACAGACCAAAGTGATTTGAGTGCACCTGACACTCTAATTATAGCCTCACAACACGTAATTCAAACTTCCCAGGAGGTCTTGAACACACCATGTGATATCAAGATACAATTTTATGATGTGATAGTACAGGTATGTCCAATACTGTCTTACTGCAAACTCAAAGTATGTACTTTCCCATCACCATCAGCATTATTTTAGTGCATAGTACAGGTCTCTGAAGCAACCAAACACACTACAGCTGTGTCTGAAATTGCCCTATAGCCCCTCATTCTGTGGATGCCTGTTTGAAAAAAGTATGGATATTAAGTATACATTTTACTCAGTTAAAACCGTTGAAGGAACATAGCAAAAATAAAAATGTGAGTGGAGGTTTTGTTTTGTTCAAGTATTTGTAATCATTTTCTTTACGCAAACTTAATCAATTCTATAAACTGTTTTGTCAGACAGAACCAGAAAGGTTTTGTTGACATAATCCAAATGGTATATTAAAGTCAAAATACATTTGTGAGGAGTAGAAGTGCTTTGTTAACTAAAAGTACAAGTAGGCCTATTCCGTTTAAACTGCACTTGAATAAAGTACAAATCCCCACAAATAGCATAGCAATCACCTATAATTAATTACACAAGTGTTTTACACTTCTAAAAACAGACAAGGACTTGAGAGGTTTTAAAACTTTAACCTTTAACCTTTAACCTGATTGTTCCTTTAACACATTCTGTTGACTACAAGTAACGTTGCACCTACATGTCGACTAACTCTCATTAGTGTTAGTAGAGTATTAGTAGACTGGTAGGGTTAGTAGAATAAGTTGACATGTAGTTGCAAAGTTACTTATAGTCAGTATAATGTCTGCTGAGGAGCGTCACAAAAAAAGAGTTAGCAGATATTAAGCAGACAGTCTACTAATACTCTAATGACAGTTAGTTGACATGTAGTTACTTATAGTTAGTAAAACATCTAAAGTGGACCATCAATTTTACCAAATTGAGTCTGTACGTTTAGCGGTTCAGGCTGAATTTTGCAAGGGATTAATAATTTGGATCAAAGGTTTAGAGCAGTGGTTCTCAACTCCAGTCCTCGTGACCCACTGCTCTGCACATTTTGTATGTCTCCCTTATTTAACACACCTGAACCAGATCATCAGCTCAATAGGAGAGACTCCATGAACTGAACTGAGTGTGTCAGATAAGAGAGACATACAAAATGTGCAGAGCAGTGGGTCACGAGGACTGGAGTTGAGAACCACTGGTTTAGAGCAAACCCTAGCCTGAGTGAGAAATAGCAATACTCATGCAAGCACTATAATCAGTGTGGCACATTCTAACTACACTTACACAATTTAGTTTCAGGTTTTAAAAAAACAACACTCTGATCAATTCACCCACTGGTCTTACAATCACTAGAATCTTGTTGTAGTAACAGCATGAGTCCAGTGAGATCAATAGAGTTAAGCCATGCTGATGTAGTCCATGTGCCTGTCTCTCTGACTGACATCTGATGATTTTGGCTGCAGCCTGCTGACCTTTTCTGATGGTATGGGTCTAATCAATAACCACAAGTCTAGCATTTCAATAATTACGCAGTCCTGCACGACTGAACCACCAGTGATGCCTCATTCGTAAGACACGACAACGATGTGCTTAAAACTGAGAAGTTTTTCCTTTGGGTTTTCCGCGTACAGACACCATTGTCTACTAAAAACGACTAAAAACACTGTATTCTTCTGCCAGACCAGTAGGTGGCGATGAAACGCTATAGACTGAACGTGTAATATGCTTTGAGAAACGCTATAGACTGAACATGTAAAAAAACTTTGAGTTTTCAGGCGGCCAAAACGTTTTAAGTTTTTAGTTGAAAACGGTGTCGTTTAAACAGCCCCTAACACCATCAGACCAAATATCCCAGCTGTAGGAAACAGTTGGCGTCACAGACTGTTGGCTGGTGATTTTATTAGTGGTGCTTGCTAAAAGCACATAGATGATACTTCAAATTGTGCGCCTGTTGAGATAAAGTGTGCTATTACTTTCTAAGCTAATTTATTTGCTCGCGGCTGGTTCTGACGTTCATGTGCAATGTGTGTAACGAAAGCTAAAATATTTAAAGTTTATAGTATAACTATTGTTTAACGTATTTTATACTTATGTATAATACTCAAAAATACCCCGATGAAAATGAACCATGCTTGTACTATAGTAAAAGTGTAGTAACCATGTTTCTTTGGTTGGATTGATAAAGTTAACATTTGTACAGCCACAGTATTACTACAAATAAGTCAGTGTGGTTAAACTATGGTTAGTGTAGTAAAAGGTGTTTATTTTCATAAGGGTTTATAGTAAGGTAACTTATAAATCTAAGACAGAAACATCAGAAGAAATACATTAAAAAAGACACTTGCATGACACTGTACTTTTTATTTCATCGGACCCTACAAGATAAACACGGTACTTTTTGGCACAACATAACCCCATTAATATTACGAGACAATAAAATATAACTTTAATAAGGGTTAAACATTTGAATTCTTACACTTAAAAACTGAGGGCGAATCTCCGTGGCTGCATCCGGCTGCCATGTTTACATCACCATAGATACCACCATCACCACAAAGCTTCTCCCTCCCGCACGCAATGGGTTGTGGGCAATATTAGCCGTTAGAGTGTGCATTGATCTGCACTTCGAATTTTAACCGGAAATAGTAGACCATCCGGGTATCTTTGGAATACTCTTTTCAACATACTACGATTTGGGACGTACTAATTCTAGTTTCGCATACTATTTAGGACGGATAGTATGCGAATTGCGACTCAGCAGATGTGTGGTACGAGTTAGGCCAGAAATATAATTTGTGCAAGTAAGTGTAAGTAGCCATGATCGTTTCCATGATCGCCAGCATGCATATTTGCATACGGTTATTAGCTTCCATCATGAGTTGTTGCAAAATGTATTTTACACATTCATAACCAAACGCAAATACATGTGCATACTTGCATGAAATCTGGTTCTGGCCTTTTACAGTTTGTTCAAATCCCTAACTCATTGTAAGCAATAGTATCAGTGATTTTGTCTTAGCGAGCTTGGCTAATTGTATGAATGGGACATCTTAGAATGTAACAATTTAATGCAAATGCATTAAAACCCTAAAAAGTGTTATTTAATATTATTTATATACTATTACATTTATTAATATTTAGATTTTTAGTAATTTTATGTGCTTTTGTCTTGTGTGTGTGTGTGTGTGTGTGTGTGTGTGTGTGTGTGTGTGTGTGTGTGTGTGTGTGTGTGTGTGTGTATATATATATATAAATCTATTTTTTTATTTTTTATTCATTTAAAGTTTTTGTAATTTTAGTACTTTAAATTAAACGTATTTTATTTCAGTTAGTTGCCAGTTTGTTTTTTGTTTTTTTGTGCAAGTTTGGCATATTTATATTTATTTGATATGTATATTTCAGCTTTATTTCAATTAACACAAATTATTCATTTATTTTAATTATTTAGTAATTGTATTTAGTTTAAAATAACAACAAAGCACTGAAATATTCTAACCATCTACAGTAGTGGCCACAATTTATGTCTGACCTAGGAAAAGGGCTTCTTCGCACTATCTGAAAACCTTTTATTAAATCTTTTGTGTGCATGTTCTGAAGTAGTGCCTGGAGCGTAAAACAAATGTAGGCGTTCCTTGTTTCAATTGTTTGATTTGTCATGATTCAATGAAACAAAACCAAATTGTGTGGACATCATTTTGGGCCAAGTGATCAAACCAATCTTGCACCCAGCCTAAAATGCAATAAAATCACTATGTGGCAAGTATTAGCTATATTATTAGATGTTATTTTGTGGGTTTTAGTGGAAATGGCCAGATGGAAGGAGCTGTCCCATTGTTAAAATGGCTAAATCTTTTCAATTGGTTATCGGTATTGCTCGTATGCTGGATGTTTATGGTCATAATGTCCACATAATTATTTCAAAGCACCACTACTATGCAGAAAGTAAAGTGCTCTGGCTGGTCAAGGAAGACTAGTGAGCAGAAGGCAGAAGGATATAAATCACCTGAATGTGAGACCACATCAAAACAGCTTCTAAAGACCTGGATGAGACCTCCAACCTCCGATTTCATCTTGAACTGTAAGCCAACAGCTAAAAAAAAAAAGAAGAGTATAAGGACTGGAGTGTGGAAGATTGGAATCGTGTTCTGCAGTCAAAATTTAACCACCTCGACCTGGATGGTTTCAGGTATGTCCGTAGGCGTTTCTGAAAAAAGTTGCCAGCCAGCGCTAGCATTTTTAAAAAAATGTTGTTGTGTGAATATCTGAACATGCAATTTGTCTAACGCAAGAACCAACCCTCTGCTTTAAAAACAAAACAAAAAAATAACAGGTTTTATTCCAGGTTCATGCATTCTTTTTGATCAACACTTGAATGTGGATTAGTTTCATAAAAAAACAAAAAACATTTTGAGCAAAAAGCAGAGAAAATTGCATTTTTGTCAAAGACTACCCTTGTGAAAAAGAAGTGTACTTAATTGTATTGAAAGCGTATTTTTTGTGTGCTTCAAATAATAAAAGTATACTTTTTAAAAAGTGCACTTGCAGATAATATAATATAATTAAAATTAAAGACCACTTAAGTGTACTTAAATGGAATACACTTTCATGACAATATTTCTTAACACACTTAAGTGCACTTTTTACAAATGCACTTTGTAATATCTAATTAAGCTTAACTTAAAGTAAGTACACTTTCATGACAATATTTCTAAACACACTTAAGTGTACTTTTTCAAAATGCACTTTGTAATAATGTCTAATTAAGTTTTACTTGAAGAAAGTACACTTTCTTCACAATATTTCTAAACACACTTAAGTGTACTTTTTAAAATTGCAAATTTTTGTCAAAGACTACATCTGGATGGGATCCAGAATGATGATCAAAACATAGATGGAGTAGATCGAGTCCATCAACACCCCCAAAGCTTCACAGTCCTGTAGCTCGGCCTGGGTCGACATTTCATTGCTAACGTAAGGCAGTTTTGATTTATATTTATTTACATGTTGAATGTTTGATGATTGTGTTATTTTACATGTGCATACGCAATGCTTATATCACTTATTTCTGCTTATACTTTGCCTGTTTTGATCAGGAGATTCTGTACTCTTTCTGAAGGAGCATAATAGCGCCCCCTACCGTATTACAGTGAAAACATGGATAGCAGGGGAAAGAGTTATTGCCAAGTGCTTGCGTGAAGCCATTTAGCATGGAAGGGAAAACAAAATGCGTATTGGTGCCGCATGTCTGCAGCAGGTGTTGGAGGGATCTACAAAGTTGCTGGCACTTTGAAAATGGACCAAAACTTGGGAATCCTGCTGATCTCAATGTGGCCGAGTTTGGAGGATAAATTTGGAGACAAATGTGTATTTTCAAACATGTTAACGATCCCAAAGACAACGCGAATGCAACAGAGTTGTGCACAATACGTGTTCATGGTCAGCCGTTTGAATGCTGTGAAGGATACTTACTGCGCTTGTAAGGCCCAAACTCTCTAAACAGTTAAGTTTAAGTTGATTCTGAAGCGTACCTGGTAACACCAACCTGAAATATGTTTGATGCCTCGTTTTACAGTCTGTGAGAGATTTCTATCGATTAATTCTCACCTGTGATGAAACACCTGAGATTTATCCTTTTGTCTTCTTTTTGGATGAAAGCCATCCTGCTTAATTCTATACTACACCACCCGTTCTTTCTCTCTGTTCCCGTCACTGGTAACACTGGTAAAAAAAGTTACAAAATATTTACAAATCATTTGCAACCTATTAGTTTATAGTTAATTAAGAGTTTATCAGCTGTAGTTTTTTACATTAATAAACTGCATACAAACAGTGAGTTGTCCTTCATTAGTGTTCTTTAAAATATAATGAATGTCCAATCAAGGTTGGTTCAAAGCATTAAAAGTCCCCCTGTGGTGAAAATCAAGGTTTTAATGTTGTTTATATGTCTATGTGGCGCTTTTAATATATTTTAAGACCATGTGTAAATTCATAAGTCGACACCATTGCTGAGTATTTTCTCCTTAAAACTGCAGTGAACCAAAGACAGTCTCAAAAACACGGTTTGAAATCGCTGGTGTTTCTGACGTCACAAACTATCTTGTAACCAATCAGATCAACCTGTGACCGTCAACCAGTGGATCTCTGAGCTGGAGTGAGTGGAGGCGGGGCTCATTTGCATATTCATAGAACCGCGTACTAAATGAGGCAAGGGTATAGCGTTTCATTCAAGCTATTTTAAGGCATGAAGGAAAACATTTCAAGGAAAAAACACTTAAATGAAGTTTCATGTAACAAAGTTCGGAAGGAGCACGTTCAGGTAATCAACCAATCAGCACAAGAGGAAGCTGGTATAAATAAAGCCTTTCCTCACCTTCTGTCTCACGACAAGTTTCTCAGCATTTGACTCCGCCCTTGTGCCCTAGAGCTCTTCCCCTCTGACGCTGATTCTCTCATCACGGACGAGCCTCCATCGCAATCCGCGGATCCGCGGATCATTCCATCTCCAGCAGCCACCAACATCATCGAGCCTCCATCCTCAAACCGGGGACGCCAGCTCCCTCGATCCCCTCCACGCACGCCAAGACGCCGAGGACTCCCCTCACCACCGCCGGCGAGGAATCCACCATCTTCCTACGCGTCTTCACACTCTCCGGCCCACCCAAACATCCCTCCCATAGGGAAGTGGACTGTTAAAGGGCTGAGACAAGCCCTAATTAACTCCGATGTAAATTTTTCTCGCAGATTGAGTAAAGCAGATTTATTTAATCTATATGTCTCTTTACAATCTACTCACCCTTCTGTTTCAGCTCCCATTTCATCGGCTCGAACAAGCAAGGCCCGCCGGGCCCCGATCGCTCGCCCCGCAGCGTCTTCACCTTCCTCACACGCAGTGCCGGGCCCCGCCGCCGCAGACCTTCCGCCAGCCTGGGCCGCGCCCCAGAGCCAGTCGCGGAAGGGCTTCAATCTCCTCCAGGTCAACTCTTCTCCTCAGCCCCTCCCACCGTGGCACCGCACGCTCCAGATCCCTGCAACACCAACTACAGTACATATCAGCTCCTCAAACGTTCCCTCTCCCTCTTAACGTTACCTCTTTCAATTTTCCCTATTTTCAAGCGCCAGGTGCTCACCCTAGCGTGAGGATGCCTCCGTTAGCCGGACAAGCGCCGACGCAATTCCTTCCCCTTCCCCAAATACGCATAAATACTACATCAGATTCCATGTACGTGTAAACTCGTGAAATAAGTAATTTTGGAGATCAAATATCGCGCGTGTGCACGCATGTATGAGTGTGTGCATTTGTAAACATTTTAAAGGAACACTGAATATGAATGCAATTAATGTCTAAGTTGGTTTGAAGCGCTTAATTAATGAAGTTATCTGATTTTCCATAACCTAATCTAAAGTTAGATCTATTTACGTTTAATAAGTTGTTCAAAAGTTATCTAACTCTTTACATAAGCTAATTAAACAGTAACACTTTGTTAATTACAGCGACAATGAATGAAGAACTCACTTTCTGCATATGGTCTATTAATGTCAAGCCAGTCACACTTATTTATATACAGATTGTTCCAAAGCAGCTTTACAGAGAAAACAGGGAAATAATGCAACAAAGTTTGTTTCGGCTGTACAGTAGATCTAGATGAAAATAGTGTTATAGTCCAGCTTAAGTACGTTCAGTGATGGTTCATTTCTGTTGCAGAAAAGTTATTAATTTAGTTCATTAATATATATATATATATATATATATATATATATATATATATATTTATAAAACGGTTAGTTCCAATCCTTGATTCTGATTGGTCAATAGCTGTGCTTTATTCACGATAAAACACCAACGGTTCACGTTCACCGCTTCACCCAACGGTTCTATTTATCACTGCGCCCTTAGCAATACCCTTAGCAACCACACGTACTGTATCAACATAAACATAGAAAAAAACGTAAGAATTAAAAAGGCTAAAATGTTTAAAGTAAATTTCGATTTACTAGGTGGCATGACGATGGATGAGTGGTTTGAGGAACAATTTGGAGAGACTTCTACAAATATGAACCGTCATGCTGAAGTGCTGAAATGTAACATTGATACATGCGAGAAATGTAAATACATTACAAATGTAAATAAAAAATACCGTGCAGCAAACCCAATGGGAAGTGAAATGCTTCGGTGACTGGTGTAGTGAAAAGGGTTGCAGCATAGATTTTAAACAAATCACCAAGACGGAACTCAACGCGCTTCTCCGTGACTTCTACGGAACTGTCAGAAGCTGCAAAGGCGAAAAATATGGGATCAGTAGCTATGTAGCGTTACGTGCGGATCTGAACAGATTCCTGAATGATCCACCTTTGAGTTTGTCCTGGTGTCTGATGAGAGACAGCGAATTCACCTCATCCAATAATGTTTTCGTTGGAGTCGTAAAGACAATGAGAAGAGAGGGTCGTGATAAAACGGAGCATCACACACCGATTTCTACTAAAGATTTCAGCACCATAAAACTGTCCGATGCGCTTAATCCCAACACACCTGAAGGACTCGTAAACAAAGTCTGGTTTGACGTGCAGTTACACTTCGGACGTAGAGGAAAAGAGGGGAACCGAGAACTCATTCCAGACTCATTCCGCATTTTAACAAACGAAAATGGTCTAAAGTATGTCACAATGAGCTTCAATAAAGACACAATAAACCATAAGGACCCACATGACAGAAATAAGGAGAGCAGGCGTGGCTTCATGTAACAAACTGGGAACCCGCTTTGTCCCGTTGCCTCTCTAGAGAAGTACTTTTCTCTTCTGCCATCTAACCCCCCTGCTTTTTACCTTCACCCCAAAAAGCAAAACCTCTGTAAATGTGTTTGGTACGTAGATCACGCAGCGGCACATAAATCATATTAGCTATTTATAATTTGTGTTAAATCTTGTTGTGTTAAAGTTTTTTCTCGTTTTTGACTGTTGCAGGTACACAAGAGAGCCTATGGGTGTGAACTACCTCACAACAATGTTGCAGAGAATTTGTAAAGCAGCAGCACCTCCAAGGTTTACACAAATCACTGCCTTCGCAGCACCATGGTGCAGAGATTGTCCGATGCTGGTCTCGAATCAAGGGAAATTATGTCTGTGAGTGGACATAAGTGTGAAAGTTCACTACAGAGCCACTGGAGGTCAAACTTTAAACAAAGAAAGCACTGGAGCGACATTCTTGCTGCAACAGAAAACACTGCTGCCAGTGCTGAGCCCCAACTGAAGAGAACCGCGTTAAATATCACCACAGTGGAGCCGATTAAAGTGAGACAAATATGTAATGCGTGCACAATAAACGGAGATGTTCAAATAAATTTAAATAAACAACAATAAAAAAAGTCTCTCTTGTTAGACAGCATTTTAGCAACTACATGAATACAATTAATAAAATAGATTAAAGACCTAACTGTTATCTATCAAAATATGTGCCCTTGTGTTTTTATTTAGGCTATGTAAATATTTAGTTTAGTGCAGAGAGAAAATAATGGAATAAACCAAAAAATAAACGTTTTCTCATGCTGAGAGATAAGCTATGCCTATGAGGAAATTTCACAAATATTGTGTTGTAAAAAATAAAAAGAATGAGACAAAGTTTGAGAACGGTTTGTTGTTTTTATTTGAGCTTTCATGCATATATTACACATTGGAACGTTGTTGTTCACGGTCAGGGACTATTTTTTTCTGGCGGAAGGAATGCTTTTATTTATTTAACTTATTGCTTACATATATATAACCAGTTCTCATATAATGGTGTCAGTGAAGGCAGATCAATAATATTGTTGAATATTAAGTATTTAGTTAATGTATTAACTATAGTTTATAAACTATTAATTAACCATAAACTAATAAGTGCTTTGTCACTGTATAATTATTATAAAGTGTTACCCAGTCACCTTGCTTGTCCTACGTTTATTTCAATAACACTTTTCATACTAATTCATGCAAATGGATTCATACTAACCTCAATCGCCATAGTATTGTTACAACAACAAACCCATAATTATATATATATGCTGAAGTTTGTTTTGTCATTTTAATACCTTAACCAAGTATTCTTCTGCCCAATATATCATGCACCGCATATTTGGATTGAGGAAATGTGCAAATATTACCATCAGAACATAACTATTGGCCACTACTGTATATGAAAGGGTGACTTTTTTGTTTAGACTTGATTTCCATATCAGTGAAATCATACAGAATTTACTAGTAACGCTGTCCGAATCCACACATGGCATGCTTCTCAAGATGACCATATGTTGCCTTTCAAATTCACTGCACATTTTATAGAGCTTGACATTTGCTGTACTATGAAATCATATCTTTGTCATCTCCATCCCGCAGTTCAATTACGAGGGCCAAATTCTTGGCTGAAATGACTCCTCGAACGCCTGCAAATCCGAATGTTTGCAATATCTCATTCAGTGGTCAGTTATTTGTTATTCCCTTTGTATTTTAAAGAGTTCAAGGGCTATGAATACTCAATGTTTATTCTAGTGAATATAGAGAACAAAAAAATAAATCCCCAACAAGTATGAAAGAGTGGTTTTGAAGGCAAAAATAAATAAATACTGTACGTAAACAAAACGGCTGCCTGAATTTCCATTGTTCGGTGCTGAAGAAAAGTGTGAAAGAATGTGTGCAAACCCCACAAGGATACGTTCAAGTCCCAGAGCCTCGTGTTTGTGTCTGTCGTGAATGGCAGAACTCAGTTTGTGCGTCTGTATTTCGATTCCATTTGATTCTCATGAATGCTTCAACACCGCATGGTACATAAAGCCACCTGTGTCTTTGTATAAACTGAACCTGCACCTCAGCATAGAAAAGTCAGCAAGCACGCTGGGTAAATGACTAAATTACCGAAGCTGACAGCCCAATCCACTGCACTGTAAACACTGCGTTTTTGTGTGAGTGGCAAGGACAGGCAGAGATAAGCCAAGCCAACAATGAGGACGGCTGTTGTTGTTGCAGTTTCAGGGTTTGCTGTGACTGTAGGAGAGAAGATACAGAAATGTACTGCCAAATAAGCAGTGGAGAGCTGCCTGATCTGCTTTGCAAAGTTACTTTAACCTGACCTTGGTCAAAAAAGTTTATTTTAGGTGCTGTTTACATGACACCGTTTTCAACTAAAACGTTGTTATGCGTTTTGGCCGTTCGTTGACACGACAACGGCGTTTTGGGTGCCTGAAAACGCAAAGTTTTGAAAATGGGCTTCAAAGTGCACGTTTTTACAAAGTCTCCTTGTAAACAGAAAAACGCAAATCTCATGCACATGCGTATTACGTGTTCAGCCTATAGTGTTTCATCGCCACCTACTGGTCTGGCAGCAGAATACACCATTTTTAGTCGTTTTCGCGGATCTGTGTGAATGTGGACCGTTTTGACAATGGTGTCTGTACGCGGAAAACTCAAAGGAAAAACTTCTCCGTTTTAAGCATATCGTTGTTATGTAAACGTACCCTTAAGCCCTGTGTTTTGTTCAGTTCTTGGTCCGATATCATCTTATGAAGTTTGGTTGTTCCGTTCCCGCGTTTCTCAGTCAGTCTCTCAGGGGCTTTTTACACAACACCGTTTTCAACTAAGTGCGTTGAAATGCGTTTTGGCCGCTCATTTACACGACAACTACGTTTTGGGTACCGGAAAACGCAAAGTTTTGAAAACATGTTTCAAAGTGCATGTTTCTCCGTATAAACAACAAAAACGTGAATCTCTGAAGACGTTGACGTCGTGCACATGCGTATTACGTGTTCAGTCTATAGTGTTTCATCGCCATCTAATGGCCTGGCAAAAGAATACAGCACTTTTAGACGTTTTTGCGGATCCGTGTGAACGATGATCGTTTTGACAATGATGTCGTCTGTACGCGGAAAAAACTCAGAGGAAAAACGTATCAGTTTTAAGCACATCGTTCGTCGTGTAAACGTACCCTTGCTGTATTTGTTTTATGATTAAAGCACATTTTATGAATTCACAAAGGTGTTTTAATCTAATTAGTGTTGCTAAAGCATTACTACATGTGACTCATCCTGCAATGCTTGTGCCACAAATGATACATCAAAATTTTTGCTCAAAATGTTGCTATTTGACAGACAGCGTCACTCAGAAAAGTCCAATGACAACAATAACAGTGTAGTTGGAAAAGATCTGACCCACATTCCATTGTTGATTGATGAAAATGTTTATATGCAGCTGTTACTGATTAGAATTTATTGACAGCTGTAACTAACACTGATTAAACGTGCAGCATATGAAAGCAATATTTTTCAGCATGCATATTGATTGAGTGCATGAAAAAAAGTGTTTTGACTGAATGTTCTAAATACCAAATGACAATAGACATTATTATCAAGCAGTGATTCAGATTTGTCTTGGGGTTTTGAGAGCGAGTGATCTCACGTCTGAAACCCTGCTCTGCCTCTGGCCTCATTACAGCCGTATGCTTTAATGATGTGCAAATCTCCATCTATCAAAATTCATGTTTCCCTGGCGGTACGGTGGCTGCTTTCCAATCAGGTGTCTTCTTTAAATGCACACAGAGGGGAAGTACTATTTGTCATATGGGAAAAGGTGGAAAGGGAAGAAAGAGAAAAAGGCGAAAGACTCTGTGTGAACTGAATGTCCTAGGATACATCAGGAAATAATAGAGGACGGGAAATGGAAGTGGAGGAACTGCATGCTTCAATGCAATTTTTTTTCAATGCAAAATTATTCACTGCACACGCGTCTCTGAAAACTTTTTATGTGTCAGGTGGGTGTCAAGGTATTTCTGTATTCTTTCAGATGTATAACACTTGCACACATATTATTCCAGAAGAGCACATACAAAAGCTACACTCCATCCCTGACAGGAGCTTTGAGAACATCTTTAGCCGTAAGACCTTGACAGCAGGATCGTGGAAATCTTTTGTGTGCAATTTTCATGTCTCACTTTTGCAAGGTGTGATAAATGCTTTGGATTTAATCACGAGACTTACAAGGCATGCTATTCCGTCTTTACATTTTAGATGATTATCTCATCCTCAACTAAATAAATAAATACTAATACATAATAAATAAATACTTTTCTGTTTTTTAAGGTGATTTATATAATTTAAAGAAATGGGTTCAGCTTCTAAACCAGTGGCTGTCAGTTAGTTTGTTTCATGATTAGGGTTGGGTATCGAGAACCGGTTCCATTTTAGAACCGGTAACAAATTTCCAAAAACCGGGTATTCGATAAGACGCACGCATTACGATTCCTCTTATCGATTCCTGACTTTGGAACAGTTGCAAATTCGTTATTTCAAATGTAGGCGCGCAGCAAGCACGTACACGGAGTTAAATATACCATATATATGTATGTATATATATATATGTATATATCATATATTTTTTGTGACAAGTACACATTTTCATTGCCAACACTTAGTGTCAGATAACTTAAAGACATTGCTATTGCTACATTGCTATGCCATTGCTACACTTTCTATGCTATGACTGCTCCACAGACTTCTTGTTGCAAATTTTGCTCACACACACAAACCTGGCGATGGACACACTCAAACTCACAAACTTACTGACACACTCAAACACAGGCTCACACACTTAAACACATGCTCACACACACTCACACATTCAAAAAGACTCACACACACAGATTCAAACACAGACACACACTCACACACACACACTCAAACACAGACTCAGACACACACAGGCTCACACACACACCAAACTGGACCTGGAGGTGGACACACACAGACTCAGACACACACACACACACACACACACACAAACAAACAAACCTGGAGATTGAGGTGGACAAAAACCAACACACACCAACCTGAACCTGGAGATAATAATAATATAAAGTCTAGTCTGGTGGCTGTGATACATATAAACCTACCAACGTCCGTTGTCATGATTTTTGGAATGACTGATCGCGAGAGAAAAAAAATTACGTTTTAGTCGCATAACATCGTTAATGGAAACGCCGTCATTTCGCAATAGTTGTTTATCGATATTTCGAAGAAAAAAAAAAAAAATCGCAAAAGTTTTGAGCGAATCTGTAATGGAAACGCGACAGCGCTTAACATAGACTAACTTCTCAGAGTTATGTTGTGCAACAGTGTTCATTATACTGGAATGACTGATCGCGAGAGAAAAAAAAATGACGTTTTAGTCGCATAACATCGGTTAATGGAAACGCCGTCATTTCGCAATAGTTGTTTATCGATATTTCGAAGAAAAAAAAATCGCAAAAGTTTTGAGCGAATCTGTAATGGAAACGCGACAGCGCTTAACATAGACTAACTTCTCAGAGTTATGTTGTGCAACAGTGTTCATTATACTAACCATTCAACTCCGGATTGATTCTGGAATCTTCGCTGGGGGAATAAGCATTAAGCACCGGCAACAATCCGTCCTCTAACTAACGCATGCTCATGTTTTGATTCAGATCGTGCTCGAAGAGGAGGGGCTATTCGCACCTCCGTTGTCAGTTTGTGAGAGAGGGAGCAAGCAGCGCACAGCTCTACAATAAAATACAATTTTACCCATATTAAATAGTTAAAAAATCTGAATCAATCCGTGGCGGTCAGCGTTGATATTGTGGCGGGCCGCCACAAATTAATGAATGTATGGGAAACCCTGTAATAGAAGCGACGTGGGCCGTGGGCACGACGAGCATGCGGTGCGTGGCGCTCGTTTTTGCAGGCGCGCCTATGCATCGGCGAGATGAAAACATCTCAACTTTTCAGAATGCCGCAAGGCCCACGTCATGTGACAAAAAACAACCGACCTTTCTGTAACATCAAAAGCTTGGCCGAACAGCTGATCATAGCTGAACAGGGCGGGTTTTTATTTCTCATCTCCATAAATATATCTAGTAGCCTAGTAAAGCTAATGGCTGTAAATCAATTAATCCTTTGCTGATACTTCCTCGTCGTCATCATGGAGAGCGCAGTTCATGGTTGCATAGCAACGACAGACGACACAGAAGCGCAAGCGCTTGTGGAAAGAAGGAGAAAGCGGCGCGGCCGTGCTTTTCCATGCATTTTTAGACGCGATATGTGAATGGTCCCGGCTTAAAATCATTTTTGTTTTGTTTAAAATGGAGATCACGATTACATACATCAGACAACTACTCAGAATAACATGTTTAGTCTAATAGTCTATTTAAAAAAAAAAACTAGTTTGAATAATTAATTCAAACACTAATTAATTCCGTGTCTCATAAATACTTGTTTAATGAATGAATGATTCACCGTTTTTGACCGAATCTCTCAGTCTTCTTGAATAAATAATTCAATGAAAAAAACAGTCGATTTTTGCCACCTACTGGAGTAATAATGTAATCAACACCTTTATATGAAGAGACTCCTTTCACTTTAGCCATTTTATTGGTTATTGCTTAAAATTGGCAAGAATAAAAGGTAGAAATATTTATTCTTCAAGTATTTGCCCTTTTTTCTCCCTCCAAAAAATATTGGAATCGGAAACAAGAATCGACAAGAACCGGATTCGATAAGCAGAATCGGAATCGTAATTGGAATCGCTAAAAATGAAACGATACCCAACCCTATTCGTGATCCAGATCGTACATTAGTGGTACATCAAATGGTGAACAGTAAAATGAATTAAAAAAAATTATTAGTCCCCAAATTAAGAATTTGTATTTGCTTTTTACTCATTCTAAATGAATGCAGTAAATTGATATCCCTACAAAAAAATGTATCGTGAAAACAGATTTGAGTTTTTAGAAATGCTAGAAAACGATACCATTATCGTCTCCTTGTAAACAAAAAGGTGAATTTGTGAAAACGATGTTCAGTGAGGTGTTTCTTTACAAAGTGACATCGCCAACTACTGGCCTGGCAGCATAATACAGCTATTTTATTTGTTTGCACAGATCCATGTAAACGGGGATCGTTTTGACAATGTTGACGTCTGTATGTGAAAAACGCAAAGGAAAAACGTTTCCGTTTTTAGTACATTTGTCGTGTAAACATGCCCTAAATTATAAAGGTAATTGTGAGATAAAGTCACATTATACGGAAACGCCAAGATGTGCACAAATTGTAAAAATGAGCATTTAAAAAATAACTTTTTCAATAAGAAAACATGCGCAGAAACTACGATGGAAACACATTTACAGAATAAATCCCTCAATGCACAACAGAAAACTCATGTGACAACAGAGACTGTGATTGGATAACTGAACTAACCAGCGGACCAATCGCATAGCACAGCATCTCAAACGTTGGGGCACGTTCAAGCTCAAACCAGTGCGCAACGTTTTGCTACGGTTTCCGGGTTGAACAACATGTTTCCTTGCAACGGTGTGCAACAGGGTTTGAGATACATTTTCTCTTGTTTGGTGGGTGTGTCAAAAACGTCAGCCCAATCAGCAGCAACATGTATATAAACGACGCGGTATTAAAGAGCCAGCTCGCACAATGGGTCCAAGTGAAGCCGTTTACAAATGTGTCCGCTGCAGCTCGGTATACGCAACAATTGAAGATATTAGAAGACATGTTTTAGCAAAAATATAGCATATCAACAGTGATCAGCAATAATGATAAGCCTAATACTCACAATAAAAATAATTGTCATATAGTCATATAGTTCATAACACGGAGGTAAGAAGTGGATTATCCTTCACCTGAAATGTTTGTCTTTTCATCCTGAAATACGAGGCAAATGTTGGATCTCAATAATTAGGACAGTTTCCACAAATCCCTTCACTCGATTGGGATGTTCTCTTTTATTCTGGACGGCAAGGGCAGTGACTGTAATATCAAGCGTATTTTGCAGTATTAAACACGTATTTATACCGATTTCATCAGGCTCCGAAAATTCTTCAAAAAGAACACAGAGAATGGCTTCCCAGCCGCCACAGCTGCAACTCTTGCATCATCAGAACAGGGTGTTCAACGCACCACCGTTTCCGTTTAAAAAACATTTAGCAACTTTTTGTCGGTTTGGTGGTTCTGAAAGGCCTGAGCCAAAGTCTGTCATCAGAATGATTTGGTTTAATTCCCTCCCAGAAGCGTCTCACATGATTGTGTTTCCAAACACCAGCATCCGAACTTATATTGTTTGTCTGCATGCTCTGAAATGCAAATAATTGGAGGATAAAAGAGACACAGTGGTTTCCCCCGATTGCAACAACTTTAATTTTTATTACAGATATTTTGCACTAATTTAGCAGGAAGTGACCATTTTGTTTTCTTGAACACATATGATGGAAATGCTGCTTTATTCGCAAATGTTTTATGCAATATTCCTATTTTGTGCATAAATTAAACATTGGATGGATGGCTATTGTGTGCTTTAAAGGTGCAGTAACTTGAAACGGCAAGATTTAAAGTCACATTGTGGTGTAAAAAAAAATCACAATTGGAAGATATAAAGTCACAAGAAGAATATACGGCTATAATTACTCATTTCATCCACAGAAATTGAGAAAAATCAATGTACATCAGTAGCTGTAATGGTTTCAGTGATACTGGCTGAAAGTATCACTGCGATTAATGGGGAAAAAATGGATTAGAAAATGGATTAATTAGTTGTTGTTGTTTTTTACTCGACTGACAGCACTATTTTTATTTTTTCATGACCTAAACTTATAATTTTCTCATTATCCTGATTTTCCTCCCTTGTATTTTTGTTGTTGTTTGTTTTAGACTCAAACAAAGCCACTTCTAAACACATTTCATACTGTTGAATGCTTGATTCTGATTGGCTTGATTCACATTTGTTTTTACTCTGATCAGTGACTAACTCCAGCTGACATATGACACTTCAGAAGGAAGCTACACACAACCCAACAGCACAAGTGTCCCATTAAACTCCATGGGCCACAGTCAGCAGATTTAAATAATCTGCCCTGAAGCATGTTTAATATTAGAGAACAGCCACAGACATTCAACAATAAAAAGAATCAACTATTCTGTCAACTTTGATAGCTTCAGTATGTTGTTTACTAGTCTCCTAAATCACACAACCTTTGCCATTTGTCTGATAGCAGCCTGAAGTATTTTGTGAAGAAAGCAACTAACAAATCGTCTTCTTCATTCTGAGCGCTTTCCAAGAACTAATTATTCAGCATCTGACACATGAAAAAGTGAGAAATCATTTCCTCCTGCATTTCCTCTGCATGTCACATCTGTAAATGAATGCAGATGGACTCAGCGTGAACACAGATGAAGGGGAAAACATCAAATCAGTGACTTAATAATAACGTGAACTCAGAGTCAGACAGTTCGTCAAAAGAATGACTTGCACATTGACTCGGAATATCAGAGCATTTCTTTAGAAAGAAACAGTTGCACAATCTTTTAATTAAAACTAAGCTCACAGAAAATAAATAATTTTGGTAACAATTTTGGAACACAACAGGACCTTTGTTAAAAAAATTTAAATTAAAAATTAAAATAAAGGTAGCCTATACTTTAGCATACTTATTACAGAAATAATATACTAGATTGAACTAAATGTAATATCAATAGCAATGAAATGCAATTAAATGCAAATGCATTATAGTTTACATTTATATCAAATGCAATAAGCAGGACTTTAGAGTTTTTATTGACCGATAAGTAGGACTTAAGTACTTTATACAATTACTTCTATTGTCTTTGAAATATGCTTAAAGTGTACAGACGAATTTGGCAAACTAAGTTTTAGTAACTAAATTATATGTTAAGATGCTGTTTAGTACATAACTGTAGTAGCTACATATAATCAAATACGTATGTTGTATCACGTCAAAATAAGTGTAGCTTCTTTAAAGTACAACAAAAGATAATTAAAACAATCATTTAAAATGTACTTTAAAGTAAAACTTTGACATTTTGACATTATTGCAAAGTGCACTTTTTGAAAGTATACTAGTGTGTTAGGAAACATAGTCATTAAAAGGGCTTTTCATACTGTTAACCCCGGGTTATTGTCGTTCTAAACACCGCTTTTAACCCCAGGTAAAGGAAGGTGTGACACTTGTACATTTAAAAGTGGGGTTAGCAGCACTTTTTACCAGGGGTTATGAAACCCTTCTTCAGAGCTGGATTAGAGCCTTTTAATCCCGCACTGTTATGCCAAACTTGAACAGTGGTGTTAGAATATTACAGCTAGATGCTTAGCAACCAACAACCAATCGAGTGCCTCATATTCACGTGTTTTGGACAGTCATGGAAACGCAGCGTGTTGTATATAAACAGTGGTTCAGGGGGAAAATGTCAAATGGTGACAGAAAACGTGACAATTGTAGTGAAGAAGAGGCCATTTCATTCTTACCTTTAAAATCCGAAAGTCCATTGGATAAACTTGGGCAAATAAGGATGTTAACCCAGGGTTTATGAATGTACAGTGTGAAACACCAGTTTATAAATACCCACGATTAATTGTAAACCCCAGGTACATTTTGAGCCATGTTAAACGTTACATTTATCCGGGGTTTCGAATGACGCAGGGTTAACTAGTTCAATTGTGAAAAGCCCAATATATTCCTTCTTTAAGTAAAACTAAGTGGCCTTTTATTTCATTAGTATTATTATGTTATCTGCAAGTACAGTTTCTGAAAAATCTAATTAGGCTATATAAAGTACACTGTGCACATTCAGTACACCTAAGTGCACTTTTTTTTTTTTCACAGGCGTGAACTGGAGAAAAAAATGGATATATACATTAGGGCTGCACAATATATCGAAAAATTATCGTTATCACGATAATAGTATATGCGTTATCCGTATCGCAGAGAGGTGCGATAAATTGCATTTATTTTATGTGCCAACCATTTGTGTGATGCATGCATGCATAGGTTGTTTATCCAAATTCAACCAATCAAATGGGGCCTTACTATCTTTATACCCACCTTCCCAGTAGGTGCCATTATGCTATTGGCTAGATAAGGGGAACCTAGTGGCTCAGAGCAGAGAGAGGAAAATAAAAACTAATGGCGGGAGTAGAGACAAGCGAGGAAAATGACAACAGCGAAGAACCTGTGCCTAAAAATAACTGTACGTCTGAAATAGACGTGTCATAAATGCATGTATGTGTAAGGGGCCGTTCACATATCGCGTCTAAAAATGCATGGAAAGCGTGACCGCGCCGCTATCTCCTCCTTTCCACAAGCCCTTGTGTCTGTCGTTGCTATGCAACCATGACCTGCGTGAGCTTGCGGAATTCTGAAAAGTTTGCTCACCTGCATTTGAAAAAACGAATTTGCACGCGCAAAAAACGCAATATGTGAACATAAGTGACGGTGTCACTAAGTCGTGCTGAAAAATGTTGGCCACCTCGAGAGGAAACTAATCTCCACAGTCATCTGGAACGCAACCTCAGGGAGCTATATGGAGACTTTAGAAAGTGTAAGCCCAAATCTACCAAAACTGTCAACGATATACCAAGAGTCTCACAGACAACCATTAATCAAAGTGTTGCATGTGTAACGTTAAACTCCTTCTTCTGAAGATCAGAAGAATAGCTATTAGCCTACCTGTTTATTTTAGTATGATCATTACATATATAAATGATTATCTTTTTTTTTTATAAAAATAGCATTTCTCTAGGGAAATATTATATCGCAAGAAATATCGTTATCGCAATACAACAATATCGCATATTTTCCCAGTATCGTGCAGCCCTAATATTCATAAAAGAGGTTAATACGACTTCTATTCTATATTTTCTGCCATTTAAAGTGAATTTTTGGTCTGGGGATTTAAATGTGTTAATATTCATCTCACATTTGACACGCTTATGAAAACCCGAAAGACACCTTGTACCATGAAAAACGGCAGAAGTTTTGCTAGGCTTTAGATGTTGTGTGTGGCTGTGTGCACATCAGCTCGTAGCAGAAGCGAGATAAGATTTGAGCGAGCCACTAGACGAGCCAGCACAGACCACCAGACTGGAGCTATTAAACCTGTAGATTGTAAGTGAGAGGAAGTCAAACATTCCTAGCGGTAAGACAGTGTCGATATTATAAACCGCAATAGTAAAAAGAAGAGAAGAAATGGTTACACTTTATTTTAAGGTGTCATTGTTACAGTGTAATTATACATTTAAGTACTGAGTACCCTGTACTTAGGGTTAGGATAGGACTATCCAAATGTATTCAAAAATGTTCTTTTGAATTGAATTGTATTTTTGATTAAATAAGCGCAGCCTTGGCAAGCACAAGAGACCTCCTTCAAAAATATTGAGTGAGTAAATGATGAATTAGAATGTTGGGGTTTAAAACTGAAGAGTCATCACACTAAAGCTTGTTACTAAATGTTTGTTTGACAGCGAGAGTGAGAGGACAATATTCAGCAAGAGACAGAGGAATTGAACAAGAGCCCTCCAAAAATAGGCATGACTTACCGCAACACATATGAGTAGGAACAAAGAGTGCAGAAACACGAAGCCACTATCATTCCCAATATCATTTGATGATGAAACATTAAGGGCCACTGCAAAATAATTGAAAGTGAGCTGCTTCTTTGTGGAAGCTGAATTGGCAGCAATATGCAATTATAAAAAGCTATAAACAAACAAAAAGGAAGGGCATACTTGGCTAGTCTACATTGATCTCAATTTAATCTGTACGGTACAAATATCTCCTTCCTTCAATCTGCCACATGGGATCAAAGAGACGGGGGAGTTAGAAACAAGCAATGGCAATTCTATTAAAGTAAACAATAAGTGTTTCATTGAAGAACATGGGAGCACAATTATTTAAGAAAGAGATGCATTCAGGTGCTGCTTTAAATTGTGGAGAGCATTATTGAGCCATGTTTCCTAACTCCGCTCCTGGAGGCACACCAACAATAAAACAATTCAAACTCTCCCTAATCAAACACACCTGATTGTAAGGCTCTTTGTTTTCAAGTGTCAGGTGATCCCCACATTTCCCTTGTTTTCATGCCATGTGCTTTTGTTTTCATTTGTGTTACTTTCTCCATTGGTTCATTGGTTTCATTACATTCAGGTGGTGCTAATTTGCTCATTGGTAATCTGTATTTATAGCCGTGATGCTGCCATGTGTGCTTCTCCAGCTTTGTCATCTTTTGGTTTATTTTCAAGCTGTTGCTTTGTTTGTATGCGTTTTGAATCATGGAATTAACTGCATTTTGACTCTGCTTCAGTGGAACCATTACACTGATAAATCAGCCAGTTTGTAGAGGCTCCACGACCTAAATGGATGGGTGAGATAAAGGAGACATCCAAAATCTATATTGTTGTCATATCTCACTTGCATCTGACTCTTATTTTGAAGGTTTTGTTCTATGTATCCCTGTTCACATTTCCTGTGTTTAGTCTGTATATTGGGTTGTGTTTCTTTTCTTTCTTTTTTGTGACCTTCCCTCCGTCTCGTTCACTCGGATGCACGTCATAGCTTACATTGCACGAGTGCCCACTACTGGTTGAACTCTTGCACCCTTAAAAATGACTTAAGCCCTTTTCAAGACAAGTAAAAGATTTTTTAAAAATCACAAGGAGGTGCTACTGATGTATTTTATAAATAAAACGTGAATATCTTGCTTGTGTGAATCAGGCATTTAAGCAAAATCCTGTTAAAAAAAAACCCATTGATTTCAGGGCAATAGCTTGTTTGCATATGACGTCACCTCACTGCGTTGCCATGGCGCGAAATGCAGATGGAGGGCAGGAAGTGATTTGCTACATTTAGAACCACTATAACAAACTCAAAATGCCTATGTTTTGCGTCGTTTATGGTTGCTCAAATCGATGAAACCACAAGGAGTTTTTATCGAGTACCAAAAGTTGTAGTTCATAAGGGGGAAAAAGGCAAGAAATTGACCGAAAAACGCCGGAAAAAAATGGCTTGCAAACCTACGTCGGAAAATGCCTGTGTGTGCAGTGATCACTTTGTCAAAGGTGAATTAACTTATGTGGCTATGTTTGTGTAACGTACCAGTTTCTGAACTTTGTAAAGTCAAAGTAATTGTTTCTTCTTTTCTTTGAGTTTGTAAGTTACCCCTGTAACTGAAGACAAACTCGTAACGTTACAGGCAAAATCTTTCAATTCAGTTGAAAAATCGCTCCTCTTCATAACGTAAGGATCACGTCCAACATATGTTTCGATTTTTTTTTTTTTGTTGTTGTTGTATATTTCTCTTGTTATAGCGGTCAAAAGTAGTCCAGTACGGACTTTCCTCCATTCCGCTCTTCACTTCCTGCCCTCCATCTGAATTTCGCGCGTCATCACAATCACGTGACTGCAAACCACCTATTGAACAGGAAGTGCTAAAATGTACTTCTTTCCATGTTTTGGCCCAGGCACGGCACCAGGATTCCAGGTTTGGATGGGCCAGACCGATTGTGGGTGGGCCTTAAATTAAAAACGTTAATCACTGTTTAACCTAATAAAAATGACTGACTAATATACTGTTATATTATCTGTGCTTACATAATAGAGATTTTAATAGCTCGATGCTCTTTAAATATTTTGTTGCATTGTAAAAAGACTTACTGTGCGTTCACACCGCCGCCGACTTGAGCTGCAAAGAAGCTCTGGCCGCCCTGTCAAGGACGCTTGTCAAAAAGTACGGAGAAGCTTGTTGACGCTTTGGCCGCTCTGAAGTCTGTGTCACACCATGAAATGTAAACAGGAAAAAAAACAAGCAATACATTGACACTAGAAACCTTTTATAATGACAGCATTTTTATAACCGATTTGGTCGGGAAAAAATTATTTTGATTAATATGCGCGAGGGAGAGCGAGCAAGACGTGTTGTTTGAAGACGGTTAAGGTGAGTGAGTGCGCGCGCGCGGCCGGGGCTCTCTCTCTCTTTTGTAACTGGTCCCTATATGAAAATAACGTCATACATTTTTATATAATAACGTCATAAATTTCGTCATAAATGATAGGAAACCCAGCAACAGCGATTATCAGTTTCTCCTCCATTTTCTCGGAACTAATGTTTAGGTAGGAAAGAAAGTTTACATCGTATGTTTCTCCGGAATCAGCCAGCGCGAAGGACGTCTATATTCTGATTGGTTGCTGGCGTTTTGCCGCTGCTTGCCGCTGAACCGCGTCATAGCTCATTACCATAAAGTTGAGCTTCTCTCAACTTTCAGATTGACGCTCAAAACGCTCAAAACGCCCAAAACGCGACGCCGATGAATTTGACGCTCCTTGCAGCTGAGAGAAGCCAGCTTCCATTGAAAATGAATGACTTCCGGTAACTTTGGAAGCTCAAGTCGGCGGCGGTGTGAACGCACAGTTATGGTTCTGACCAAAGAAGAGCACTTTGTAATCTCCATTACACATCATACCTGGCTTTAGCACATCTCTCTATAGACCTAAGGCCTATAGGCTGTAAAAGTGGTCAGGAATCTAATATTTCACCAAAACATAGTTTAGTTCTGCTCGTATAACATGAGGTCGAATATTTCACAATGTTTAACTGTTTTAAGTTTTCAACAATACAGATCAACAACACTGCCCGACAGTTTCGATCAAATCCGGTCATAAGTGACAATAGACCTGTCTGACAATTTCATACAATATTCAATTCTTTCGATTTCATTAACAACAGACTGAGCTTGGCTTATTATACAGAGAAGATGCATTAAAGGTATAGCGGAGGATTTTCCCGAATTTTAGAAAAGAACCGCCCTCTCCACTTTATGAAAAAATGCACATGCGCAACACTCTACCTGCTCCCGAGAGGGAACGCCTATTAAACGTGTGCACGAGAGAGCATGCACGAGCTAATCATAGCTTACATTAACTTTTACTAGCAGTGATTTTAAATGGATTTCTCCAAATAGCATGCCAAACTTTACCTGTCAAGTAGAAACTTCGCGACTGAGGCATCAGTGGGAAGCCCAACCTGTGTTTTGAGCGCACGCCATCGTGTGCATCGTGTGCACGAGCATGTACGACGGCCTTACATAAACATATCACCAGAATGATTGACACTTAGGAGGACCAAAAGTCTTGATGATCCACCCGGAAAAAGAAAATCCTCTGCTATACTTTTAAAAAAACGAGATAACTACAATAGGCTACTGCCAATTCACGGTCGTCCACGATGATTAACAGCTACATCCGATCCCGAACCTCACTGTCTGCTGAACTTGCGCAGAAACATCAAAATAGACATAACCATCTTTTTAAAGCAGAACTCGGCAACTCTAGCAAACTCTAGTCACTTCTTCGCTGATTTTCCCTTTTGTTGTCGCATGTTTTCCCCACGAGCTCCCCCTACAGCTGTGGGGCGTATATTTCCCAACACTGTCGTAAAAACAACACTGGCGGCGGCCTCCTCCCCCTTTCTACCGCTGCTCATGTGCGTTTATGATCGGAGCAAGCCAACTGTCTCGTGTGGAGCTATGTCTACCGAGGTGGGTAGTCTGGTAATACATCATACATGCGTGGGTGTTTATGTCGAATTGCCGTAAAGCAATTCGTGTTTCGCGCTCGTTCTCGTTCTCACTTCTCACGAGACTTCCAATTTCTATCTTGCCGGGACGGTAGTCCCCAAGTTGCAAGGTTGGTTTCCGCCTGGGAACGCTGGGGGGAGCGGGGAAAGTCACCAATATCACCAGAACAGGTTGTTTAACCATCCAAATGATTTCTAAACAGTTTTATTAAGTTAAAAAAGTTACCAAGTTCTGCTTTAAAACTGTTTTGAAAACTCGACCGGTGCTAGGTGACGTCACCTCGCCCCATAGGATCCACAACGAGCCGTATTTAGAGCTTGATTAAATAAATGCTTCGTTTATAATAGGGAGGACGTCTTAAGCTATGAAACTTTGAAACCTAAACATTTAGACTATTTTAGCACAAATTATGCCATTATTTTTAAGCTTATTTGCCAATTTTTAGTTTTTTTTTAGTTTTTTGAAGAAAAGTTTTGGGTGGCCCTGTTGAAAAGTGTGTGGCCCTAGGCCCATCAGGCCTGTATAATACACATTGGATTAGGGTTGTGCCGATAGACGATAGTATCGTGTATCGACGATAGACAGAGATATCGCCGATGGCAGATGCCTTTGACGATATCAATACGATAATTGGCTCGTTTTCCTATTAATGTATTAAATCATTATTATTATTATGAAGCTAGTATAGTTACAATTATATTTGCCTTGCCTAAATTCATAACGACATCTCACCACATAACCACACTTGCGACATCACATAACCACACATGCAACGTCACCGACGCGCGCGTATGAGGACTCCTCAAAGAAAATATTTTTAAAACAGAAAAAAATTACATCCCACAACGAAATTGAATTGCAAGGTGATCCATTCACAAATTGCCAAGAGTGCTTGTTTTAACAGACGCATATTCTTATACAGAGCCAAGATGAAGACGCGGCATCGTTGTTCGTCAGTATTTTGTTTCCATAGCACATTAACAAAATATTTAATGACAGTAAAAACACTAAAAACAGTAGGCTACAATTACAAAATATTAATTATAATAATAATATCAATAAAATTATATAGGCCGCCTATGCCTAATAAAGTCTTTAGTAGGCTACACGAAGCATCTGTGAAACTCTGCCTGTGAAAATCACAAGCAACTTCAAACTTGTTTAACAAGAAATATTCTTCTATTTTTTTCACTGTCAATAATGTAAGTCCACAAGAGAAATATTAAGCCAGTAAATTAAGATGCTGTAGCCTACCGTTATATCCACCGTCGTCTCTGAGAGAACGCGCAGTTAATGCAGTGAAAGCGCAGTCCGTTTCTGCTTTCTTTTTCAGGGAATGATCGCGTTTACATGCACGTTATTAACTCGATTATGCTGAATAAACTGACAATGCATGTGGTCATGTAAACGGATTAACCCATTTTCCTTTATCAGAGTCAAGTCATAAGTAAGTACCGATCGACTTTTAGATTTTTGCCTCTGATTTCTCCCGGCATTTAAAACCCGCGTTATTTCGGTTTATTGAAGTGCGGTGCGCATAAGTGAAGTGCATCCAGACAGAGAGAGCACTGGTAGGAGGACATATCGCAGACTCCGACTCTTTCTTGACCCAATAAATTAAAACGTGTTCTCATGATCTCGTGCAGAAGCAGCCTACAGTCAAAATGCTGCATCAGTAACGGCATGAGGGGATCATGTGTGTCCGTAAATTTCCCGCTGACATGTTGAAATATACAAGAATGGTCAGATACAAAAATGATTAGGATCTTTTTTTTTAACCTCACTATACCAGGAAACAACCTGATTTAGCCTATTAATAAACACTCCACCTTTGCTAGCAAAATAGAAAAAGATTCTCATTTAAAACGAAGTAATAAAACAAGCAAATTGATGAGTAAATAAGCAAGTTAATAATCAAATAAGTAAGCCCCGCCCCCCTCACGATAATATCGTGTATCGCCGATCTCACAGGCTGACGATAGGACGATATGAAAATGGAGCATATTGCGCAACCCTACATTGGATGCTTTAAATGTGACTGACACAGAACAATACATGCAACTGTGGTTTTGTTTATCGTGTTTTGCTGGCTCTAAAAACAGAAGTAGTTCACATGAATTCGCTGTGCGTTTATTCAACACACCGGTCCTCGTTTACTGCGAAATGAACTGAGAACGGAAGTAACGACCATCGGCTGTTTTAACGATCGGAACGCTCTGTAATTTCTGTTTTAACACCAAATACCACTTGGTATTAAAATGGTACTAAAAGATATTTCGACTAGGCTATGTCCACATGTTTAAAACCAAGTATTTTCTCTTCTATTGTGTTAGCTATGGCATTTTGTGATGCTATCATCGAAGTACAGTAATACTATCAGATGGTGATAGCAAGAAATAGGACTATGAAACTGAATGATTTCTATATTAATACCATGGTACATGGTAATTACCATGGTATTCCAGTATACTTCAAAAATAGCAAGGCACTAATATTATTGTGTTTATGTTCCATATACACATCCATATATAAAAAAAATATTAAGGTACAACCATGGTAACTTTCTTTTACTTTTCATCTGAGACGTCCAATAGATTTCTTAGGCACTTAAAGAACACCACAGACACCGTGTAATCACCATGGTTTGGGAGTTGTGAAAAATGATACACCGGTGTTTTGCCAGATGAGAAGTTTATCTATGTGTCATCTTTTTACTCTTTTCAATTATTTTATAACTGTATCATATATCTCTTTTAATTCCTTTTATCACGGTTTTAATTTTCCTTGCTTTTATTTTGTGATTATTTGAATTCCTTTCTGTGTAAAGCACTTTGAATAGGGCTTGGGCGCCGCGTTGCATTCTGGGACGTGGCGGCCATGTTGATGGCCTCACGAATGTAAATACAGCAAGTCGAACGAGGAGAAGCAGAGTTGGGAGAAAGAAAAAAGATGTTAAAATCCCGAAAAGGATGTGGAATTTACCGGGATACGTTAAATAGGGAAGCCAGGGACCGGTATGTGGACAAATTTTCCTGTAAAATATCCCGTATTTGAATAACTTACACTCATAACATTAACGTTAGCCCTTCCATCGGACCTGTCAGTCTCTGTACTGTTCTCCTGTTGCTACCCCCTTGCCCTTCCAGCGAAACAGATATTTTCAAAGCATCGTTTTGCTTACTTGAAGGCAACCTTAGCTTGATATTGGCCTTTTTAAGATAACAGCGTGGTTGTTGTGAGAGCACGATTTCACGCCAATCTGTAAGCAAAGTCACGTTAGACCTAGCTTCACAACTCGCTTAGTTGCAGCAGTTTTGTAGTACGAATTTTTGCTGTCAGCAGAGGGATAGCAACAGAAAGATGAATGTTGAAATTTTCATTTTCGGGATATTTTATAGGAAAATACTAAAACGGGAAGACAGCGGGAAAAAGGCTCAAATACGTGAGAAACCCGGTAAAAACGGGAGGGTTGACAGCTACTAACACACTTTTTTGCCGATTTTTGTCCACATACCGGTCCCTGGCTTCCCTATTTAACGTATCCCCGTAAATTCCACATCCTATTCGGGACTTTAACATCTTTTTTCTTTCTTTTCTTTCTCCCAACTCTGCTTCTCCTCGTTCGACTTGCTGTCTGTTAACATTCGTGAGGCCATCAACATGGCCGCCACGCCAAGTAATGACGTCACGACGCCCAAGCCCTATTGCCAAAGTGTATGAAATGTGCTATATAAATTAACTTGCCTTGCCTAATGTTGCATCACAAATGAATAAAATGGATGTAATTGAATGTGACAGTGAATAAAAAATATGCTGATGTACATGGACTCAAGTCACTTTTTTGGGAATTTATGCAATTCAATAGCATTCATGTAAAATATAAATAAAATAATGTAAAATAAATTGTATACTGTAAAAATAAGTTGCAGTAAGGGCACCTTACTGTAAAATGAAATCGCGGTAAGGGCATCATACCACAAAACACGTTTACAGGTAAGCTGCTGTAAAAGGGGAGCTTACAGTACTATTGCCAGTAAGTTACCACAAAAATACAATAAAATGTCTAACAGTGTACAGTGATTGATTACTGTTTGTCGAATATTAGATATTGTACTATTGTTATTTAAAAACAGTGATTGATTACTGTTTGTCTTATATTAGATATTCTACTATTGCTATTATTTAAATACAGTGATTGATTACCGTTTGTCTTATATTAGATATTGTATTATTATTATGATTATTTAAATACAGTGATTGATTACAGTTTGTCTTAAATTAGATATTGTATTATTATTATTATTATTACTTACATGCGCGTTTCCATTACATATTTGCGCAAAACTTTTGCTTTTTTTTTTTTTTTTTATAATTGTTGACATAACCGATGTTATGCGAGTAAAACTCTCGCGATAAGAAAAATCATTCCAAAAACCATGGCAACGGACGTTGGTAGGTGTATGTACTATATATCCCAGCCACTGCACTGGGCCATTACTATTAATCGAAGGAGATATGTGTGTTTTCCAAGCATTAATGGTAAGCAATGACCCTTATTATACTTGTGAGCGGCGCATATGAGGTGTTTCTCCCTCAAATCTGTTTCGAGGTCTTAATTGTCGCATTTATTTGAGGTTTAGAATCCATTATTCCTGTAATTATTTTGTCTTGTATGAATTTAATAAAGAACTGTCTCGTATTCTGTCCACGTGTTTCCGTTGGGCGTATTTTCAATTCCCAATTTCAATAACTTATGCGCAATTTGAAGAGTAATGGAAACGCAGCTAGTGATTGATTACTGTTTGTCTTATATTAGGCTAACTTAAATGAGTTATAAGGAGTGATGTCCCTGGGTCAGCATAAAAATATGATGTCCCTGGGTCAACACAAGATATTTAATTACGTTACATAGTGGTAGATTATAGTTTGTCTTATATTAGATTGCGTTGTTATTATTTAAATACAGTGATTGAATAAGCCGCATTATTGGTATTTGGTCCCATCCGCGAAAGTGTTTTGCTTCTCTTTTACAAAAGGATAAGGGTCTGCTAAACGAATGCAGGGGAAAAGTGCTATCAACTGGAGAAAAGATCCGACGACACGATCACGGGGAAAACACCACACCGGGTCGATCGCGGGCGCCCTTAACGTTAACTTAACAGTTACTTGTCCGATAGGAAAGGGGTTTGGGCGATTTGCACCTTATATTGGCAGTTAATGTTAGCGTTAGTAATGAATTCATCGTGAAATTAAAATGAATACATTACGCTGAGTAGATACGGACAAACGTTTGAAATTATACATTTTAAAGAAATTGCACTTACCTCTGTGAAATGCAGTAACGTTAGAGAGGTTGAAGCCTGAGAAACTCAAAAGTGGCGCTCAATCTGGATGATGCCACGTGACGTGATGACTCTGATTGGTTGATGAACTCCTCTCTTGTTGACCCACTCTGCAGAATCAGGACGTGCTGACGGGACAACTGTACATTCCCTGATGTCACACTGAACAGTGCCTGTACATTTGATTCCAGTTGGTTTTCAGCTAGTATACTTGGAGTGCTGACGAACAGTCGTGTCTATTTATAACTATTATATAACTTTATAACTATATTTATAACTAAATATTATGGGAATAATACAAATAACGTGCAAAGTAATGCCATTGTGCTGCAGGGTAAGTAGCCTTCCTGACCTAAATCAGTATTCTTAACTAATCAATTAATCTTCAGAACTGACTGAAGAAATATCAAGGTCATATTTCACCTTTAAAAAATAAAATGTAAATTTTTCCTATTTTTAGGACCGTTAAAATCTTTTAGATGCATTTTACTCTCATTACTATAATACAAGTATGATACAATTTTAAGCTTAAACATAATTCCTGATTACAAATGCTACAATGATGTATAAATACTTTACAATTTAAATGTTATCATTAGTTTAATGTCAAGGAAAATCTTAATAGTTATAAACACAGGCCTCCCTGTCTTTAGGCAAAATGTAATCCCCTAATTTATTTATTTTGCTTGTTTTTTGGGTGAAATATGACCCATATTTTAGGGTGAAATATGGCTTTAAATTTAATTGTAAGTTTTGTGAGTTCATCTTTTTGCTTTGTATCACATACTAAACTTTCAGCTGCTCTCATTTCTTTGCAGACTGATATTGATGGTCCAGATCCAGCATATGTAGCAGCACCCAAGCCAAAGCCTGTATTTGGTGTCTCCCTTCAAAAACTGAGGGTCAGGGGACAGATGCGGCAGGGCGTTCCTGTGGTGCTCATGCAGATGGTGGAGTTTTTGGAAAAATATGGTAAGAGTTGTGAGCGTTTTTGAAAGTGCTCAGTTTGTTGTTTCCTTCTTCAAATGAATACATGATGTAAGCTAACTGCATGATTTGTATTATCTTAGAACTGTACATTTCTGAAATACATCACTTGGACAGATTTACCTTCTGATAACAGATCACTCTAAATTGTAATGTAGAAACATGCATTTTTTGTAAAGCTGCTTTGAAACGATATGCATTGTGAAAAGCGCTATACAAATAAATGTGAAATGAAATATGGTTTGTGCTTGAAGGTCTCCATCAGCGTGAATTGTTCCGTGCCAGCGGATCAGAGGCACGGCGCATTGCGTTGAGGGAAAGTCTGGATCGTGGGGAAGTTCCGGCTTTTCGCAGCGATGATGTCCACGCCGTGGCCTCTCTGCTGATTCTCTTCCTGGGAGAACTGCCCCATGGACTCATCCCAGACAGGGATGCCAGACGGCTCTTGAGAGTCTATACAAGTGCGTTCACATTCGAGAATATTCTTATTTTCTCACCAAGGTTTCTGCAAATATGACCAAATCTGTTTTGATTCTCTGTTGACCCTGCAGAAACCAAAGGGGATTCTTTGAACCTCAAGCGTGCAAAGAAAGTCCTGTACTGTTACGCACCTGAAACCTTCAACATCCTATCCCTGCTCATCCACTTCCTGTCCCGGGTCGCTGCCCAGTGTCATGTCAACCACATTTCATCAAAGGACTTATCCAAAGTTTTTGGACCCTGCATCTTTCAGTGAGTGTTTGAATGTAGCCTATATATATTATGCTGTTTCGTCAATCAAATGAGGGGGGAAAAAATCAGCTTTTTGCTAATAATTTGTTAATTAATAAGTCAAGCCTAAATTGGCACTTTAAAATATATATACATGCTGCTGTTTGTTGACTTTAAACAGCCCTTATGAAAACCCAACATGAACATGTTTATTTCCAGTAACAATTTACAATAATAATAAATGGAACAATTCCAATAGGGTCCTCACACCATCGGCGCTCAGGCCCTAACAAGGTCTCGTTAGTTAACATTAGTGAATGCATTAACTAGCATTAACTTAATAAGTGATATATTAGTAATAGTATATATTAATCTTTGTTAATGCTAGTGTTACGGAACACGGACTGATACGGATGGTGAGTAAAACACAACCAGGTTATTGAACAGTTAGAGTGAATATGAGATGTGACAATGCAGATCACAGGTAGCTAAAAGAATGCATAGAGAGTCCGAGTCCAAGTTAGCGTTGATGGTAATCATAGTAATAGTAGTTTGGTGTTGCCTTACAGGTTAACGAGGAAGAGACACAGGAGACTGGATATTAGAGGCGCAGGAGAATTGACGTGGAACGAACACAGGAGGTTGGTAGGGAGCTCAGTATCATAGGGAACATACAAGTAGTCATATGCGTAGTATTAGTAAGTTGAAATTAATGTTAACTAAGATTAATAAATGATTTAGAAGTATTTTTATTGTTAGGTCATGTTAAAGGGATACTCCACTTTTTTCGGAAATATGCTCATTTTACAACTCCCCCAGAGTTAAACAGTTGAGTTTTACCGGTTTAGATTCCATTCAGCCGAACTCCGGGTCTGACGGTACCACTTTTAGCATAGCTTAGCATAGATCATTGATTCTGATGAGTCCAGTAGCATTTCTTTCAAAATGACCAAAGAGTTTCAATATTTTTCCTATTTAAAACTTGACTCTTCTGTAGTTAAACCGTGTACTAAGATCGACGGAAAATGAAAAGTTGCGATTTTCTAAGCCTATATGGCTAGGAACTACTCTCATTCCGGCGTAATAATCAAGGAACTGTGCGGCCGTACCATGGGTGCAGCAGGCGTAGTGATATGACACAGCGCCTAAAAATAGTCCCCAGCTCGGTAACTTCTTCCAACGTGACCGGGACTAAGTTTGTCTAACCTATTAGACCTATTTTCAGGCGCTGCGTCATATCACTACGCCTGCTGCACCCATGGTACGGCCGCACAGTTCCTTGATTATTACGCCGGAATGAGAGTAGTTCCTAGCCATATAGGCTTAGAAAATCGCAACTTTTCATTTTCCGTCGACCTTAGTACACGGTTTAACTACAGAAGAGTCAAGTTTTAAATAGGAAAAATATTGAAACTCTTTGGTCATTTTGAAAGAAATGCTACTGGACTCGTCTGAATCAATGATCTATGCTAAGCTATGCTAAAAGTGGTACCGTCAGACCCGGAGTTCGGCTGAATGGATTCTAAAACGGTAAAACTCATCTGTTTAACTCTGGGGGAGTTGTAAAATGAGCATATTTCCGAAAAAAGTGGAGTATCCCTTTAAAGGGATAGTTCACCCAAAAATGAGCTAAAATTAGCCTGGTGTATAGGTGTATATGACATTCTTCTTTCAGACGAATACAATCAGAGTTACATAAAAAAATGTCCTGGCTCTTCCAAGCTTTATAATGGGAGTGAATGGCTGTTTGTCTTTGGAAGTCCATCAAAACGCATCCATCCATGATTAAAGTCGAAAGATACTGACCTTGGTCTTTATCAATCCCTCCTCTCTTCCTTCTCTGCTAATATCTGTACTGCTAAAATGACTTACTATCACAACAAAATTAACAATTCTTCAGACTCTCGCATGCTTTTCAAAACCTTCTCCTCTCTTCTCAACCCTCCTCCTCCTTCATCAACACTAACAGCTGACGATTTTGCTACATTCTTTATAAATAAAACAACCACCATCAGCGACCAATTTACCAATCCACAAACTGACACACACATTCTACCCTCCTTCTCTCTACTTTCAGAGACAGAAGTCTCCAATCTCCTCCTCTTCAATCGCCCTACCACCTGTCCGCTTGATCCTATTCCCACTAACCTACTTCAAGCCATTTCATCCTCAGTTGTACCCGCACTCACACACATCATAAACACCTCTCTTCACACTGGTACCTTTCCCACAGCATTTAAGCAGGCTAGTGTAACCCCACTGCTTAAGAAACCCACTCTAAATTTAAATAACCCACTCCTTCCATTCGTCGCGAAAACACTTGAACGAGTTGTTTTCAACCAGATCTCTTCCTTCCTTACACAGAACAACCTCTTGGACAACAATCATTCTGTTTTCAAAAGCGGCTCCTCAACTGAGACTACCCTGCTGAAGCTCTGAGACTGGCAAGAGCAGCTTCCAAATCCTCAGTTCTCATCCTGCTGGATCTGTCTGCTGCCTTTGACACAGTTAACCAACAGATCCTCCTGTCAATCCTAAAGATGAAGGGCATCTCGGGAACCGCACTCCAATGGTTCAAGTCTTACCTCTCAGGTAGGTCCTTTAGGGTATCGTGGAGGGGTGTGGTGTCTAAGACCCAACATCTAGCTACTGGAGTGCCTCAGGGCTCAGTGCTTGGACCACTTCTCTTCTCCATCTACATGACATCACTAAGATCTGTGACTCAGAAACATGGCTTTTCCTATCACTGCTACGCTGATGACACACAACTCTACCTCTCATTACAGCCTAACGATCCGACGGTAGCCGATCGTATCTCAGCCTGCCTGACAGACATTTCTGGCTGGATGAAGGACCATCACCTTCAACTAAACCTTGTGAAGACAGAGCTTCTGGTCCCAGCCAACCCAACACTCCATCACAACTTTACCATTCAGCTAGGCTCGTCATCCATAACTCCATCAAGGTCAGCCAGGAACCTTGGAGTGGTAATTGATGATCAATTGAACTTCACAGACCACATTGCTAGAACTGCCCAGTCATGTAGATTTGCCTTGTACAACATAAGGAGGATCAGGCCCTTCCTATCAGAACATGCTACACAACTCCTTGTCCAAGCGCTAGTTCTATCCAGACTGGACTATTGTAATGCTCTCCTGGCTGATCTTCCAGCTTGCACGGTCAAACCTCTGCAACTGATCCAGAATGCCACAGCTAGAGTTGTCTTTAACGAGCCGAAGAGAGCACGTCACTCCTCTCCTCACAAAACTGCACTGGTTGCCAGTTGCCGCTCGCATCAAATTCAAGTCACTGACGTTTGTCTACAGAACAACCACTGGTTCTGCTCCCTTTTACTTAAACTCATTACTTCGGACTTATGTGCCATCCAGAAACTTGCGCTCTGCAAGCGAACAACGTCTTGTGGTGCCATCTCAAAGAGACACAAAATCTCTTTCTTGGACCTTTATCATGACTGTTCCCTGCTGGTGGAATGACCTGCCAAACTCAACCAGAGCTGCTGAGTCCATAGCCACTTTCAAGAAACGGCTGAAGACGCTTCTTTTTCGACAGCACTTGATCCAGTAATACTAACACTTTCTCTACTATTCTATTCTATTCTGTTCTATAATAATAATAATTAAAAAAATATTAAAAAAATTAACATTTACTGCGTAGGGGTGTAAATCGGAGCCTACATGACGATTCGATACGATACCGATTTCTTAAGCCAACGATTCGATTATTTTCGATACTTCAGAATTCCCCGCGATACGATTCGATTCGATTCAATACTAGATTTTTACATGATATCTATTAAGTTTCAAATAAATCAACAAAAATAATAAATAATTTGCCTTTTATTGAGAATACAGAATACAATTGCATGTCACAAAGAAATTGTTTTTCCATCTCCACGAATTAGACGAGTGTTGTTCATTATGTCACCTTGTTGAGGTAAATTGTAGTTTTCCTTGCTTTACCCCGGTCTTAAAGTAAAAAAGATGACTGAAAAATAGTAGAATTGAATTAAATACATTTA
The DNA here is from genome assembly GCF_951802725.1 of Rutilus rutilus. Classification (NCBI taxonomy): domain Eukaryota; kingdom Metazoa; phylum Chordata; class Actinopteri; order Cypriniformes; family Leuciscidae; genus Rutilus; species Rutilus rutilus. Next base: position 24,365,934 of record NC_140229.1, on the reverse strand, counting down.
TGGTGAGATTACTACAATTTATTTAATTAAACGCACTTATGGTGAAACTACTACATTTTCATGTCAATCTGTGTTCATTTTGACCACGAAACATGCGCTGTCACTTTAATTCAGCGTTTGCAGCACAGCATAAATAGACTCGGTGCGGAAACGATCTCTGCACTGCTGTATAAGCACCGCAACCGGAACGGATCGACGGACTGCAACCGCGTGCAGTGTGAAAGCTCTGACCTGTTAACATGGGTACTGAAAAAAATACGCACCGCATACGCATTGCAAACGGAGTATGTGTGAAACGGGCGCAATCAGACAAACGGCAACTCTTACCATTGCTCCATCTGTTTTCCTGAAGCCAAAATACTTCCACACCCATGACTTAACGCCGACTGGAGTGTGTAACATTTCACTTTCATTGCCAGCTCGCTCTGACGGATCCATCGCTCTTGAAAGTCAGACTCAACAATGTGTGTGAACATAGATAGACTGTGAAACGTAAGTAACGCGTGTGAAGCGGTGTGAAGTAGAAGACAATAGTGAGGTTAGCGCCACCCGCAGCTTAGTAGGTTGTACGCATATGTCGGAGCAGATGCTGAAAATAGACAGGCGGCAAAATAAACACATTAATCGATACTCTTGCGGACGCATCGATGCATCGAATCGTTGGCTGTATAATCGATGCATCGATACGAATCGATTAATATTTACACCCCTATTACTGCGTTAGATTAAACTGAGAAGGGTCATAGCACTTGCACATTGTTGTCCTACTATTAGTTTAACTGCTTCTATTGTTCTCATTTGTAAGTCGCTTTGGATAAAAGCGTCTGCTAAATGAATAAATGTAAAGTGCTCCACACGGCTCTGGGGGTTAATAAAGGTCTTCTGAAGTGAAGTGATGCATTCGTGTAACAAAAATAACTAGCTTACGGCAGACGGCCGTAAGCTTCAATTTACGGCGAAAGACTATCCCTTGAACTTGACGCACATCATAATGACAAACGCGGTTGCCCAGTCCTGTTTGTTTGAACCGCGAGAGGCGTCAAAGCTCACGCTACTCCTACATTCTACGTCATACATCAAGTGTTTCTCTTCTGGCGTAAGTTGACTTGCGTATGGCCGTCTGCCGGAAGCTAGTTATTTTAGTTAAAAGTTTTAAATATAGATATTGTTCTTACATGAACGCATCGCTTCACTTCAGAAGACCTTTATTAACCCCCCAGAGCCGTGTGGAGCACTTTAATCATGGATGGATGGGCTTTGATGGACTTCCAAAGACAAACAGCCATTCACTCCCATTATAAAGCTTGGAAGAGCCAGGACATTTATTAATATAACTTCGATTGTATTCGTCTGAAAGAAGAATGTCATATACACCTATGTCATATAAAGAACAATGTTATATACACCTAGGATGGCTTGAGGGTGAGTAAATCATGGGCTAATTTTCATTTTTGGGTGAACTATCCCTTTAACTGATGTTACCTTGTTGTAAAGTGTTTCCTCATTTCCTGTATTTGCAGTGTTCCTGACAGCAACTTCAAGCCAATGGAACAGCTGCTGTGCACTTATCTTACACAGCACCTTATAGACAGCGTCACATTCCTGCTTCCCAACATTTACCCTCCCGAACCCTGCCGTGATGCGCTCTCCACAGGGGACTGCGCCCCGCCACCAGCGCTGCCGTCCAGTCTGAGCGTGGGTGGAGCCAAGAGAGCAAATTCACCTGTCTCATCCATCAGGTATGAGCTCAGCAGCTCAGCTATCTGCTTCCATTTTATTATTATGTTAGTAAATGTCAGCAGGCAAGATGTCTTCGCAGGAAGTGAGTCTTCTTTCTTCTCTCACTTTTAGATTCCATCTTTTAGATATGGAATAGATTTATTTACTACTGGTAAACTGGGTATGTATGCCAAGACTCATGATTATCTCTCTTCTTTCAGGCCTGTTGCAGAAGAACGTGTGTAGGACCGTGCTGCAAATAAGCACAAACAGTCTTTGCACAGAAAAAAAGACCCCCAGCACATATACAAAAATAAAATAAAATAAAAAACAAAAAATGTAATAATTTCGATAAAATGATTAATATATTGTAACTAATAATATATTGTCCTTTAGTCTAATCACAACATGGGAACCTTTCAAATCAGGCAATTTAAAGGATGACAGGGATTATCTTCAAATGTATTGTTGAAAACAGTGAATTTACACAAGCCCTTCTGTGATAATCTGTAGACTGTAAGCAGTGGAGCCTTAAATGCCCTTATTGGTTCAAAAATTATTATTATAAACATAAGTGCAACTTTGGACAGTTGGTGGCGCTAGAGGGATTGAGTTAGAGACTACAAAATTGCTATGGTTAATGTTGAGACTGACATCTGTGTGCTAAATTTCATAACTTTCCTGCAAGCGGTTCTATAGGCTGCCAATGCCGAAGAAGAAGAAGAAGAAAAAAATAAAAAAAGTAGTTGTTGTTGTTGCCTGGAGAGTTCAGTGGCCCAGAAAATCAATCCTCCATTGGGTCGCATTCAGATCTCAGGGTGTTTTATTTTAATTTCAATTTTTTGCTGGATATATTTAGACATAAACGAATTGTAATGTGCATACACAAAGATATATGTATATATATTCCTGACATAAAACTGGAAATCTACCCAATGAATTCTGTATAAAATGATTTAGAAAATGCCACATCTAATCTAGTCATCATCGTCAACTGTGATTGCTCCAGTCTGCCTAGCGCTGAGAAGAGTAACAGATACCACGTGACTACGGTGCTCTAAGCGCATTAATATGCCGTTTCAGCCATACACATAATAAATACTTTTTACACCGGTATTTATTATGTCTATGGTTTCAGCCACCGGTCTAGACGATCGTTTGTACCTTTCTAAATAATGACACTGAAGTTTAACAGGCATTTAACCGAAATACAAAATTTGGCCTACAAAAAAAAAGTCATCCCTGCAGGATATTGCTCTTTGTTTAAAGGTTGTATCAGCGATCTCAGGCCCAAAAAAGGCCCAAACATAAATGATCACATTCATCTAATCTTTCCAAACGATCCGCTAGCTGCCCGCCCCATAAGCATGCCGTCAAAAAACCGCGTCTCTGTAGGGAGCCTAGGCTCTGCGATCTGCACACAAAAACAACTGGTTTCACCAACCACTCAAAACCAAAATAAATAGTGTTCCAACCAATCACCGACAGCGACAGGGGTGGGTGTTGTGAGGTTTTGCGCTCGTGCACGGCTGCACGTGAAGTCGGAGAACACGAGCGCAAAACCTCACATCATGAATGTGATCATTTATGTTTGGGCCTGAAATCGCCGATACAACCTTTAAAGGGATAGTTCACCCAAAAATGAAAATTCTATCATTGTTTACATTACATTGTTCACCCTCAAGTTGTTCCAAACCTGTATGAGTTTCTTTGTTCTGCTGAACACAAAGAAAGATATTTGGAAGAATGTTTGTAACCAAACAGATCTCGGTCCCCATTGACTACCATAGTATTTTTTTTTCCTACTATGGAAGTCAATGGGGACCGAGATCTGTTGATTACAAACATTCTTCCAAATATCTTCCTTTGTGTTCAGCAGAACAAAGAAACTCATACAGGTTTGGAACAACTTGAGGGTGAGTAAATGATGACAGAATTTTCATTTTTGGGTGAACTATCCCTTTAAGCTGTCCGATCTTGTCTTAACAAACCATTATTTTGTTAAGCTGTTTCGTAGTCCTTCCTCCTTTTGATTCTGGATTCTCTCTTCATCTTGTTTTGTTCAATAAACACAGCCTGTGATTAGATATGGCTCAGCTACTCTCCTTCCAGCACCCATTTTCACAGGAACAGGATTGGGAAACAGCGTTTTAGGGGTTGTACATCAACCAGTTGCTTAGATCTACCAATAGTCAATGCTTTGTGTCTGTGTGGTTGTGGTTGTGAATCACTCAGGGGAAATTTACCTTCCTGGATGACAAGGGTCAAAGACAAATAAGTGTCCAAAGGAAAATGATTTAAAAAATGTTCTACTCTCTATATTCATGCAGGTTTCATATAGTTTTGAAAGAAAATCGATTTTCAAGAAAAGTTTCAATCTAAAGTCTCTAAATATGTTGTGGTGAAGCCATCGAGTAAAAATTCATATTTTATTTGGTTTCACTTTACTTTGATGGTCCCTTTAAATCATTCCATTGACTTTAAGTAACGTTGCGCCAACATGTCGACTAACTCTCACTAGAGTATTAGTAGACTGGTAGGGTTAGGGTTAGAATAAGTTATAGTCAGTATAATGTCTGTTGAGGACCATCACAATAAATAGTTATCAGATATTAAGCAGCACGAATGATATTTTTCGTATCATTTAAACGCCAAAACGAGTTTTTGCGTACATATAATACGCAGTTTTCGCGTGCATATGATACGCACTTTATGGCGTCTAATATGCACGCCCTCCTCATCCCTAATCCTACCCAAGGGGTTTACAGTGCGTATCATTTGAATGATACGATAAATATCATTCGTGCTATAGATACGCACTTTCATGAGATCGTGTTGGATAACAAACAGGTCTGATTTTAAAACGGTTTCATCTCAAATCGATATCTCTTATCCCCATAATTATTTATGTGGTGAAATGCTGTGGTATGAACTTACCATATCCATTAAATCTCAGTCTAGTTTGAACTTGCCGCTTGCTAGCAACTGCTCTCACAATAATGATTTCCTTGTTTTGTTTCTGCAAGTTTCGAAATGTTAGTCATACCACATGACTTTGTTGGTTTATTATAAATGATCATTTCATTGACTCAAAAAAAAACAAAAAAAATATGGAAGGCTTAGTTTATTATGGGAGTCATACGTTTTGTAAGCTTATAAATAATTTATTAATAAAAGTCACAGGCTTAGGCACTTCCTTTGTAAGCAAAAGACAGACGTGTCTTTAAAGTACAAAACACTCAGTGTTTTAGAGCACCAATTTGCTTCCTTTGTTCTGCTTGCAAAAGCCTCATTAACAAACTAATCCACCCACTGTGCACTCTTCAAAATGAAACGTGACCTCACGTCCTCCATCTATTCAGTAAAATCATGAAGATCGTCAACCACTTTGTTGTCAAACCCAATACAAATGTCTGAGGCAACTTAATAATGCAAGTCGTTCCTTCACATAACTGCCCTTTTGCATGAAGGCATTTCTGTGTATTTAATGAAGTGTGTGTTTTCCATTTATCAAAGTGCCTTTATTGGCCAGGTTTCCAAGGCTTTCTTGTCACAGGTCATTTGTATGACCATATGAGCAGATTTTTTTTTCCTTCCGTTTCAAAGCCTCTGCACAATTGCACATTATTTTCAAATAATCTAGGCATCCTTATTCATTTTTTTTAATGATTATGATCAGTATATTTTATTGTGTGTAGGTCATACTAAGCAAATTAGAATGGTTTCATATCATCATCATCTGGGAAAGAGCCAGAAAATGTACTCTATGAAGCCTTGAGTGATAAAGCTACCATCATTATGTTGCTTCATGCACATTTCGCAACACTTTTAAAGCGAAACGTCCAGTTAGTCGCTCTAAAAGCACATTCAGTTTGATCCGAAACAGATGACTGTGAATCTGGCAACGTTTGATTGTGTAGGTTGTTGTACATACAGTATCATGGCTGTTCAGAAATGAAATGTCCGCTGAATGGCACTAAAAGGTTAATGTTCTATCGTGTTTGAAAATAACGTACCTCCTACACTAAACCCTACCATTAACCTAACTGATAGTGTTAACTAAAGCATGCAAGAGATTAAAAAACACATTTACTGAAGCAAACACAGCATTTTAGCTGCTTTACAAGTGTTTCAGCTCTTTTTTGTGTGTTTCACAGAACTTACTGTATACCAAAGCACTTCACATTGCAAGTGCAATGCTGTATCAGGTGAGCAGTCGGGCAAGTTTATACATCAGAAAAACCATATAAAGCTGGTGGTGTGATGCAAACATCAAAATGTATTACTTCACAAATCATGCATCATGTTAAAAAGTGTTTTGAGTTCATAACCTATTGTGAAATGTGCATAGACTGTAAAAAAAATATGGATGTAGTGTCCGTGACGTCACCCGTAGGTTTCTGAAGAGCATTTTTGAAGCCCAATGTGGGCAGAGCCGACCGTCGCCATCTTTGATATAAAGCGGCAATCCTCCTGTCACTCAAGTGGCCACGCCCTTAATTATGCAGAACTTTAAGGCGTAATATAAATTAAACGGATGAGTTAAAAGAAATTTCACCCCCTCATAGTTGTCATGAAGGGCAAAATTAGATATTTAGACCAAAATCACGTTTTGTAAAAGGTTGTAAACACATTTTTTTTCTGCTGTAAAGTTGGGCATTTTAACATGGGGGATCTATGGGATTGACTCTCTTTTGGAGCCTGTCTCTCGCGCCCAGATGATGAATTGCAGTTTAAGTCACTTCGGTGTTGGTTTCAAGAGAGATCAGAAGGTTGCCGCTTGGTAATCTGCCCCTGTAATCATAATTTTCGTAAAAAGGAATAAAAGTTGTTGGTGTTTTACTGCCACTAGTGATCATTTCAGGTGGAAACTGCATTGGTTTGTACGTGTTTGGAGTTTTCAAAAAATGTAGGGAGAGGCACGTTTTTTTTCAATGAGCCTATGTTGAAAATATCAATTCCCACCTTCCCAGACTTAACCCTTCAAATATCCTGATTCTTCTGGAACCCCTTAGGGGAGTTTCCTTGGATAAAAGGGTTCCTGTTTTGCGTCCTGTTAGCCTGTAAATGGTTCGGCCTTCTCACCAACACGTGTTCCCGCGGTCCACGCACTCTAGTAAACAGTGTCAGCTGCGCTCATGCACGGTGATAGAAGGCTGTAAGTTTCATAAACACATGAGAAGTCTCAAAGCACTTCTAATGAGCAAATATTTACAATATAATTAACTAATTCAACTACATAGCGACAAACAGACGGCAATCTTAAGTGTCAGCACAATGCCAGACTTTGGAAACTTTGGCCAGTGCGTTTCCACATGAAGTCCTTGCTTGATGTGATTAATAGTGTTTGATAGGTATCTGTAATTTTTATGTTTATAACCCTTATAAGTGTTCCATAATTATTTGAAGGGAAGCAGCTGTGAAGGACGACGCAGAGGACTTGGCTCAAGCGTTCCTTTAGATGTACTTCAAGCAGATACACTGTTGTAAATGACTAATTTGGAGATAGCAGCATAATAAACATAAAATAAACAATACGACTGGGAATCTGAATTCATCTTAGGAGGAAGTTTGCAACATATGGTGCATCCATGTCCTCTTGGGAAGTTTGTATTTAGTAAGGTTAAAGTTTTTAGTTTTGTTATGAAGTCGTAATTACAACATCAGGTTTATTTAAATCACTTTGGTCAGAGCAAAATTGCACTTTATTCTGATGGTCCCTTTAACACATTCTGTTGACTATAAGTAGTAACTATGATAGTAGAGTATTGGTAGACTGGTAGGGTTGGGGTTAGAATAAGATGACATGTAGTTTCAAAGTTACTTATAGTTAGAATAATGTTCAAAAGGGACCATCAAAATGAAGTGTTGCCAATGGCGATGTATCTTTTCTACAAAAAAACCGATGAATAAAGTGACTTTTTTACATTTTATTCAATTTATGAAGATGTTCTAAACTGAATAATTTTATATTATATTGTATTTGTACAATACTATCTTATTTTGTTCATTGAACTTGAAGAAATTAACTGGAGAAGATAGTAAATAAGGTGAAGCCTATCTACATACACACTTGCCACGGACCAATAGTTACCAGTTGGAGAGTGTCTGTAAAGTTAACTCTGTCAAGCTATTTCGAACTCCTGAAACAAACTCCAAACTTAGTTTTGGCCTGAGTTGTTCTAAATGACGTCACAACAGTTCCTTCAACGATTTAGCTTACAGTATATCAGGGACGTGATGCGCCCCCAACTCAAAAACTCTGGGCTCAAAGAAAACCAAATAATTTTCCACACATAATTACAACATTGTTGCTGTGCGTTCAACTTGAAAGTACTGAAGTATATTTCTGTACTTCTAGGGAATCATGCACCAGCCGAGCGCTGCCATTGAGATTAGTGCTAATGCTTATACTTCCTACGGGTATTAGACCTCCTTGGAATCGACTAAACTTTGCAAAGATTAAAAAAACTTTAATAATGTAATATTATTAGTTGAATCATATATCACATTTGGATAGTGTAGATGCTGTTTTCAATTTTACAACAAATAAAACACTCCCTAGGTCAAAGCGTTAGCCTGTCAAACCCCCAGAATTAACTTATCCGCTTCCTACAAACTTCTCACACATCTGGATGGTCCACTTTAATTGTTTCAAGATGGTACGCACACAAACAACACGAGGACGTTCCTGTATGCTTGCTAACAGTTGTATTATACTGTTTACTGCCATAATAGCAAATGTAGGTAAACAGTTTGCATCAGTGAATTGTTATGTGGACATTCTATCATGTCTATGCTTAAATATACAGTTATTTTTGTTACACTTAAAATGGTATAGTTCCTCTCAAAGTTTGAAGATAGTCACTACACACTTCCTCCATGAGTATTCATTTATCAAAGTTGCCCCAACATGATGAGGTGGTGCTATCGTATTTTACGAGGTCGTTTTATCCCAGAGCAGATGTTTGCAGAGAGATGAGGCTGACTGGAGGTCTATAACAGCTTCTAAAACATGTACGCAGACAGTAGGGTCATTCTTGTTATGCAATACAGTCTGTCTTCATTATTTATCTTTTAAAATCTCAATTGAAAAGTCTGGTTAGTCTGGTCTGTTGGTTTGTTTAAAGAGGCATGCTTTTAAGCCAACCAAGACCAGACAAGATGCTTATTTAAGTAGCATTTTCAGCAGGGAATGGTATCAACGTTTCAAAAAATGGTTAAAAATGGAGATCATTTCAGATTGACACCGTCATGCAAGCTAACTGTCAATCCCTCACTCTTTAGCTCTTTTATTTCCATACTGTTGCACTTCTTTAACATTTAAATTAACAATTTGATTCAATGCACTTATTGTGTATATACACGTTTTTTTTTTTTTTGTGAATGTAATTGCAGCTGTAACTAATTTATGTTATTACATTTATAATTACACAGTCGACCCTTCCCTTACATCAGGGGTTTTCAAAGTCAAAGACAGTGGGCCTCACTTTTGACACAACATACACAATGGCACCTCCACACCCCCAATTGTTATACATTTTCAAAAGCGATCAGTGGTCAACGGATTCTCGTCTTGTGTCCCTAATCTACGACTCCTGTTTGTCACTGTTATCATCTTTATCTTGATTACAATTGTCATCCAGAAAACTTTACTTGCGCGACACTGGTTTGCTTTATCCAACCGAGAGATGTAGTTTAAGTATCACATGCTCATGCAGCGGTTGTGTGTTTTGAGCTGGTGTTCAGTCTGTACACAGAATAGAAGAAAGATTGTGCTCTGAAATGGTTTAATAAAGGATTCGGCCTCTCTAAACCACTCCTTTCTGAGAGCCTAATCTGCTCTCTGATTGGTCAGATGGCCCAGTCTGTTGTGATTGGTTTACTCTGCTCTGATTGGTCAGATGGCCCAGTCTGTTGTGATTGGTCTACTCTGCTCTGATTGGTCAGATGGCACAGTCTGTTGTGATTGGTCTACTCTGCTCTGATTGGTCAGATGGCCCAGTCTGTTGTGATTGGTCTACTCTGCTCTTATTGGTCAGATGGCCCAGTCTGTTGTGATTGGTCTTTTGGAAGTGCATGCAGAGTATATTTGCTTTCTCAGCACAGAACACAGTGTTTTCTTTACAACATGAACCAAACTCTTCCAGGCCTCAGCTTCTGTGTTTGATGGCAGTTCAAAATAAATGTTGTTAGTGAGCAGCCAATGAAGACATAGGCTGGCATTGTGCAAAGTTGTTACAAACCTATAGGTTCAAGCAGGTAGTAAGACTGGAATTACTGACTCGTTTCAGGCAATTCAGAATCAGTTCTTTGTTTTTGGAGACAACAACTCCATTTATCTGGACTTTGATCTTTGAAACTTTGCAGACCTTTTACATTCACAAACAGCCATATTACATACTGCATGAAATGTAACATTCGAAAAAAGCATAAAAGGGGCACATTACGCCTAACCATACCACCAAACCTTTCCCTAACCTTACCCGTATCCCACCAAAGGGGGTTGGAATCAGGCGGCAAGGAAGTCAACCGGAAGTTGAAGCCGGCCGCGTGCCGCCATCTTGTAGCAGAACTTCACCTGCAGTTAGCATCCCATTGACTCCCATTCATTTTGGCGTCACTTTGACAGCGAATAACTTTACATCTGAGGCGTTTAAAGACTCCATTTGTCCATTATTTATTTCTAAAGAAACACGACAATGTATAAAATGCTCCATTACCTTGTAGCTTATGTTATGGCCCCGTAGAAGCAGTTTTTGTAAAAGTAGGCTAACGATTGCGTCATAACCACGCGACTCTCTGTCGCACAGTAGAGAGATTACCGTATGGACGGGAGGAGAAGCTCGCGGGCAATCGGGGGACGCAGAGGCAAAATGACAATATAATTAATCAGAATACCTATAGCAAAAGTTGCTCCTGCTCCAAGCTCATGGACAGCTCCTACTCACACTCTCCGTCTCTGCAAGATTCGGAAGGGAATGATTCAGATTTCTCTTGGCACAGCTACTAGAAGACAGACGGGTTGCTCACGTGGTCCGTGTAACGCTTTGCTTGGTTTGAGTCTGCGCGTCAGAAACGGAAGTGCTAAAAATCGCTAAAATGGGCTTCACTTGTCTCAATTGAGTTCCAATGGGGTCGCTGTGTCCATTTCTTTTACTGTCTATGGTTGGAATACAACATGAATACAATAAGTATTATGTAAATACATAGTAAAGACATCTATAAAGTGTGAGCCATGTGTAAATAACAAGTAAAATATTAAGTTTTAATCATAAAATTGAAGTCCCTGAGTTTAACCAGAGCATACTTCTGACATATCATTTTACACAAATACTTGCTTAAAATTAGTATTCATGAGATGTGATTTAAGTTACAGAGTTCAAAAGGTACTACATAACAAAATTGATCCAGTAAATGACAGGAAATAGTTTGAGTGGTTTCAGGACTAGGCCCAAAACTTTTTTCTTGGAAAAATCCTGCTCAAGTTGCACGGCTAAATGGGCAAATGAGGTGCATGTGTGCGAGACCCTGGATTGTAAATGTAACATTAACCTGCAAGCGGCGAGGATGACATCCCATCAGTGTCTCGTCTCCAGGCACTGAATCAGAATGGTGATTATTCTGGCGACAAACGTGGTGAGGCGATAGCCTGATTTACATCTTCGAGAACAATTGACGTGCATGACTGTGTCGGATTACTCTTCAGATATGGTAAGTTGTATTAAATATTAAATTTGCCATGACAAAACAGACTCCTGCTTATTCAGTCATATTGATACATATTTAAAGATGTCATGAAAACCAAATCCAATCTATTTACTTTCTCAATACATGTTCATGGTTCATATATTCAATCCAACAACAGTCGGGGTAAACTTCATTATTCAGCTGTGTTAGAAATGTATTCATAGGATACACTTTGACTTGTCTTTGTGCATTGTGTTCTGTGATTTGGTCTGATTTTAGTAAAGCTTCTTTTAAAGATCAGCAAAAAATTTAACATATAACGTTATTCCATTATTATTTCACTGTTACTACATTATTACATTGTTGTTACATTATTTAATTGTATTGTCGTGCTTATTAAATAATGGCATAGTATATATACTTTACTAGACAGTTTTCATAATTTCATACTGCTGACAGTGTGCAATAGTGCCTCACAAAGTTTCAGAAGAATTGTTCCTTTGGGATACCTTATGGACTTGTGATAACATTAAGGGCCTTTCATAGTGCAGATGCTGGAATCTCAAGGTCTTTGGTAAAGGTGGATTTATCCCAATGGAATAACATCTCCTCTCTTTGCTGTCCCTCTGTCTTACTCATGTCAAGGATTTCTTTTCCTAAGGGGTTGTGAACTTTAAATCTCAGGGGCCCTAAAGGTGTCAACCAACTCCATCCCTTCTGAACACTTATACATACTCTCCAAGAACATCACAGGACGTTCCCAGAAGGCTGTGTGGATCTATGTTAGGATGTCTGCTTGTACCGCTGACAGTGTGCACTAGTTCCTCACAAATTTTCAGAAAGACTGCTCCTTTGGGAAGCCTCATGGACTAGATATCTGGCGGTGTTGTGATTTTAGTTCCTTTCATAGTGCAGATGCTGGAATCTCAAGGTCTCTTGTAAAGGTGGATTCATCCCAATGGAATAACATCTCCTCTTTTTGCTGATCCTCTGCCTCACTCATGCCACTAACTGTCTTCCAGATTGTCCTTTTAAAGTCTGAACATGCAAGCTAATGAATTTATGTTCCTCTAGGTCATAACAGAGAAAGAGTTTTAAGTCAATTAAAGAATAATGGATATCTCATCTGATTTTCATACATGAAGGTTACATGTACAATTATAATCTCATCGAATTGACTAAATCAGTGTCAGTAAAACACCTGGTTGCATTCAAACACTACGATACAATCTGGTCTGAGAATTCTTCCCACAGTTACCAACACAATAATTCCTGCCAATTTCTTCTGAACCACATCAGGAAATAGTCCCTAAATAAACCTCAGAGAAACAAGAGATGGGGGCTACATTATAAAATCAGATAACAACATATTTGGAAATATCTGTATACATCTGCGATGTCGCCTCTGAATCCATTTCCACGGAAAAGGGGATCTGGTGTTTTAGGCTGGGGTATTATGATAGTGTAAGTACCTGAGGGTACAATCCTTTTTGTGTTTTGCAAAAACATGGTGGACCTAATGGGACAGGAAAATGTTTTATAGTTTTTGGGTTATGCTGACGCACAGAGGACTGTGTACTGCTTTTATTTACACAAGGCACACATGCAACAGTAAAATAATATAAAATTGTGGGGATTGGCTAAGAGAAGACAAAAAACAAACAAACAAAAAAACAGTCTCTTTATTATTATTATAATTATTTTAAAATAATAATAATTGTCTTAATTACTCTTAAATGCTTTATTTGACCTAATACTGTAAATAAAAAATAAATTAAAAAAAACTGCATAAGTTGACTTGTATGACTAATATGTTTTCATGACACTTTATTAGTTCTCTTACGAGAGGTTCTCTCGTATTGCGTAAGCTAGCTTACGCTGCGGGAAAGTCTCCTTTCTCGAGATACTGAAGCCAAAAATTATCCTTAATTTTTTAAATCTTGTCAACGCAGTGCGGCAGCCTGCAGACCTAGGGCAGGCGAATCGCGTGCCCATTGGCTGCTCTGCGGCAACTGCAGCAGCCTATGGCTGAGCCTTGCGCGTGACGTCACGTCCAATGAGCGCGCTTGGCGCGCTTGATGCGTCACAGCCCGTCATTAGGGGTGTGGCTTAGCGTATATAGGCAAGGTACAGAGGCTGCTTCGCTGATTTCTGTCTCTTCAGCGAAGCTCTTCGCATCGCTGATCTCCGAGGAAGCCGCCGTCGAATCAAGCGACCAGCACGCCGAGGATTTCAGCCTGAGGACGCCGGCCGCTCGCCGCCTTCAGCCTTCCCTGCCTGCTGCGCCATCCGGCATATATATCCTTTCCTTGCTCTGTGTTGTGTGTTTTGTGTGTCCGCCGCGACACACTTGCATCTAAAAGAGCGCGAGGCGTTGTTGCAAATGCCTCGCTCATCCTGTGGCTCGTGCAGAGCCGCGCTCAGCGACGGAGACCGCCACGTGGTGTGCGCTCTCTGCCTGGGCTTCTATGACAGCTGAGCGCTCGCCGGAGCCCCTCCCGCGAGCCTCGCTATTTCCTTCTCCCCACCTCCCGACGCGCAGCGGCCGGTTCGCCCGCACTGCCGTCGCCTCAGGGGATGAAGCAGACAGCGCTGTTTTCTTAGACAGCTGCTTTCTCCCCTCTGTCAAGCCGCGCAAACGGCGCCGCTCACAAGGGATGTCAGAAACGGACGGTCTCGGGCTATAGCTTCCTTTACGTTACAAGAAAGCTACCCCCCGGACGACGCACGCCCCTCCCTGCGCTCTCCCCCTCTGTTCGAGCCGCGCAAACGCGCCGCTCACAAGGGATGTCAGGAGTAGACGGTCACGGGCTGGCTTCCTTTACGTTATAAGAAAGCTACCCCGCGTCTCGGTCGCGCGCGTCACTCTCCGGCCACCTCCGTTTCTCACACATTTCTCAGTCCCCTCCTAAGCTCAGGCGACTAGAAATATCAATATTGCAGTAAACGAGCCTGTTCTATTACACGCACGCCTGCAAACATACGATGTCATAGCACATGATGACATCTTCCCGCTCTCTCTCCCTTGTTCGAGCCGCGCAACTGCGCCGTTCTCAAGGGACATCAGAGCGGACGTCACGAGCACCGGCGATAAGAGGAAGAGAGAGTGTTTTCCTCCTCGTATATTCTCAGTCCCCTCCAAGTTCAGGCGGCTGGAAATACTATACTGCAGTAACGAGCCTGTTTTATTACACGCGCGCGTCTGCAAACAAACGCCGAAACGAAACATCGCTCGGTCATATGCTCGCACTAACTAAAAGTTTATGTGTGCTCCTGTGGCTCAGTGGCAGAGCATTGGACTTCCACACGGGAGTCCCGTGTTCGAATCCTGCTCTGGCGGCAGATAAATATTTTTTTCTGCTGGCTTCTCCGAGCTCGCGGCCAGCTTTCTCACATACAGAAAGTGAACCCGTATCCCGCAGGATGGTGCTTGAGTATTTATGAGCGTCTAAACTTATGAGCCATCAAAGCTTCTCGCTCTATCAGTTTCCTATTACACCGATGGTGTTATACGTGTAGAAAATGTGCCCACTCCCACGTGCTCACTGCTACACACAAACACGGTCTCCTCTGTAACGTCCACAGAGCGCACTCTCTTAAAGCGGTCACACGCCGCTTGAGTACTAAGTGTAGGAAATGTGCCCACAACTCTGTGCTCACACCTACCCGTTGCTCGCTCTGCCACTCAGTTACCCCGGGTTGCAGATCCTCTAAAGCTCACCACATTCCAGCTCTAGCCGAAGATAAGTGTAGAAAATGTGCCCACTCTCATGTGCTCACTGCTTCACACAAACACGGTCCCCATGGTAACGCGCTCAGAGCGCTCTCTCTCTTAAAGCGGACACGCGCCGCTCGAGTATTAAGTGTAGTAAATGTGCCCACAACTCTGTGCTCACACATACCCGCTGCTCGCTCTGCCATTCAGTTACCTCGGGTTACAGACCCTCTAAAGCCCGAAACACTCCGGCTCCGGCCGAGGGTGTCATAAGTGTAGAAATGTGCCCACTCCCATGTGCTCACTGCTTCGCACAAACACGGTCCCCATGGTTACGCGCTCAGAGCGCTCTCTCATAGGCGGACACTCACCGCTCGAGTATTAAGTGTAGTAAATGTGCCCACAACTCTGTGATCACACCTACCCGCTGCTCGAGTTGCAACGGCTCAGGCCGAGGGGATATTAAGTATAGAAAATGTGCCCACTCCCATGTGTTCACTGCTTCACACAACATGGTTCCCACGGTAATGCGCTCAGAGCGCTCTCATAAAGCGGAAACACGCCGCTCGAGTATTAAGTGTAGTAAATGTGCCCACAACTCTGTGCTCACACCTACTCGCTGCTCGCTCTGCCATACGGTTACCCCGGGTTACAGACCCTCTAAAGCTTCCAAAACACTGGCCGTGTTATAAGTGTAAACCCTGCGCCCGCTCACGAGCACGCGCACTCACTTTCAGACACTATATCCCCCACGCCGCTCTCGCGCCAGGGGTGTTTGACAGCAAAACGCGCTCCATCCTTCAGGACCGAGCTACTGAACGCTGTACAGCCGGCCAATACTGTTTATCAGCCCCGTGTTCGAGCACCGGCGGCGCGCGCGCCGCCCCATCCTCTCTGATACAGGTTCCCCATCCCGCGCAGCGCGGCGATCTGAACCCAGAGACCATTCGACCCCTAGCTATGCGTGCAAAAGCATGGGAAGCTATTCAGGGCGCGTCAGAATGGGTGTTGAACACTACAAAACACGGCTATTCGCCTCAATTCGCTCGTCGCCCCCCGCGCTTCTAGCGCAGACGGAGACGAAAGTCGGTTTAGAAGCAGCGCATCTGCTTCGAGCAGAAATAGCGAAGCTGCTGCGTAAAGGGGCCATAGAACAGGTTCATCCTTCCTTGAGCGAGTCAGGCTTTTTACAGCCGTTATTTCCTCGTTCCCAAGAAGGACGGAGCTTTAAGACCTATTTTAGATCTGAGACATCTGAACACGGCTCTCATGAGACGGCCGTTCAGGATGATTACAACCAGACAGATCCTTGCGCAGATCCGCCCAGGAGACTGGTTTATCTCTCTCGATCTGAAAGACGCGTATTTCCAGATCCAGATAACCCCCCGTCACAGGCCATTCTTGAGATTCGCCTTCGACGGTCGAGCTTATCAATACACAGTCCTGCCGTTCGGCCTGTCTTTAGCACACCGTACATTTACGAAATGCATGGACACGGCTCTCGCGCCCCTGAAAAGTCAGGGAATGCGAATTCTGAACCATCTGGACGACTGGCTTGTTATAGCGCAGTCAGAGACAGAACTTGTGTCTCACAGAACAGCGCTTCTCAGCCATCTGGAAGGTCTGGGTCTAGCGGTCAATTGGACCAAGAGCTCGCTCTCGCCCCGTCAGTCAATTTCCTTTCTCGGAATAGAACTGGACTCGGTGGCGATGACGGCCAGATTGTCGGAGCAGCGCGCGCGCCGCATCCGGCGCCTCGCCGCATCCTTCAAAGAAGGCAAACGGGTTCCTCTGAAAGCATTTCAGCGCATCCTGGGGCATATGGCCTCAGCTGCAGCAGTGCTTCAGTTGGGTTTACTGCGCATGCGCCCGCTTCAACGCTGGCTAAGAGCGCGCGTATCCCATCGAGCCTGGGCGACCGGTGGCTCGCTAATCAGAGTGACTCAGGGCTGTGTCTCAGCCCTGCAGCCCTGGCTAGCAGCTGAATGGTATCACACTGGAGTGATTATGGGAGTGATTTCACACCGGAAAGTTGTCTCAACAGACGCGTCCAACCTAGGTTGGGGAGCGCTCTTCGAAGGCAGACCGGTCTATGGCCGCTGGTCAGACCAGGGGAATCTCCTACACATAAACTGTCTAGAGATGCTCGCGGTCGAGAAAGCGCTCATGCACTTCCTCCTATTCCTCCATGGTCACCATGTTCTAGTCCGCACGGACAACACGTCAGTAGTGGCCTATGTGAACCACCAGGGCGGTGTCAGATCAAAAAAAAAAAAAAAAAAAAAAGCTCTGCGCCCTGACGGAACGCCTCCTCGTATGGGCTCAGCACTCTCGGCGCTCTCTGAGAGCATCGCATGTGCCTGGCCATCTGAACGAGGGCCCCGACAGACTGTCCAGGGACAACGTTCCCCTGGGGAGTGGTCTCTACACCTCCAAACAGTCCAGTCGCTGTGGCGCCGCTTTGGCAGAGCGAAAGTCGACCTCTTTGCGTCAAAAGACAACGCACACTGCCCAGTATTCTTTTCAAGAGCGAGGACGCGCTGGCCCAGACGTGGCCCAGCGGCCCGCTATATGCTTCTCCCCCGGTCTCTCTGCTGCCTCAGGTCATCGAGAGAGCCAGGAAAGTGCGCCACACAGTGCTCTTCATAGTGATTTACCAGAAGGGGTGATGAACACGATCATACAATCTAGAGCTCCCTCCACGAGGCGGCTCTACACGTCTAAATGGTCGGTGTTTAACAAATGGTGCACTGCCAGAGGGCTCGATCCACAGACATGTGGGGTCTCGCAAGTATTGTGCTTCCTTCAAGAGCTACTGGACGCGGGCAGGTCCCCCTCCACGCTCAAAGTCTATGTCGCGGCCATTTCAGCGCTCTCTGTCTCAGAGCCGGGCCGCGCATTAGGAAGGAACGAGTTTGTCATCCGCTTCCTTAGAGGAGCGAGGAGGATGAACCCCCCGCGACCCCCTTCGGTTCCTATGTGGGATTTTTCACTGGTCTTAGACGCCCTGAAAGCACATCCCTTTGAACCCCTGGAAACTGTGGATATGAAATACCTCACGCTCAAAACCGTTTTTCTGATAGCACTGTCTTCAGTAAAACGTGTGGGAGACCTTCACGCGTTATCCACTAACGCTGCGTGCCTCGAGTTCGGACCCAATGACTCTAAAGTTATTCTCAGACCGAGGCATGGGTATGTCCCCAAAATTTTGGGCACTCCCTTCAGAGCGCAGGTCATTTCCCTTTCAGCCCTGCCGAATGCTGGCTGCGAGGCAGATAGTAATCTCCTCTGCCCAGTCAGGGCGCTGAGAAGCTATATTTCACGCTCCGCCGCCTTCAGGCGTTCAGAGCAGCTCTTTGTTTCGTTTGGTGGGCGCACCAAGGGTCTCGCCGCCTCGAAACACACCCTATTCAGATGTATAGTTGACGCTATCGCAGCTGCTTACGCATCTAAAAACCTGCAGTGCCCTTTGGGCATTCGGGCGCACTCCACCAGAGGCATGGCCTCATCGTGGGCGTGGTCCAGTGGGATTCCCATTCATGACATTTGTGCAGCGGCAGGCTGGGCCTCCCCTTCCACATTTGTTAGGTTTTACAACCTGGAAGTTCCCGCTTTGCAGGCCAAAGTGTTATCAGCCTAAGTCTCGCGTAGCCAGCCCACTGTCTGTGCGCGGGCTATGTTGCTGATTTAGCTCTACTGGTTGAGCTGCACTATGTGGGAAGTGTCAGTTGGACCGGCTGTGCCGCTCCCTGCCCCATATTATGTGCTTGTGTACTGTGGTATCTTGGCCGCCCAGCTCCACTTCGCGTTCCCTGGGCTCCCCATGGGATTCATTCAGGATGCTGGGCGCGCGCACGGCGTTGACAAGGGTGTTCCCGCAGCGTAAGCTAGCTTACGCAATACGAGAGAACCTCTCGTAAGAGAACGTACTCGGTTACTAACGTAACCTCTGTTCTCTCTAGAGAGGGAACGAGTATTGCGTAACCCGCCGTGCTCTCGCCACGAGCTCATTTCGCTTCATGCGACAGAAACCAGCGAAGCAGCCTCTGTACCTTGCCTATATACGCTAAGCCACACCCCTAATGACGGGCTGTGACGCATCAAGCGCGCCAAGCGCGCTCATTGGACGTGACGTCACGCGCAAGGCTCAGCCATAGGCTGCTGCAGTTGCCGCAGAGCAGCCAATGGGCACGCGATTCGCCTGCCCTAGGTCTGCAGGCTGCCGCACTGCGTTGACAAGATTTAAAAAATTAAGGATAATTTTTGGCTTCAGTATCTCGAGAAAGGAGACTTTCCCGCAGCGTAAGCTAGCTTACGCAATACTCGTTCCCTCTCTAGAGAGAACAGAGGTTACGTTAGTAACCGAGTACGTTAATATGCATTAACTAATGTTAAAGGGAAAGTTCACTTTGAAATTAATTTTTGATATGTTTTAGCTTACCTCAAGGGCATCCAAGATGTAGGTGTCTTTGTTTCCGCAGTAGTTTCAATTTTGATATTTTTAGGTCAAACCGTTCTTGTCTGTCAGTCATATAATGCAGGTCTGTGGTCACTGTCTCAAAACACAAGCACAGAGTCCAAATTAAAACAATTCCCCATCGTCCAAATGAAACAATTCCCCATCATAAGTACACATTGATGGCCTAAGACACGAAACGAGCGGTTTGTGTGAGAAAACGAACAGTATTTATATAGTTTTTAGTTCTTGAAAACAGCACACGTCCAAATGGTCTGACGGCGCGGGCGAGTATAGATGTATACATAGATGTCGCCTTGGCTACGGTTTCGTTCCAATGAACTGCAGTAGCGAATGCGACATCTAGTGTATACATCTATACCCGCATAGATATATACACTAGATGTCGCTTTGCTACGGTTTCGTTCCAATGAACTGCAGTAGCCAAGGCGACATCTATGTATACATCTATACTCGCCCGCGCCGTCAGACCATTTGGACGTGTGCTGTTTTCAAGAACTAAAAACTATATAAATACTGTTCGTTTTCTCACACAAACCGCTCGTTTCGTGTCTTAGGCCATCAATGTGTACTTATGATTAGATTAGATTAGATTCAACTTTATTGTCATTACACAAGTACAGGTACAAGGCAACGAAATGCAGTTTAGGTCTAACCAGAAGTGCAATAGCAGCAAGTGCAGGATATACAGTGGTTCATAAGTGCAGAACATGGATATGTACTGAATAAATATAGAGTTGAATACTATTATAAACAAAAATTTACAGATAGATTGTCCTATGAATATAATATACAGATAACTATTACTGTGAACAGAATTTACAGCTAGATATGTACTGAATATAATAATATACAGATGGCTATTACTATAAACAGAATGTTTACAGATAGATATGTACTATGAATATATCAGATGGCTATTACTATAAACAGAATGTTTACAGATAGATATGTACTATGAATATATA
The DNA here is from genome assembly GCF_951802725.1 of Rutilus rutilus. Lineage (NCBI taxonomy): Eukaryota > Metazoa > Chordata > Actinopteri > Cypriniformes > Leuciscidae > Rutilus > Rutilus rutilus. The sequence goes on along the minus strand of NC_140229.1, from coordinate 24,345,365 downwards.
TACAGATGGCTGTTACTATAAACAGAATGTGAGCATAATATACAGATGGATATTACTATAAACAGAATTTAACAAATAGATATATGTATAAGTTAGGCTAATGAGCAGTATAACAATGGATTTAAAGTAGTGCAAATAAAGTTTGGACAGAAGCTATCCGAGTGAGTGCAGTGGAAAGTAATTGCATATTACAGTTAAGGTACGATATTGCAATGTATATATAACAGTCGGTACTGTAAATAAACAGTCGGCAGTGCAAATTGAGCATATTCCAGTTAAGGTAGTAGTGCAAGATGCATATGTAAACAGTTGTTACTGTAATAACAGTCAGCAGTGCAAATGAACATTATAGTATTGCAAATAACAAATAACAAAATGGAGGCAGGTGTGAGGAGGGAGAGGAGAGTCAATCAGTATATGAGGGGAGTGGGATCAATGAGGGTTAGAGTTTAATAAAGAGACAGCTCTGGGGAAAAAACTGTTCTTTAGTCTGCTGGTCCTGGTCCGGAGGCACCTGAAACGCCTGCCGGAAGGCAGGAGAGAAAACAGTCTGTGGGCTGGGTGAGAGGAGTCCTTAAGGATGCTGCGAGCTCGATGCAGACAGCGTTTCCTCTGGATGTGCTCGATGGCAGGTAGTGGAGTCCCAGTGATGCCCATGGGCGGTTTTCACCACCCGCTGCAGTGCCTTGCGCTCTGCAACAGAACAGCTCCCATACCACACTGTAGCACAGTTGGTCAGGATGCTTTCTATTGCACAGCGATAGAAGTTCACCAGGATAGTGGAGGAAAGCTGATTCTTCCTCAGTGTCCTCAGGAAGAAGAGGCGCTGGTGAGCCTTCTTGACCAGGCTGGAGGTGTTGGTTGTCCAGGTCATGTCCGCCGAGATGTGGGTCCCCAGGAACTTGAAACTGGAGACACGCTCAACAGCCATTCCATTGATGTGGATGGTGTCGTGTGTGCCTCTTGACACTTTCCTGAAGTCCACGATGAGCTCCTTCGTTTTGGTGGTGTTGAGGAGCTGGTTATTTTCGGTGCACCATGTGGCCAGGTGCTTGATCTCCTCCCTATAGGCAGTCTCATCGTTGTTGCTGATGAGACCAATCACCGTAGTGTCGTCCGCAAACTTGACGATGGAATTAGATCCGTACACAGGCTTGCAGTCGGAGGTGAAGAGGGAGTAGAGGAACGGGCTTAGCACACAGCCCTGTGGTACACCAGTGTTGAGTGTGATGGATGTGGAGCAGTTGGAGCCTGATCGAACATTCTGGGGTCTGTTGGTCAAGAAGTCCAAAATCCAGTTGCACATGGAGGTGTTGAAGCCCAGGTCTCCAAGTTTGGCTATTAACTTAGTTGGGATGACAGTGTTGAATGCTGAGCTGAAGTCAACAAACAGCATGCGTGCATAAGTGTTCTTATTGTCCAGATGTGTGAGCACAGAGTGCAGTGCCATGGAGACTGCATCCTCTGTGCTCCTATTGCTACGGTAGGCAAACTGGTGTGAGTCCAATGTGGATGGTAGAGAGTCTTTTAGGTGTGCCAGGACCAGCCGCTCAAAGCACTTCATTACGATGGGTGTGAGTGCTACAGGGCGGTAGTCATTAAGGCACTTCGGGCTGGAGTGTTTTGGCACTGGCACAATGGAAGTGCATTTAAAGCATGTTGGTACAGTTGCTTGGGCAAGAGACAGGTTGAAAATGTCTGTAAAAACCCCAGCGAGCTGCTCCGCACATGCCCTGAGTACGCGTCCAGGGATGTTGTCTGGTCCAGCAGCCTTGTGCGCGCTGATCCTGCTCAGTGCATTGCAGACATCTGTGGAGGAGAGTGTGATCGGTGGGTGGTCAGCTGAGGATTTGAGCTTGGTGGCAGTTTCTCTGTTGTCTCTTTCAAAGCGAGCATAAAAGTCATTTAGCTCGTTCAGGAAGTTGACATCAGTGGCTGCGGGGGTGGAGTGAGAGGGTTTGTAGTCACTGATGGCCTGAATGCCCTGCCACATGCGCCGAGGGTCAGCGTTGGAAAAGTGTCCCTCTATCTTAAGCTTGTAGCAGTGCTTGGCCTCTTTGATGCCCCTTTTCAGATTTGCTCTGGATGTGCTATAGGCTTGTGCATCTCCTGATCTGAAGGCAGTATTGCGTGTCTTCAATAGGAGTCGCACTTCCCTGTTCATCCATGGCTTCTGATTTGGGTATGTGGTGATCTGCTTCTGGGTTGTAACACTGTCAATGGTGGTATTAATATAATCCAGTACAGAGGAGGTGTAGCAGTCAATGTCCGTGTGAGAGCCACTGGTGGCTTGAGAAGCAAACATACTCCAGTCTGTGTGTAGAAACCTTTCCTGGAGTGAGAAATCTGCCCCCGCAGGCCACACCTTGATGGTCTTCACTGATGGCTTCACGCGATTGATCAGAGGTGCATATTTGGGGGTGAGGAACAAAGAAAGGTGATCTGACTGTCCCAAGTGGGGGAGGGGTGTCGCGACGTAAGCTTCAGCCATGTTTGTGTAAACATGGTCTAAGGTTTTGTTTCCTCTGGTGTGACAGGAAACATGCTGGTGAAATTTCGGTAGCACTGACTTTAAGTTTGAATGATTAAAATCACCCGCAACATGGGGAATTGTTTCATTTGGACGATGGGGAATTGTTTTAATTTGGACTCTGTGCTTGTGTTTTGAGACAGTGACCACAGACCTGCATTATATGACTGACAGACAAGAACGGTTTGACCTAAAAATATCAAAATTGAAACTACTGCGGAAACAAAGACACCTACATCTTGGATGCCCTTGAGGTAAGCTAAAACATATCAAAAATTAATTTCAAAGTGAACTATCCCTTTAACAAGATTGTAATAATGTTTTAGTAAATGTTGAAATCAACATTAACAAAGATTAATAAATGCTGTATAAGTGCAGTTCATTATTAGTTCATGCTAATTAATGTTGTTAACTAATGAAGTACTGTAAAGTGTTACCATATTATTTATGTATAACCAGTGTATTTAAAGGTTAAGACTCATACTGTATTACACATTATTTATTTATTAAATGTTGTTACACATTTGAAAGTTTATATTCAACAACACACAATAGAAGTCAACGAGTCCACAATAACTTCATAAACTGAATCATGTTAAAACTTATGAATATTTCTTCATTATCAACCACGCACTTTATAACTTAACAACTTTTCTTAACAAAGATCATTACTTTATATGCTGTAATATTTCACAGCTCTCCGGAATGTGATTTGGTAAGTAGCCACATTAATAATAATAATCCCTACTTTGCATTTGGGGTCTATTATATAATCTGTTGAATGTTCTTGTAAGTAATTGCATGCGAGTTTCATGCATTACAACACCAAGTTTAAAGTTATTTCCACTGGTATGATGGTATAGTCCATTCATCTTTATCAAGTTTATTAATTAGCACATTATAATTTATTATAATAGTAGGCATAATTATTAATGAAGGACGGATAACAATGTGTATAAGGCAGCATTAGAAATGTTTTCAAAAACTTCACAGAAAGTTGTGAAGTCTGTAACCCTTTCTTTAAATTAATGGATTGATTTCTGCACATGCTCTATAGCGATTGTATGCTGGAATGCGTCCACTTGCCCTTACAGTGGAATTTTGAATTCACTTGTCTTCATCAAACAAAGGGATTGGCTCTGTCCCAGAACTGACCTGGGCGAAGGTTAAAGTTCACATGTTTCCCACCATTGTGTATATAAGTCGATTTTTACAAGAAGCTGCCAGGCTATGACAAGGGCCAGGGGCCAAAGTGGAAGGAGGGTTTTATGAGCAATGTGTTCCTGGTTACGTCCTTAAAAAGTGCATATAAAAAGCTAATACTGTTACAGGGTGCACTGTATTTGTCTTATGTCTTCTGTTGGCACAGCACACCTAAGTACACCACATTAAATTCTAGTAAAGGATGCAATTCCGAAGCAGTATTTCAAAATGATTGCGCAAATAGTAATAATACTTATGAACTCCAGCTATTGACTCGCTATGTGAACTGTTCCCTGGTAATTCATTCTAACCTCTCTGTTTGACTTATTGCACTCCCACTTGTGTCTGATTAGCTTTGTACTCCTTCAAAGTTGAGGGAAAAAAAGCTTGGCTTAGAAGCTTGAGGTGACAGGCTGTATATATTAATGGGCATGATTAGTTATTAGCGCTTGCTCCCGCATTAGCGACAGCAGGCCAGGAGCGTCTACGCTACAGGAGCCGCCAGTACGGAGGCCCCTGCCAGAAGCATTTCTCGGGACATCTGTAGAGGCTCTTGTGAAGCATTTACATCAAGACTGTTGGATACCAGCTGCACTGTTCCAGTAAAGCTACAAGCTTCAGTCAAATCGAGACCAGAGACAAAGAGATGACAGCCACCTGTAACAACACCAACCAGGCACATGAAAGGGTCTTGACAGCCTGGGGAGCGACAGGCGGGTGCTTTCGGTTTTGGTCATGTGTTGGCTGTGGTCCACCTTCACGGGCAGGTGAATTTTCATTAGCAGTCACTTCACTCAGCAGCCTGGGCTCACGCCATCAACACAGTGGCTTTACGCCAGTGTTGTCATTGATATTAGCATCTGCACTTCACCTTATGGAGATATGAATGTAAATACAGATATCGTGCAAAGGCAGAAATGTGTTGATGGCAGAGATTCTACCATAATATTTGTACAGTATGTGGTATATCGTGACTGAGGGACCGGCCTGGTTCACGGCATTTTGTAATAACAGTAATTACAAAATTGTAAAGTTTTGAGTTGTAAAAAACCTGCATTGGCTCGTGTAACGGAGACCAGTAGTAAGAGCTGTGTGAGTAAAACCTCACTCCCCTAGCCTCAAGAGGTGCACAAGCTACAGACGCTAGAAGCTGCAGTCTTTAGCGTAATTGTTTACGTGCCCACCTTGCGTGCCGGAAACGCCGGTTCGAGTCCCGCACTGAGCAGGGCGAGTAGGATGGGGGTTTATATTGGTGCCGTGACCCGGATGGGAGTGAGGTTTAGGGGGGTGAGTGTAACGGATACCAGCTAGTAAGAGCTGTGTGAGTAAAACCTCTCTCCCCTGGCCTCAAGAGGCGCACTAGTGACAGACACTAAAGACTGCAGTCCACAGGCGCGCCCAGCTCCCATGCCGGAGACGAAGGTTCAAATCCCGCTTGGAGCGGGTCAAGTAGAACCGGAGGGGTTACACTCACAGAACTTGTAGTTACAACTAGTAACCTGTTTTCTGAGATTTCTGACTTGTACCAATTGTCCGAATAATTCCTATAATTGACTATTGTTAATGTAAGAATCTGAAAATAAATAAATGATAGTTTTATGTAGCTAGCAGAGAGTTCAGCTGGATAACTAATTTCTAATGTCCTGCTTAGTAAGCTAAATAAACTTGTGTACCACCAAAGCATTTTCATTACGACTAGTTGTTGTATTGTGGTTTTGTCTGTTGATTACTCAAATTACACTGATTCATTTTGGTGTTAATAGTGTTGCCATAAAAACCCACAATTCCGAACAGCTCAGAGTAGAACATCTGGGTTGTCATCTACACTGTAAAAAAAAAATATATATATATATATTTTTTTTTTCTGAAGTTGTAAATAAAAGAAAGATTATTTGAGTTAATTAATTCATTAATTAATCGCATTGCTTCATCGTATTTAATTCAGTAGTTTACAAAAAGAAATTAGGCAACATACTGTATACACATAAAATCGTTTCACATTGAATTTCCAGCAAAAATGACTTGATATTACATTATTCATCATAAGATTTTGGTCATACTGCTCCCCAACTCCACGTGATTGAACTCATGGTCTCTTTAGAAGAGGAACTATTGTTTGCTGATGTGATCCAAGGCCTAAGTGCACGGCTGGATTTACAAACCAACTGATTTACACCAAGTGAATCTACAACTTCACAATTCTGGAGAATGTAATCGACTTGTTTAATAACAGTGCCTTAGAAACAACTCTCATTGCATCACATCAGGAGCAAGGTCGTTTATTTCAGCTTGCCCTCGGATTGTGTAATGTTGAGTGGGGTTTTGGTGCAGTGTATCAAAATGTTGTAAACTCTCGTAATGTTGTGTACATCAGAATGCATTCCAGTGAGTGTTGCTTGAGTTCAGAGAGGAAGCTGTGAATGATTACACTTCCCAACATGTGAAATGGTGCCTCGATGGTTGCAGCTAAAAATAACATGACATTCAGATGATGTCTACCTGGACTGGCTCCAAATGATGAGAACCTGCAACAGCATATGGCTCCCACCAACCATATGCTTCTGTTCAAACAATAGATCAAAAGTAAAAAAATAATGAAAATAACTACTTTCTTTGTAGAGTGTTTGCTTGCTAAATAAGTTTTATACGAAATTTGTTTAACTGTGTGTTCTACTAAGAGTTCTTTGTACACCAACAGATTGTTGGTCCATTAGAAGGCCTGGTTTTTCAAGTTATTCATGAAGTCGTTTAATAATTATTCTAAAAACTTCTTTTTTTTTCTTAAACACTCTTAAACATAAAGGTTTTGGCATTTATGGTTCCATGAAGAAAGTTTAACATTTCTATTGTACAAAAGGTTCTTTACACTCATAAATGTAAAGGTTATTTAGTGGCATTGATGGTTCCATGAAGAACCTTTGACATACATGTAACCTTTTCATTGCACAAAAGGTTCATTATAGTGGAAAAAGTTCTTCAGCACATTAAAATGTTCTTAACACTTTGTGGGGAATGGTTATTTTATAAGATCTGATCACTGAAACATTCTTTGGGGAACCAATAACTGATCGTCCATGGTATTACTGCAAAAACCTCCTTCTGGAACCTTTATTTTTAAGAATGAACAGGGTCATATAATCAAGTCATATAATAGCGTCACTATTATTGAACATCTACAAATCCAAACCTTCTCAACTCCACGGGTCGTGAGCGATGATGAAAAAGTAGCAAAGCTGCTTTACAGGCCATCTTCCATTTCCTCTCACTGTGTTTGGACGTCTGGTCTGGTTTTATGAGTACTGGCCTTTGACATCATTAACAAGACTCTGTTGCCCATTGAACTCATTGAGGGCTTTAGCACATATGATTGAGGTTCAGGCACATGGTCAGCTAGAGGTCCTTACCATCGTCCTCCTGGTACACATGGCCACCCCTGGGAACCATCATGTTGAGAAAGCAGCATTCCATCTACAGCAAAACAGTTTGGTTCCCCTCAAAGAGACTTAGAAAATAATCAGGCAATAGGGCAGAGTGTGTTTATTTTTGTGGAAAATTATAGGAAAGATGCAAGTTTTGTGCCACTATAAAAGATTATCACTGATGGATGCTAAATCTACTGCAGAGTGCCATTCAAGCCAATAAATGCCATGCCTGCCAGATGTTGTCTATTGTGCCATGTATTTGTCAGCTGTCTCCAGAATTGCAGATTCTGAAAATAATCTGTGCTATGTAAATATATATATATATATAAATGTTCAACTTGATTACTTGATTGGAAGCTGATTGCAATATTCACTTGCACAATGTACCAAATGAAGGCACTAACCAAATAACTTATCTGCTAGATATGTTTATGTGTTAAGGGCTCTGTTCATATTGATTATTAAAAATCCTGTATGTAAATGTAGACATTTAAATAATACATTTACTCACCCTTATGGCATTATAAAACTGATTTTATTCTGTGTAACACCAAAGGAGACATTTTGAAAATTCCCTTTTCATAGAATCCGTCAAACTTCAAAAAGGACACAAAAGCACTAGATGCTGTAAGTAGGCCATTCAGCTTCCATGTCATTTACGGTATATTTTATCATGTATAACCATAGATTATTATATTAATGCATTCACGGTGCATTAAGACATGTTTACAGATACAGAACTTTAGATTTTAAAAATGTATTATTAAATGTTGCAACTGTTGTAAAAGTCTTCTTAAGCCATACATTAGTTTGACTAAAATTTACAAGATGTCAGAAAAAGAAAAATGTATTATTATCATTATTATTTCCTGAGTCTAGTGCGTGCAATGTTTCTTACTGTGTTAAATTGTTGATTTGATAGCATGCCTTAAAAGTAATGACTTGAAGTAACATAGTTTTATGGAACAAATAAATGTCCTATTGTTAGGCCAACAATCCATGTTGTGTATTTGTATTAACAACTTAAAGTTTTGAGAACAACTTACTTGAGAAATTTAAGGCAATCAGTTTCCATACATGTGAACAAGCAGACTTGTTAAAAAAACTGATTTGTTTGAGTTCTGTGCTCAAAACTTAACTTAAATCACTAAGTTGTCTGAACTCTTCAAAATGAGTTACCAACACTTGAGTTTTCTGGTAACCTACAAGTGACCCTCAGAGTGCATCATGTATTCTGTGGTGTTGAGTGTATGGTGTCGGACAACAGTACAAAATGTCTGTCCCCTAAACAGCCCTTTAGTGCAGTAGATCGACCAAATCTTTGAAAATATTCAAAGAGAAACTCAAAAGAAGTTTACTTTTTCCAGTGAATAACATCTTGAACTTTATCAAAATTTATTTGAAATCTTATTTACTTAAAATGGTATTGTTTGGCTTCGGAAGACTTGGAATACTGATCACAAGTAATGTGAACCACTTTATGCTGCTTTTGCGTCCTCAGTCCAAAACAGTGGCCACTAAAATCTTTACAACTTCTCTGTTTGTGTTCCATGGATGAAAGCCTTTTAGTGTGAACTTTAGAGATTAGTGTGACCTTATGTTGCTATTTCCAGTTGCAGTTCCCCCAGAAACCCCATCAAACAGTTTCCATTTTTATCAGGCCTCTTCTATAAAATACTAGCCCAAAGACCCTGCACTCTCCATAGGGCTCTATTCATCCCCTCACCTGGACTCCCTAAAGGCCATTAACGGCTGCCTATTCAGACTCTTGCACCCTCATTAAACTTCCTGATAGGGCATCATATCCACTCAGTTTCAACATTCTGCTGTGCAAGGTCTCATCACGGTTATATTTATAATCTCATGTTCATTTCAAAGTAATGAGAAATCTCGAATAGTCTAATTCAGCACGATTCGGACTGACACACGGCAGTGACGTAATTCCAAGGTGAGTGTACATCTTCCAAAATCATTGGTTTGCCTTCGTTTGAGGATAATACTAATGGTATGGGTGATATAGTCCAGCTGTTTTTAATCAAAAAATCTGATTTCCATATCCCATTTAGAAAACTAATGGAGCCCATCTGAGCTTCTGAGCCAATGAATACAAATGGTAATTAACATAAATGCGATGAGTATTTTGAACAGACCATTGAATAACATAGAGGCATTAGCAAGCTTACTGTACTGAAGAAGAGAATAAAAAATGCAAGATCTAAGTTTTCCATACACTGAGGCTTAGCTCAAAACAGCAATGATCTGAAACAGAAGCAGTAGTTTCTGTATTCTGTGTGTATACACACAATATTCAGTATCAAGAACCTAGAAAAGGTTATAGTCTCAGTTTTAGATAGCAGTCTGATGATGCTCATTGACCTTCTTTCATCCATATCACACATAAAATGGCAAAAGCCGGTTGAAATTTGCATAATCAGGAAGGCTATTCCAGAGTTTAGAAGCCAAATGGTCAACAGCTCTTCCTCTTTTAGAGGACTTAGTCCCTGTTTACACCTGGTATTAAGATGCGTTTTGGTTGATCGGATCACAAGTAGACGAAGCAGACACATATCCGTTTACACCTGGGGCCCTATCTTGCACCCAGCGCAATTGACTTTGTACACGGACGCATGTATCATTCCTATTTTGCACCCGCGCAAAGCGGACTTTTCCCTCCACAGATGCACGTCGGTTAACTAAGAAATACACTTGCGCTCCCCGGGGCGGTTCAGCGCAAAGAGGAGGCGTGTTCCGGCGCAAACGTTCCCTCATGCTATTTTACAGGTTTAGAAAACAATTGCGCCACTAACCGAAAAAAAAAACAGTTTAAAGTCAGTGGCGCGTTGCGCATGTTATTCATATGCTATTTTAAGGGCGCATGCTTGGCCTTAATCAATGTAGCGTGTGCACAACGCCCATACACTTTGATTCTCTCATCTACACACAGACGCAGCAGTTATAATTTTAGCAAATCATACATTATTACGAAAGATAGATAGATAGATAGATAGATAGATAGATAGATAGATAGATAGATAGATAGATAGATAGACAGTTTATTATAAAAGCATACATCTAGCTTACACATTTACCCAAATTATCATACGCCTGTTTAACCGAAGTTAATTTGGGTGTGTTTCTCCATCCCCAACGTCCCTGACGGGAACGTCGGTCTCCTCGGCTGTGAAGCGCTCCTCGCGTGCGCCTGGCAAATCCGCCGTTATAATAGGAATCCGCTTTAGAACAAGCGCGCCTGCTCTTAAAGGGAATGTGAGATGTCGCTCTGATTGGTTTTTTTCACGTTACGCCCAAACCACACCTATGAATAATGAAGCTACTTCAGACCAACCCCTTTTAGATTTGCGCCTGGCGCAAGAGTCATTTATCCCGCCGGGAAAATAGCAACAGCGCCAAGACCCGCCCACAAAGTTACTTGCGCTTTGCGCTTTGACACTTGTGTTTCAGATCGTTAAAATAGGGCCCCTGGTGTTTTAATTCGTGTGTCCACTTTCAATCACTTCTGTCCTGATTTTTTTCAAGGAGAAGGTCTATGGGTTGTATGTTTTTTTTTCCCCAGATCTTTTGATTTAATGAACAAAGTAAGCTTGTGCAATTTACAAATGAACAAGACAAGAGACGACAGAAAAACATACGGAGAGCAGCAGCTTTCGTTTCTGCTCTGACAGCCGCAAGACCAGCCGAACGCTGTGAGTGTGTGTTAGAAATCAGGAATGGTGAAAGAACATTGTGCTTGGTACGTTTTTCATCTTCAAACCAAACTTGGGTCTTCAGCCGACAAAGTTTTAAATCCTGTCTAGCTAGCGCACTTCCCATAATGTTTACACCTTTGGTTAGTAGACGGAGAGTAGATGGCCTTTAGTGGCTGTTTGAGTGCATTCGACAACATAAGCATTTACACTATGAAAGCAATCTGGACGAATGCGTTTATTACCTCTGGAAGTGGTCAAAAGTGGACAAGCTCAAAACGTTTAGACCCCATTTACACCTGTATTTAGCGCCATCCACTTGTGATCCGATCGACTAAAACGCATCTTAATACCAAGTGTAAACAGGGCGAATTAGTAAGTAATAGTGCTCAGTTGAAGGTAGTTCACTATTAGCTAATCAATAACTACTATTGTGGTATAATTGTTGTATACCTAATTTAGGTATAATTAATTCTAAAGTAAAGATCATGGTAACCTACTAGTAATGACCTAAGCATTACTAATCCTTCAGAAGTAATTAATTATTTGGGACAGTCGGCTAAGTGAAAAGCATGATAACTCCATAGTAGTGACTGAAATCATTGTAAGCTTTTAAGATTTTGTTAAGGCAATATTTAAAGATGAGATATTGCATTATTCTTCAAGAAGGAACTATGTTTCTACTATCGGCTACAGACCCTGCTGTAAAGGCAAGTCATCTCACTCAGCTGCCATCATGGTAGTGTCCCTGGAAAGCCATTTTCTATGAAGGTAATAGGCAAGGGGTCAGGTTTTATCTGGTTAGCACTAACCCCTGCTGATAGATGTTGCAACTACACCATCTGGCAACATAAAGCATCATTTTCCATTGAGATGCATGAAGCTACAAACAACATATATTGCTTGTCATAGTTTAATAGATGTTGTGGCTCTGTGGTACTATCAAAACTGGGTTTGTGCTGTTTATTTCAGCATCCTGACCAGTCCGATGAAGCAACATTGGCTCAGCCAATGGTGCGGGTTTGGGTGAGACTTTCTGTTTTTCCTACCATGGCAGATTGAAGCAGAGTACCCAAACCTGTATCCATTAATTCCCCTCCACTGTAAGGTCCTGTTTTAAAGTGAAATCCTTTTTTATTTTATGAATTCATGCCTTTATGTGTGATTCTCAAAATCCACTCATTAACAACACAGCTGTTCAATAAAGACAAACTGTACATCCTTAGTGACCGATTTGTATAAATGTAAATCAGAGGAGTCAGGTCTGAAAAGCTGCTCTGTAATTTAGCAGATAACACAGCTGAAGTCAGAAGGGGAACATAGGACCAAATAAACAAGGTACAATAATTGTCCTTTTGAAGTTTGCCAGCAGCTGTGGACTTATTTACAGAAGGATCCAAGAGACTGAAGTTATCACACCAACAATTTCCAACAGTAAAAATGCTATTCATAAACATGACAAAACATGGTTTCTACCAGTTTAATGACTGTTCTTAGAGGGATGAGAAGATTAAATCCCAAAGTACACTTTGGGATACTCTGGGATAATGCGAAAAGTGTTCGTAATGCAAATTTCATCGTCAGCACAGTTCGATTTTTCTAACCACATGCACAATTTACGCTCAGCTCGCACATGCACCTTAAAGGGGTCATATAATGCCATTTTTGTACAAGCTAATATGATTCTTTAGGGTCTAAATTCAAAGTTTGTAATATACCTTAATTAAAAATTCTCATTAGTATTGTAAGAAAACACTAATTTTACCTGGTCAAAAACAGTTCTGTTTTCAGCACGCCGTTTAAGTGCCTGTGTCTTTAAATGATAATGAGCTTTGCTCACCCCGCCCCTCTGTTCTGTGCATACACCATTTTTAATAATAACACAATAACCATAACGCGTTGTTCATTATAAACGTGGGATTATGAATTATATTGAGAACGTCGTACATAGAAAACATGCCGTAATGTACCCTGAGTGTAAACAGCCACATTCATCGTGAAGCGTGCTAGCGATTTGCAAAGATTAATATAAATATTCATATAAAGGTTAATAAAACGTTACACTCACTTCTTCTTCTGGAGGTGCAGCAGGAACACGAATAGTTGGTACCGATCCTTTTTTCAGGAGCAGCTTCTTAGCAAAACCAGCTTTATACTGACCCTCGTTTGTAAAGCAGTCTGGTGTGTGAAATGATTCGCGCAAACATGAAAGCATTGACGTTGATCGTGGGGAATATTCCCTTCGAAAACAAACTCAGCCACTGCGTCTTCACCGGTTCGGATTTAGGAACATCAAAATGACAGCTGTGTTCCTTATTGCACCCAAAAACAGAACACCACAATCGCTTAGACGCCATTCTGCTCATAGACAGTGCTCCAGCGTATCAACAATGACCGCGTGGACTATGATTGACAGCTCACTCATGAGCGAAGGCGGGTCTGTGTTGAAACGCTGCTGTCAATCAACAATTGTGGGAGGGGCGTCGATTTTGTGACGTCACAAAATCGAACGGCTTGATTTGAGATGGGGGAAAACATATAAGAAGATTTAAAAAAAAACACTGGATGGATTTTTATCATTTTATGATGGTTGTGTACAGGCACTGCCAACACACATTTCAGTACAATCAACTTGTAAAAGTGCATGTACCATTATATGACCCCTTTAAGGTTTTTGCTTGAATTAGTTTGTCCACAAGGTGGCAAAACACTGCGTTGGCTTGTTGTTTCAAAGTCGAAAAAGAAACCAATGAGACGGAACAATAACAAACTCCTGGAGAGCAGCAACAATATGCACCCGCGTTGACGAGCGCTCATGTGAGGAGATTAAAGGGTTAGTTCACCCAAAAATGAAAATTATGTCATTAATTACTCACCCTCAAGTTGTCCGAAACCCGTAAGACCTTCGTTCATATTAAGATATTTTTGATGAAATCAGAGCTTTCTGTCCCTCCATAGACTGCAATGTTATTACCACTTTCAAGGCCCAAAAAGGTAGTAAAAACATCGTTAAAATAATACATGTGACTACAGTGGTTCAACCTTAATGATATGAAGCATCGAGAATACTATTTGCGCAAAAAAAAAAAAAAACGACTTTATTCAACAATCTCTTCTCTTCAATGTCAGTCAGCTACGTTTCCAGGTTCTACGTCAGAACGCTGACTCTCCAAGCTCCGAACCGGCATGGGAAGCAGGCGTTAACAAACCCCTATTCAGTTGCTAGTGCACTTCTTGAGCACTAGCTGTCCTCCATTACACTCATTTTCCTAAACATCACTCCCATTCAGGCCACGGCACCAATCCTGTGCAGGATTTAAACCTAGACATCAACCGGCCTGAGAGGTGGGTGTGCTAACAAGGATGCTAAGGGGAGTGATGTTTTACCTGCACAGCTTTCTGTTACACAAATTTCCACTGTTGCAGACAAACTAATTAACAGAAGTGGAAGAACAAACTTAAAGGTAGGGTGGGCAATTTCGGAGAGGCTAGCAATAGCAAGCTAGCTTTGAAAGCATGAGATCCCGCCCTCCCTTCAGAGCATCTCAAAAGCCATGCCTCCTTCAAAACACATGAACACACACAGCCAGAGCAGAGTCTGCAAAGAGTCACGAGACGAGAGACAGCGTTAAATTACAAACATCAAAGCACATAACATTACAATAATAATGAACGTAAACATCTTACAGAGCTCTTAATTGTACCACCTGGCTGGTACAGATTTATTTCGGCATTGTTAGTGTTGACATAGAAACACATAAATCCAAGTCTGAAGATGTGAACAGAACGTCACCAGTTGCCATCTCGTACGGTTGTTACCATGAACAGAGCATAAGCTCGTTGATTTGGTTCAGGAGGATCCAGCCACGGCTCATGTTACATAACCCATATGCTAAATCAATAATAAATATGTCCAGCATTCTGTTAAAAATATTTTCGGATTTTCTGGATTATTTTAAATTGTAAAGTGAGCGGGACATTCAAATTTAGCGTATGCTTCGGCAGGCATGTATCATGATACTAAGTGGAGCAGGGGGAGCCTGAGTCCTGCCAGCTCTACAGCGCCCCACAGTTTTCCAGTGTACATCTGTGGTGAGAAAAGGAACTGCAGCATGCTCTAATTGAGAGCCATTGGGGCAGATTTCAGACTGACCCGCTTATTTACACGTTACCTTACTTAAACCTTGCTCCAGACCAAGAGATTATCAATCCGCTTCAGCTATGTGTATATTAGTCTGCATCAGGTCACTAGTTGGCATGTCTGTTCTTTGTATCAAATTAATGAACATTTAAATGTGCTGTGAATAGCCTTTATGTAGGTCTGTTGTGTTTGTTTTATGTTTGTTCGTAAAATAGAAATTACTTTCTTTTCCTCACCGAAATTCATCCACAACGTGTAACATTTTAAAACAACGTTCATTGGCAATAAATTCTACATTAAGGCATTGCTATGGGTGCGTTTACATGACAACGATATGCTTAAGACGGAGAAGTTTTTCCTTTGAGTTTTCCGCGTACAGACGACATCATTGTCAAAATTATCCCCATTCACACGGATCCGCGAAAACGTCTAAAAACACTGTATTCTGCTGCCAGACCATTAGATGCCGATGAAACACTATAGACTGAACACGTAATAAGCATGTGCATGAAGTCATCGTCTCCAGAGATTCGCTTTTTTTGAAAATAGATTCGCTTTTCCAACATATTTTTTTCAACTGGTAGCAATGTAGCCTGCATGATAAACTCACTGGGCTGATGTAAACAGCCATTTAGCAACACATTAGCAACTACTAAGACTTTAGCAATTGCCTAGTAGCAACCTACCAATCACCTAAAACACCCTAGCAAATCCCTAGAAACGATTATCAATGGATTAGCAAGTGCTTACCAAACACTGTTGTCTCGACACAACACATGGGTGAGTTTTGCAAGAGTAAGCACATTTTTGTCAGAAACAATTTCAAACTCAGACTCAGCTTTATTATACCATTTAGGGAAACACTAACCATGTCCATGTAATACATATTAGATAGACTATTAAATACAAAATATCATAAATTATAAACAACAAATTATACTGGAGGCATACATAAAAAGGCTCTGTTCTTGATAAATGCATTAATTTTGTATACTAAGTAAGTCAACTCTCATAAGATCTAAGTCTGATATACACCAATAATTGTCCCTGCCACCTTTTATTAGTCTCACTTAAAATGCCATACCATGCCACAATACAGAAGAGAACAGATTCAATACATTGTTTGTAAAACTAAATCGTCATTGTAGGACAAACTCTAAATGATTTTAATTTCCTCAGAAAGAACAATCTTTGTTGAACCCTTTTACAAACGGCCAAAACATTGAGTTGAAAACTTATTGTCAATCACCACGCCCAAGTATTTATGAGTATTGACAATTTCAATGTGCCGACCTTTAATTGTTGTCATCAAAGGACTAGGTGGAGACCTCCTAAAGTCAATCACCATGTCCTTTGTTTTATTAATATTCAACAGAAGAGAAATACTACAATACTTCAAATGACTAACCTTCCATTTAGCTAAATGGTAATCTAATAAAAAAAAACTGTACATTGCACACTACTTTTATTCATGCTAATGCTATTTCTCCTTAAACACACAATTCTTTGAAGAAAATCTTAAAAAGTGCGCATCAAGTAAAAAAATGAACAGATTGAACGGAGAGTACCGTGGTGTTCTTAGAATATGTGCATTCTGGTTCAAACAGAGTTGCATGTCTTACTATAGTCAGCTATCCCCTTGGGCTGTGTACAATTACCTTTGTGGCAAAGAGCAGACGCTCTCGTAGGCTGCAGAACAACCCAAATCTGCCACGTACGGCTCTGCGATCAGCTCTGGGATCAATCACGCACACAGTGGGTGCTGAACTAGATCTTCAGAGAATATTTGAGTGGCTTAGCAGGGAGGATTTTGGGTGCAGCAGGGCTAGAAAAGTAATTTACCACTGAAAACGATGAGAACGAACAGTTAGTTCAGGGGAAATTCTTCAGTGCGCAGTTTCTAATGTTAATTTATGTTCAGTGTCAGTTTTAGAGGCAGTTTCATTAGACATAGACATGGTTCAAATAAATCACATTTACCTGTTGTACAATTGTAAAGCCGCCTGCAATGGGACCCTTAAAATGTCTTGAATAAAGTTCCATCTTCATGATATTTCCAGACACTGAATGAAAAAAAAAAAATGTTAATGTGTATTACATGATTCCGATGGGATGTTTTAGTTATTAAATCCTAATTCAGTCTCCAAACAAGTCAGAACGCATGACTTGAATGGACCCCACTCTGCACATTCAGCCTGAGCTTCAATATACACCACACTAATGTATAATTTACACTGTGATGAATGAGTGTAAATTCATTGCTGGAAGTCTGTGTCGAACAACAACAAACCAGCGGTTGGTCTGGAGGAAAGTAATTAGGCATGTGTAGCTCCAGACATTTGAACTGAGTAAATATGACTCCCCGTACACCGCTCACACTAATTATTTCAATTCCGAGCAAGCGCTTTTCCCCTACTGTCTTCTTCCCCCATGCATAATACAGCAGCACACTACACTTAAGTGGATCAGCCCAGGTTAATACCATCTCTGACTGCAACTTTATCAGGTTAACTTGAGCTGCTTCCATTCCAGCAGCTGCAAAATTTACATATCCTATTTGTAGTGAAACAGCACAATAGTGTTTACATTTCTAGTAGGTTAAAAAAATGTCTGCTGTAAATCAAATGCTAAGGGCCGTTCACTGGAATCCGTCAACACTGATGAACGGCCAAGAGAATTTGGGGTCCAATCCAAGATCATGGTCTTGCTCTTTTCATGGACTCGGGAGCATTTGGACTCGGTCTTGCTTTGGACTCGAGACTGGTTGGAAGAATGTGACGGTTTGCGTGACACTGGTTGAATCATTCGGACCCTTTTCAGGCCTTGTGCTGTATTCCATTCACCTGGGAAGAGGATTGTCGTAGCTTGGAATGACGTCACACTCGAGGTGACCGCGTAAACAGGTCAGAAAACGTCTCGGTTACGTATGTAACCCTCGTTCCCTGAGTAGGGAACGGAGACGTTACGTCGGATGACGACGAATGGGGTTTCGCTTAGAAATCCTATCATCTTCGAGTATTAAAACACGAGCCAATGGCAATGAAATGCCATGGGTCTGCGGAATTTGCATAGCGTAACTCCGCCCCACGCAGGGGGTATATAAGGAAGTGCGCGAGCAACATGCAGACTATGTCTTCGCTGAGGAGCCGAGACTGAACTCAGGCGTTCCAGCGGTACAGCGGAAGTGGCAGGGAGACGTAACGTCTCCGTTCCCTACTCAGGGAACGAGGGTTACATACGTAACCGAGACGTTCCCTTTCGTTGTCACTCCGAGTTACGTCGGATGACGACGAATGGGGTTCCCAGTGTAATCACGCCACCTCTCGACTGTCTTCCAGTGCCCTGCGTAAGTCTGAGCTCCCTGTCGTGAGACTGGCACGGACGAAGGACTCCTACTTAACACAGGAATACCAAGGTACACTGGGAAGCATATCTCAGTGGAAATATGCAATCATGCCCAACCCGAAGGGGGGGACTTGGAAAACACATATGACGCCGAAGGGCTGCATACGGAGTCACTGGGGTGTCCAGCCGCAGGTGGAATATTTAAACCCCAGGGGTGGCAAGGTGGCTTGCCAAGGGAAAGACACATGCTCAAAGAGGCTTACAGTGGAATACACATGTGGGGGTCGCCCGGAGGGGGAACCATGCACATGGAGGCACCTAGCCAAGCGCGAAGCTGCCGGTGGCATAACTCTGGCGTTGACGTCAACAGTGCTGGAGGAGACTCAGGGCTTATGAGGCTCACCTGAGGAAATATCGCACGTATCCCGTCCGTGGAGAGGAATGGCGAGCAAGCGAAGACACCTGAGCAGAATCTAGCACCGGCTAGTTGAAGCGAGTACATGAGAAGAAACTGGCTCAACTCGGAGATTGTAGAATCTCACGAAGTATTAGGTGTCGCCCAGCCTGCAGCTCTGCAGATGTCTGTTAGCGAGGCGCCATGCACTAGAACCCAAGAGGATGCCACACTCCGGGTGGAGTGGGCCGTCACAACAAGGGGGCACGGTCGACCTTGCTGCTGGTAAGCCAAAGCAATGGCGTCCACTATCCAGTGAGACAACCTTTGCTTCGAGAGAGCCTTTCCCTTCAGCTTCCCACCATGACAGACAAGAGCTGGTCTGAG
Organism: Rutilus rutilus; assembly: GCF_951802725.1. Lineage (NCBI taxonomy): Eukaryota > Metazoa > Chordata > Actinopteri > Cypriniformes > Leuciscidae > Rutilus > Rutilus rutilus. Next base: position 24,326,239 of record NC_140229.1, on the reverse strand, counting down.
GTCCTGAAACACTGCGTTCTGTCTACGTAAGCACGGAGGGCGCGTACTGGACAGAGCAGTGCCAAGGCTGGGTCTGCCTCCTCCAAGGGCAGCGCTTGCAGGTTCACCACCTGGCGAAAGGGTGTGGTGGGAACCTTGGGCACATATCCAGGCTGGGGTCTCAGGATCACGTGAGAGATAGCCGGCCCGAATTCCAGGCACGCTTCGTCAACCGAGAATGCCTGCAGGTCCCCTACCCTCTTGATGGAGGCCAATGCAACCAGGAGCGCTGTCTTCATAGACAGGAACTTAAGCTCCACTGATTGCAGAGGCTCAAAGGGAGCACTCTGCAGGGCAGTTAGAACCACTGAGAGGTCCCAAGAGGGAACGAGAGGAGAGCGAGGAGGATTTAGTCACCTCGCTCCTCTCAGGAACCTGATGATCAGGTCGTGCTTCCCCAGAGACTTACCTTCAACTGCATCGTGATGTGTGGCAATAGCGGCAACATACACTTTCAGGGTGGAGGGAGACAGCCTTCGCTCCAACCCTTCTTGCAGGAAGGAAAGCACGACACTGACCGGGCATTTCGTGGGTTCTTGCTGTTTAGAAGAACACCAGTTGACGAAGAGGTTCCACTTCAACGCATAGGCATGTCTCGTGGACGATGCTCTAGCGGAAGTGATGGTAGCCACCACCGCTGGTGGTACGGTACTCAAACCTACCTCCTCCCATCCAGGAGCCACACGTGGAGGTTCCAAAGATCGGGACGAGCGTGCCAAAGGGTGCCCCGTCCCTGAGAAAGCAGGTCCTTCCTCAGAGGAATTGGCCAGGGAGGAGCTGTCGCGAGGAGAACTAGTTCTGGGAACCAGGTGCGGTTGTGCCAATACGGGGCAACCAATATTACCTGCTCCTCGTCCTCCCTGATCTTGCGCAAAGTCTGCGCAAGGAGGCTCACTGGGGGAAACGCATACTTGCGTAGGCCCCGCGGCCAGCTGTGCGCCAGTGCATCCGTGCCGAGCGCCCTCGGACAGGGAATAAAACAGGTCGCAGTGGGACGAGTCGTGGGAGGCAAACAGATCTACCTGTGCGTCTCCGAACTGATCCCAAATCAGCTGGACCGACTGGGGATGGAGTCGCCATTCTCCAGCGAGAGGCCGAACTCGAGACAGCTCGTCGGCCGCCTGGTTCAGGTGTCCCGGGATATAAATGGCTCGAAGCGACCTCAAATGCTTCTGACTCCATATGAGGAGGTGGCGGGCGAGTTGCGACATACGGCGGGAGCGTAGACCACCTTGATGGTTGATGTACGCTACTGTGGCGGTATTGTCTGATCGGACTAGTACGTGTTGACCCTTGAGCAACGCTCGGAAGCGGTGCAGGGCAAGGCGTACGGCCAGCAACTCGAGGCAATTGACATGCAAAAGGCGCTGAGGACCTGTCCAGGAACCTGCAGCAGCATGTCCATTGCACATGGCACCCCAGCCCGTGGTGGAGGCATCTGTGGAGACAACAACATGCCTGGAAGCTCGTTCTAAGGGCACTCTAGCCCGTAGAAAATTGAGGTTCGACCACGGGGTGAAGGTCTGACGGCAGGTCGGAGTCACTGGGACTCGGAGCGTGCCGTGTTGCCATGCCCACCTCGGGACTCGATCGTGAAGCCAAAGCTGAAGCGGTCTCATATGAAGCAATCCGAGCGGCGTTACTGCGGCTGCGGATGCCATATGCCCCAGGAGCCTCTGAAATATTTTCAGTGGAACCGCATTCTTGCCCTTGAATTGGCGAAGACAAGTCAGCAGTGACTACGCGCGCTCGCAAGCTGCGCGCACATGGCGACCGAGTCGATCTCCATACCGAGAAAAGAGATCCTCTGCACGGGGCAGAGTTTGCTCTTCTCCCAGTTGACCCGAAGGCCCAGACGAGCTAGGTGCCGGAGCACAAGGTCCCTGTGTTCGCAAACCTGGTCTCGAGAGTGAGCTAGGATCAGCCAGTCGTCGATATAAATCAGGATGCGAACCCCGTGTTCACGTAGGGGAACAAGGGCTGCCTCGACGACCTTCGTGAAGACGTGAGGAGACAGGGCTAGCCCGAAAGGGAAAACCGCATACTGTATGCCTGTCCCTCGAAAGCAAACCGTAGAAACGGTCTGTGTCGAGGAAAAATGGAGACATGGGAGTAGGCGTCCTTCAGGTCGATCGCTGCAAACCAATCCTGCGGCCGCACGCATTCGAAAATGCGTTTGGCTGTGAGCATCTTGAACGGCATCCTCTTTTTTGAAGGGAGCGGTTCAGGACGCGCAGGTCCAGGATTGGTCGAAACCCACCGGATTTCTTTGGTACAATAAAGTAGAGGCTGTAAAACCCAGACTTCATTTCGGCTGGAGGGACAGTCTCGATCGCACCCTTCGCCAGTAGGGTAGCGACCTCCGCTCTCATGACAGGGGCATTGCCACCGGCCATAGTGAGCGGATTCCCCTGAGGCGGGGAGGAGACCGCGCGAACTGAATCACGGAGCCGAGCCTGATGGTTCTCGCGACCCGGCGGGACAGTCCGGAAAGCTCTAGCCAGGCCTCCAGAAACTGCGCCAGCGGGGTTATTCGAACCACAGACGTACCGTCGGGGGTGCAGCGAGGCGGAATGACCAGCCCAGGCGAGGGTGGCATAGCGGCCCTGTGCGGGGGCACGGTCATAACCGCGTCCTGCCAGAGGAGGCCGGGGGAGGACCAGCGTCCCACGGGGGCGTGCTCTGGCAGGGGTCTGGCGACAGAGGGGGATGAGAGGAGCGTGGCCCGTGGGCGGCGCGTGCTGTCATCCATAGCCTCTTGGGGCTCAGAGAAAGAGCATCAGTTCTTTTGTAGAGATTCTGCCCCGACCCTCCAGCGGGGGAAGGAGTGGTCCTGCTACCAGCTCCTGAAGAACTGAGCCCTAACTCCAAGCTGCCTGTCTCAGGTTTGTGCTGCTCAGCCAGGTGTTAGCCGGCTAAGGGGCAGAGACAGGCGGTGCCAGCCTCCAGCGACCTCCTTGTGCTCAGGCCAGTGAAGGCTCGAGGGGAGGAGTCGCAAGGAGGCGGCGTCGGCGGAAAGCAGACTAAGCAGACCACACCGACGGATGACCGTCAGTGCAGAAGCCTCAGTCCGCTTCTGGATTGATCGAAGACTGTTGGGCGCAGTCTTCAACCAGCCCACCGACCAGGCTGCCCGCCTCAAGGTGCTGCTTAGGCTGCCGTGGCAGTCTAAGGGGCGGAGACGGGCAGCGCCGCCCTCCTGCGGCTTCCTCCTGCTCAGGTCCATTTTTTGCAGGCCCGAGGGGAGCAGCCGCATGGAGGGGGGCTTGGCGGGAAGCAGACTGAGGAGGCCGCACGGATGGATGACCATCGGTGCCGGACCCGAGTCTGCTTCAGGTGGTCGAAGCCACACCGCCAAAGAGCCCAGCCCGGGACATGGGGAATTTGAGAAAATTCATTCTCAGACCGCCCCACATCAACCTGGCTAAACCCATGTCTGGACCACATTAGTGGGCATCACCTGACCCAGGATCACGCAGGTACCGATGTCGCCTGAGCGAGGTCAGTAGTGTGCGTGGCGGAACAACCAGGCCTGGCATGGGAGGCATAGCGTCCCAGGATGGGGGCGTGGTTAGAGTTTCCGCGTTCTGTCAGGGTTGGCCAGGGAAGGACTAGCGTTCCACTGCGGCCGGTTCGACAGAACTCCCGGGACAGCACTGCATCGAAGGCGCAGGCGACACACAGCACTGCATGACCGTGCCACTATAGTGACAGGGAGCATACAGACCATGATCGCCGTGCGATCGAAAGCAGCGAAGGCGGAGGACACCCGCGGGCCGCGAAAGTCACGTGGAGTCTCGCGCAGCGCAGGCGTCCTGATGCACGTCCGGGAGAAGCTTACAGCGCTCGGGGGGAGGGCGGGGCCACTCCAGCCGATGCTTTCAGCTGCCCGGGAAAGCATGGCTGACAGCTCTGGATCGGTCCCGGCAACGATGGCACTCCCGTGGGAGGCAACGCAGTCGAAACTTCATTTCCAGAGGAATCAAGCCCGCCTTGTGATGCTGTGAGTGCATGGTCTGCGATGTGGAGGGGGGTGTGGCCCGAGGAATTGAATCGTCGGTTGTTGTGCCACACCAAACCCTCAGATCACCCTGGCCACCAGCCAAAGTATCCCTTCACGAGGAAGAGATAAATTGGGGTGTGGCAGAGGGGACTCTACTCACATGGAGATCATTGAGTCTCGATCTATAAACATCGCGATGGTCATGTTCCCGCAATGAAAACATGACTCATCAACGAGCGCTGCCAAGCGTGATAAAGCCCAACACGCAAAACAGCGCTCGCGACCGTTAGGCAGATGACTGACGCACACACATCCAGAAAATACACGGGCGAACCGTCTTGAAAAAGACGTGCCGCGTGCAGCTCTTTTTAGAGAGTGGAAAAGCTCAGCAGAGTGCTGAAGCACCCAGGGAGAAACACACTCACTGTCGGCAGATTACTGCACAAATCAGCAGCAGGAAATGCGATCTCGCTGGAAGCGCCGTCACACCAACACACTGAAGAGCCGCTCGTCTCGAAGAGATTTGAGATGACACTCAAAAGGCTTGTGGAGTGAAGTACTGAACTTGGCTCCGAAGCGAAAACATAGTCTGCATGTTGCTCGCGCACTTCCTTATATACCCCCTGCGTGGGGCGGAGTTACGCTATGCAAATTCCGCAGACCCATGGCATTTCATTGCCATTGGCTCGTGTTTTAATACTCGAAGATGATAGGATTTCTAAGCGAAACCCCATTCGTCGTCATCCGACGTAACTCGGAGTGACAACGAAAGGGAACTAAGATGGATGCATCCAGGAAAACCTTTGTTGTGCCTGCTCTTTCGGAATACAAACACATCAAAAAGTTGTATTTTGCACATATAATGCTGAAATATCATCAGGGATTATTTTAAGTTTAAAAATGTGGCATTCTTGGTGCGAAACACTGGTAAAACATTGACACTCTGTTTACACTGGACGTGAGCAACGCATTGTGTTGTGTCAAAGCAAGTAGAACTCTCTACACTGGATTCGCCACGTTGAATCTCTTACAGTCAACGGATTCCCAGTTCTATTGTCACAAAAAATGTAATGTATTTGGAATATTTGCATTGACGTATTCAGTGTAGACAGGCTCAAGCTGTTGTGGTCTGCCCAGTGTAGATGTGAGATGCAATGCAACAGCCAAAGCAGTCATCTGATGAATATAGACCAACAGCTAAAAGACAGCGCAGATGGAATATGAGAATGTGTTCTCTGTGAACGGCCTCTTAGAAGATATTATTCACACCCATCTAAGTTCTATCACAATTTTTTTAAACATAAAGTGTCAGAAACTTTAGAAGGAAATGAACTGCTAGACATACTATCAAAAGGTGATTATATCATGGTAGAAGAAAAACATAAAAATACGTTTAAAAGCAGTGATTTTGTATGCAATGAAAATTTGCATGCAAATGCCATGAGAAACATGATACTGCATAATAAATGCTGCCTTATATTTGCTAATTCTTGGCCAAAACCTTCCGGGAGAGTGGTGGGTGCTTGTTGGCTACATTCATAAATCATTTAGAAGATGATATTTAGATTGTCTCATTGCATTATGCAGCAGCAACATGCAAACCATTGTATTGCATACAGGATGACTTGGATGAAGCAGTGGAAAATGGCTTGACAAACACAGTTTTCTTTCCTGTGTTGACATATTTCCTCTTCCTGAACAGATTAGGAAGGGATAACTCAAAGGGTATGTCCTTGTGGGATTGCCAACAGACTTTTGCTTACTTCACAGTCCTGCAAACTTGAACGCTTGTACCATGAACACAATCAATAAAGAGTTTGTACATTCATAACAGGAGATCTTTCCACCAACTTCACGTACTCCTGCAGAATTGTTTATTTTTGGCGTAGGATCCCAGGGTGAAGGTTTTGATGGAGATGGCAGTAGTCATCTGATGAATGGTAGGCAGTCAGATTGATTTGGGAGCTGACTCAACAGAAAAAGTCCAAAGAGCCCAATTCCATGTCTGGTCCCTCGATTTGGCTCGTTTAACATACGGCAGGGGTCTTCAGAGCAACAACAATAAATTATCATATTTATATATATATATATATTGTGCATTTTAGGTGGGAGTGACAATGAAACCTTTAGCATCTTAAATTTAGGTTTAATTGAAGTTAACATTAATGCATATACCATTAAAAATTGCAGTACGTTTTTTTTTTTTTTTTTTTTTTTTATCAAGGATGCATTAAATTGATCAAAAGTGACAGTAAAGACTTTTACATTGTTGAAAATTACTGTTTTTAGTCTTTTTTGTCGATTAAATGAGTGGTGAGCATAAAATACATCTTGTATATATAATCTAATATATAAGATATTTTAAATGTATGTTTTTTTTATGAGTACACAATCATTAAATGGCATCAAAGTATAATGCGCACTAACACTAAACTAACTCACAATGAAAAAATTAGATTTATTAAATTTGTTAAGGTATTTCTTCCTTTATGCCAGAACATTTTCTGCTACCATCTGCACTGTATTAAAATCACCACAGTAAAAATAAAACCGTAACATTTACAAGTGAAGTTATGGATCAGTGTGTGGCTTAACGCAACAGATCTGTACCGGCTCTTTCACTTTTCCAAATGGGTGGAAACCCCAGAAAGAGGGGGAGCGAAGAAAATCAAAAGTTGCAGGTTTTCTAAGTGGGACACACGCTACCTGAAGGCCAGTCGCTGCTATTTGTTGCTGGATTATCTGTGTGCGCTGACTTGGTGCGATCGCAAAGTGATGGAGGCCTGTCTGGTGCAACATAACTCCAACATGTTTCACCTGCCACAGGTATTAGTCCATATTTTAACCCCACGCTAAGTCTCCAAACTCTTTTCCCGGCCCTGAATGTTCTGTGGTTTTCCCGCTGCGCAGCCTGCTTCATGCAGTCAACATTCACACACACACACATACACGCTCATTACACACGGACACACCAAGGGAGTCAGTCGCTTGTTGTAATTTTGTTCTTTCTTGTTTCAATTAGATTCAATTTGCCTTTATTAATACTTTACATTTAATTTGGGGCAGCCACCGTTACATAAGTGACACCCGAACAGGGACCTCAATTTTCCTTGAACCTTTACATTTGAATTTTACATGAACCTTGAATTTGAGTTTCACTAAATGATTACTTGAAATTGGTCATTGTCAACACTTTAAACTGAAATGTTTGTGACATTGTGGCAACTGAACTGAACCAAAACAGCTTTGCCCTTTAAAACTGAAAAGGTTTTTTTTTTTTTTGTGTGAGTGTGTGTGAGGAAATGCTTTTTGTTTTGTGAACTTGAACTTTATTTAAAAAAAAAAAAAAAAAAAAAAACGTATTAACCCTTTGTTGAACTGCTGTCAAACTGATCAACCTAACTAAGATTTGAAAGCTGTAGTAATGATCAATTAAGTGGTTGATATCTAATTGTTGATGCGTGAAATTAAGTGAACTGTGGGGTGAATTGTCGGGACAGAAACATGTCACACTGAACTCGTGGGGTACTCTGTTGTAATTTTATTCTTTCAAACATTCGGTACATTACTTTAAGTCCGAACATTGACATTTCACTACATTTTTACACACTACATATACATTGACAATCAGACATGGCTGCCACTCCTCCTCTTTCACCATCCACTTTTGTGGAGATGGAACCACTAGACATTGCTCCTCCAGTCTGGCCTCCTGCTCTCCGTCCTCAGCTCTCTTCGCCTGGACCCCTTCGTGCTCCTCTCCCCTTCACTCCCACTCAAGCCAGCACCACCAACTTCCCAGGAACCCATGCGCGGTTTGCAACTTCAACACTAGCTGATATGTACATCACCAGAGCCTTCATCTCTATCTTCAGTGACACAGCAGGACTTGCCTGGCATCCTACCAACTTCTGGAAAAGAAATGCATCAACTCATTCAACAAGTTAAAGGAAACCAGGGCACTCTGATGGAAGGAGCTCACTTCACAAAGTCTCCATCCATGAACCCGGTGTCCTCTCTATCTAGCCAATGAGGAAGCAGAAATTCCATTAGGATGGATTAACAGACAAAAAAAGTGTTCACCATACCTTTGTTGTTCTTTCTGCCAAAGCCCTGGTCTATGCAGTCATGTTAGGATTGGACTTTATCTTCTCCAGTGGGCTGCAGATCAATGTTGCAGATCAAAAAAAAAAATCATTTAAGTCTAATCCTAAAGAGGATTATCCTTTCCAGCCAGGACATTCATGTGTACCAGTTATAAGCTCCCAACAGCCTCTCCTTACTAACTTCTGTTCCTCCTCTTCTACTTGATATATCTCGACCACCAGCCTACCTGGATGAAAAGACACTAATTGACATTGCTGTAAATGATGCCCCCTTACCTCCTGAAGGCAAGTAACAGCTATGGCAGATCCTAGAGTCAACCCTTCAAGTTTATACCCTTCGTCCAGGACGTACTGAAGTACTACAGCATCACACACCACCCACCAGGTGCCTAAAAAACAATGACTGTACGAAACCCGCCAAACAAGCTGTCATAAAAGAGCAGCTGAAGGAGATGTTGACTGCTGCCATCATAGAACCATCATACTCTGGATGGGACCTCATCTTGGTAACTAAAAAATATGGAAGCCTCAGGTTTTGTGTGGACTACAGGAAAGTGAATGCCATTACAGAGAATGATACGTACTCTTTACCCAACATTACTGAGATCATGGAGTCATTGTCTGGAGCGGCCTTTTTTTTCCCCCACCATTGACCTTAACAGTGGCTACTGGCAGGTGAGCATGGATCAAGAAAGTGAGCCAAAGACTGCCTTCACAACTCCATCAGGACTGTTCTAGTTTAATGTAATTAACCGTTTGGGTTAAAGAATGCCCCAGCAACTTTCCAGAGGCTAATGGAGAGTGTTTTAGGATAATTGCATGGAAACATTTGTTTTGTCTACATTGATGATATAAGTATTTACTCACCATCTGTAGCCCAGCACCTCAAGGCTGTTCTTCACAAGCTGCAAATGGCTGGCCTAACCATAACATTGGCCTAACAAGCACATTCTGCCTAACAAACACTTTCTGTCATCAGGAAATAACATTTCTGGGACATGTTGTCATCGTCCAAGGCATATCTGCAGACCCAAGTAAAGTGGGGGCTATACGGTCATACCCTGTGCCTACCAACATCAAAGAGGTCCAGCGCTTCACTTCGCTGGACCTATCAGTGCACTGAAACAAAAAGGAGTTTCATTCCTCTGGACACAGCAATGTCAGGCAGCCTTTGGACATTTGAAATACTGTCTTACCTCTCCTCCCATTCTTGGCCATCCTTACCTTCAACTTCCTTTCACTGTCTACATTGATGTTAGTGACACTGGTTTGGGTGCCGAGTTGACCCACTGGAAGAAATGGAGATTGGAACAGGTTATTGGTTATTGCTTATTGCTTATAGAACCTTGAACAAAGCAGAGACCAATTACTTACTTACAGAAAATGAATGTTTAGCTGGAAAAATGGCAGCACTACCTAGAGCACAAACTGTTCACTGTCATCACGGACCACTCAGCACTACAATGGGTAATGTCTTCCAAAAAACCACAAGTTGCCTCATCAGGTGGGCCTTGCGACTTTAGAGATTTGATTTTATCATTGAATATCATAAAGAAAAACTAAACATGGCACCTGATGCTCTGTCTCGGATTCACACCAGTTGTAGCCTGTACACCACCAAACAGGCGAATGCTGGACTTCCGATGTCTCCAGCTACCATCTGGGAGGAACAGCACAAAGACCCTGCAATCACAATCACACTTCAAGCACCAGCAGAAAATGATTCACCTCTAAAAGACAAGTATGAGGTAATGGAGGATAAACTTGTTTAGTAATTTTCCCAGATTGTATTGAAGAATACAAGAATGATTAGTGGAAAGAAAACATCCTACATACACTTAAGTGTATCTTTTATAGCACTTTATCTATTTGCGTCTATACATTTCAATTACAGTACATATCTTTAAAGGCCATTTTTTTCTGGTTGTTGATGGTATTTTCTGATTTATGGAGTGATAAAAAGAGAAATCCAAAATGCCCTCTGTAAAAAACCTTTGACTCTATGTCAAAAAATGAAATACGTTTTTTAAAAACAACTTCATCCAACGTTCAGATTTTTGTCCTATAAAATGTAGGCAAATTAGTGCATATTTAATTAGATAATGCCTAGCAACCACCCAAAATACCCTAGCAACCACCCAGAATACCTTAGCAACCACCTAGCAACACCCTAGCAACCACCCAAAACATCCTAGTAACCACCCAAAATACCCTAGAAACCACCTAGCAACCACCCAGAACACCCTAGCAACTACCCAAAATACCCTAGCAACCACCTAGCAACCACCCAAAAGACCCTAGCAACCACCCAAAATATCCTAGCAACCGCATAGCAACCACCCATAATACCCTAGCAACCACCCAGAACACCCTAGCAACCGCTTAGCAACCACCCAGAATACCCTAGCAACCGCCTAGCAACACCATAGCGACCACCCATAACATCCTAGCAACCGCCTAGCAAAAAACGTTCTGGTCCAAACTTTCTCAAGCCAACTTAAAGTTTGTCTCTGCGAACTTTTGCATCTAGTTATCATTATTAGTATAATTTTTTTCCCTTTTCCCCTGGGGTGTCTTGCCTTTAATTGCTATTCTTTCGGTCACACTTTAGTTTGGGGAACACATATTCACTATTAACTATGACTTTTGCCTCAATGAACTCCTAAGTTACTGCTTATTAATAGTTAAGTTTAGTATGTGGTTGGATTAAGCTAACTAAACATAGATGTTTAGATGGACTAAAGAATATCACTAATACACTGATTAATAATACAAATAATACATTGTATTATTCAGGACATCAATAAAGTTTAATTATGAACTGTGACTCTCTTTGAAAGTTTTCAATTATGACAATAAACCTGAACTATAATTTACTTTTCTTCAATAATTAACTGGCATATTTCCTGAAGGGAAATATAAAAGGAAAGTTACATGTGTAATTCACATGACCAACTTCATCCTGTATGTTTAACAACAGTCTGATTGTGAAAGTCAGGATATTAATTATGGATGGGTTCTGAAAGAAACTAATAACAAAAAGGTTTGAGGATCTTAAAAGTATATATTATTTATAGAAAAACAAGGCATTGGAAAGTTTGTAAGTACATCAGAAGTTTATTTAAATAACACTTGCCTGACGGCTAATGCTACTGTGTTTGGCTCAAGGTCAAGGTGCAAAGGACCCTAGGTTGATTTTACTCCAAACCATCCCTTGAATTTTGTACTTTAGACTTTACATATAATGACACTGAGTGATTCTGTGATAATAAATGCATTTAAATAAACACAATCTGAAAGTGACTTACCTTTAAGTTCCTTTATGCATAAATATGTGAAACATTTCCTCAATACAGTTCCTTTATATAAATACTTGACACACAAACATAGATGAGGAACAAAACACAGTTCACTCCAGGAGAGAAACTAGTACCAAAACTGTCTGAAAGTGTAAAATAAACTATAGAAAGTAGTACAACCTGCAAAATGAACAGAGAAGATGGACAAACCACTGATGTCTACGAAAATGCTGACGATATAAAAGGTAAGATTGGAAGAGATCATAGACTCAAGATAAAAATTTAAATAAAAACTCAGTTTTCATGCTTTCAGTTGATGTGTGCTTTGTTTATGGATAAATAAAGAGAATAACATCATGTCTCTGTTGTTCAGGAAGGGGTTGTATGAGGATCATAAGCTCCAGAGCAGCTCTAGTGTGTTTGGTGCTGCTGGGTGTTCTTCTGCTGACTGCAGTCATAGTGCTGGGCGTCATGTTCGCTCTAGAGAGATCACAAATCAACAATACCAGAGACGAGAGAATCCAGCTGCTAACCAAGATTACCAACTTAACTCAACTAAACGCACAGTTAAATCAGGAGAGAAATGAACTGTCAAAAAATCTTGGAGAAAGGGGTAAATGTGAAGTATATGTTTTTGTATATATATCTGTATATGTAAGTGTTTTTTTTTTTTTTTTTTTTTTTTTTTTTACAGGATAATAAATAACTAATTATTTAGGTGAGAAATTAAGTTTGTAGATCAGGTTGATGGGAATAAAGTGCTTAAACCTAAACTGGCTGTGTTTACAGATGGATGGATTTACTATAAATCCAATCTTTACCTCCTTTCCTCTGAGAAGAAGAGCTGGACTGAGAGCAGAAGATACTGTACAGAGAGAGGAGCAGATCTGATCATCATACACAACAGAGAAGAACAAGTGAGAAAACTCTAACTGGATAGTTTATAGGAAGAACTATCTTTAAGACCTAAATGTGTTATTGTTTCATTTTCTCAGGATTTTGCTTTTTGGAAAATATCTGCTGGTGTTGGTCTTGTGTGGATTGGTCTGACTGACAGTGATTTGGAGGGCAGATGGAAATGGGTTGATGGCAGCACACCGACCTCTGGGTGAGAAATGACTGAACTGATTATTATGTAATAAATGATTCTCAAGTATCATATCACACAGATGTTGCTCTGTTGATGCAGGTTCTGGGCAGGTGCAGAGCCTGGTGGACAAACAAGAGAGAACTGTGCCCTAAGTCATGCAACAGGATGGGATGATTATCCATGCGATGATCTTTTTAAATTTATCTGTGAGAAGAGAATTTTGAATTAAGTCAATGAACATCTCAGGTTGACTGTAACCCTGTTCCCTGAAAAAGCGGGAATGAGATGCTGCCTGAACAGCGCTAAAAACATTTTTGTTTGACCGGTTGTGAACACGTGTGGCAAACACACCAAGAATTTGATAGCCTCTGACGTGCACATTCCTATGACATCATCATCAGGTTATTTAAGCCAAGTTCTTGGCGTGTTTGCCACACGTGTTCACAACCGGTCAAACAAAAATGTTTTCCCATAGCGCTGTTCGTGCAGGTTTATGTTTTTTTAGGAGTGGCCTTGTAGAACCGGAGCTGCCATCCCTGTTTAAATGCAATGGGCAGATGTGGAACATGGGGCATTTTTAATACAAAAATCAGATTTCAACTTGTATTCATCTCGAAATATGGAGATATGGATCACTTATTTCCCTAATTTCTCCCATACCAAAAATTGTTCCCTTAAAACAGTTTGACCCCGTACTTGTTTACCAAAAAAAGGTAAATCCAGTCCATATTTAATTTTGCCAAATGGTGTATGTTACTTGTGTCATGGAAATTTTAAACTGTATATTAAACTAACCATGTTTCTAACATTTAACATCTAACATTTGAACAGGATGTATTGTACGAAACCAATGGAAAACTTGTGACTTTGAGTTGTGTGCGTATGTATGTATAAATAACAAAGTTTGGGAAATTATACTAGACAGTCTGTTAGAATATTGTGATTAGCAAATGAAGTCATGATTAAAACAAAGTTTGCTTTACCTAGTAACAGAGGGGTTTGCATATGAAGAACCAATCAAATAGTGGGGAAATTATGTAATGCAGCATACATTTATGCCATACCTCTATACTATAAAAACTGTTGTATTCTTGTGCACTGTGGGATTGTCTCAATGGAATTTGTCTGAGATCCTCCGGCCTTGCTTCTTCTTGGGAGAGTTTCTCTGAGAACTGCTCGAAGACTCTCCCGGCCGTTATTAAAGCATTTAGAGGACATTTGCTGATGTCTGTCTGTTCATTTCTGCTGCGCAGCAGGTCAGTTTAGGGAAGCAAGAAGTTAGAGTAAGAGACTCGGCCAGTTGTCGACGGAAGACGCAAAGAGCTGGAGTATAAAGGTTATTAAGTGTCGATTTGTAGACGCTCTGTGTCGATTAGTAGACGCAACAGATTTATTTTGGAGACTCTGCCAGTTGTCGACTGAAGACGCAAGAGCTGGAGTATAAAAGTTATTAAGTGTCGATTTGCAGACGCTAGATAGTCAGCTTTAGGTATCCACTACACTTGACATACATAATGTGCTAGCTATGAAATTAACATAATATTTCCATTGTGTTATATTTTCAGTGTTATAAATCACACATCTAGATCAATTGCCTCAGCTTCAGCTCCATACTCTCTCCTGGACTTGGGACCGGATCAAGGAACAGTTAAAAAAAAAGCCTTAAAGTACAATAATACATTTTTATAATCAATAATCAAACTTTTAATGGAGGGACATAAATCTCTCAGATTTCATGTGTATGTCTTGTGGGTTTGGAATGACATGAAAGTGAGTAATTAATGACTGAATTAAAATTTTTGTGTGAACTATAACCCTTAAATAAATATAAAAAACAAAAAGTGTGCTATTTAAAAATTATTTTAGCTAACTGCACTGACACCAAAAACATGAACCATAAATTGATCAGCTGTCTGAACTTCTGATGTACCGGTAACAACCTAAAAGCTCCAACAACATAAAAATTCCCCACACCACCCACCGTTAAAATTAGCATATGCATCGAACCTCAGTTAAATAAACACAATGTGGATTGCTGAAACAAATACTCTAGTGACCTTCTTCAGTGTGTTGAAGTTCCTTTATGCATTAATACTTTACGTTTCCACAAATAGTTCCTTTCCGAATAAATACTGGCCACACAAACAGAGATGAGGAACAAAACAGTTCTTTCCAGGAGAGAAACTAGAACTTGGCATCTTGACAACAACAAAACAGTCTAAAAGTGTAAACAACAAAATAAAAAGGGGTACAACTCAGAAAATGCACAGAGAAGATGGGGAAAAAAACATTGATGATGTCTAAGAATAATATGTAGATGTTGTAAGAGGTGAAGTTGGAAAAGAGATCAAACTCTTCTTAATGAGAATCCAGTCATCTGAACTCACAGGTACTGAGACTGATCATGTATACATTTTAGCATTGTTCACTGATATATTATTTTACCACTTTAAAATTAAATTACTTTAACCATTTATACTGCACTAAGATTGTCTAGGCTTGTGAATAATGGTTTGGATAAAGGTTTGATGATGGAATCAAAAGACAGAATAAAGAAGAGGCATCTATATGGAGTACATTTTGTGCCATAATTAAACAAACAAATCCAGCATTTTGCAAACAAACTCAATCTGCTTTGCAAAGGAAAACTCGACTTGCAAACAAACGGAAAGCAATGTGCAAGTACAAAGGTCAATTTGAGTGGAGTGGAGTAACAAATATGTATTGTGTTTTACAAATATAAATAAATGAGCCTAGATAATATCACAAATAATTTATTTTCACAAATAAATGCAAACCATCCTACAAATTGCATGTAACATTTGAACAAATACAAATGCATATCTGTCTGTTATTTGTATCCACTAGATTTGGTTACATGCAATTTGTAGGATGGTTTGCATTGGTTTGTGAAATATTATCTAGGCTCATTTATTTATATTTGTAAAACACAATACATATTTGTTACTCCACTGCATTTTCGTCAAGTTTTCCTTTGCAAAGCAGTCAAGTTTTCCTTTGCAAAGCAGATTGAGTTTGTTTGCAAAATGCTGGATTTGTTTGTTTAATTATGGCACAAAATGAACTCCATACACCTACATCAGTGCAGAGGCTGTAAGAGATATGAAACTTAAGAAACTTAGGATTGTACTTTTCTTGTAAATAGAAAGTGAAAGATCATGAAAATATTAATACATCCTGTGGAAAAAGAATACAACATTAAAATTGTATGCTTACTTCTAACAGCCACGGACCTTTTCAACAAAACAAAATAAACATTTCTGGAAGTTACAGCATTTAAAACAGGACCATTAGCCTAATTGAAAATAACTGTAACACAACTGGCAATGGACGTCCTGAATTCTAATGAAACCTAATTGCAAAGTCCAGCATTTCTATTTTCCACTTTTACTAAAGTTTTCATATTTTACCCAAACAGAATGGGTCACATGGGTCATTGCAGATGAACATCTCAAAAGCGCTCAAACATCTTAGTGTATCAATTTAATAAATTAATATTTAAAAAAAAAAAAAAAAAAAAATCTCTCTTGGGTTTATGAGCCCATGAGCGCACCAATTCAATGTTTCGACTGGATGACTTGACAGCATTAAAGCTGTATTTCTGGCATGGGACATGAACAAGAGACTGAACCAAGGATCATCCACTGAAGAGTGCATCAAAGTTTGGCGTATGACAGCAGGATGACGAATAAATTAGCATATATTGAAATAATGAAATGCTGTTGGCTTTCAGGCAGTTAAAAGGTGCTGGGTCTTGAATGTCTCACTTTTAGTTATGCTTTATTCTGTTGGATCTATCAGATCTAATGAGACTTTGGAAGAAGAAAAATGTTCCCAAAACTTTTCAGTTTTACTAGTGGATGAAGAGAATTGATAAATGAATGAGCTGTTCACAGACCACTTCACCAAACGCTACTTTTTCAGATAAATGTGTTTATTTAATTGGTACATTTCACTGTATAATGGCCGAGATAACATACAGTCAGCTGGTCATTTTCACAAAATAAACTCTCTCAGGTTGAAGCCGGATCCCTTTTCAGGGGTCATTTTGAAATAAATTAATTAATTCATAGCAATCCTTCTATAAAAATCAATAAGGCACTTGCTATATGGTGAATATTGTTGCTAACTAAGAATTACCGTTTCATCTAAAGATGACACCCCCACAATAAACACAATGTATAGAAATGGTCTAATTATAATGTTTAAACCTACAGTACCTCTCCAGTTCAGTTACAATGCAAACCGGAAGAGGAGGAGACAGAACAGGAAATGATGTTGGCTCATGACATCACAACAATGAAAGGGGAAAGCACTCGTTTAGATTGGGCTGCTACATCAGATATATGTAAAGCTTCGTTTCCACCGAAACTACCTGGAACAATTTGTCCCACTCATGACTACCCCCCCCCCCCCCCTCCCCCCTCCCCCCCCTCGCGCGTTTCCATCGTGATCTAAAGCACCTATTCTTAACCATAGGGCCACCTGGAGGGCCGCAAATTTTTTTACATTTTTCACCTGTGGGCCGCGAGGGCCGCGGGACCAAACAAGTTATCAATTGAAGACACCAGAATGACCACTGTTATCCATGAGACAGTTACAGTACACCATCCCACCACTAGTGGCAGTAAATTAATGTCTCAGTCAGGGGCCGATCACACCTAACGCGTTTTTCAGGTTCGAAAACGCGAGGTGCACAGCACGGTGCGTGTCCACTGGCACGGTGCGAGCGGAGCGGAGTGAGCGTTTTCAATTCATTCCTATGGAAGTTGAGCTTCACGCTCGCGCAGTGCATTTTGGGATTGCCAGCGGACCGGAGAAAGCGTTGAGAGCGACCGAGAGCGTCAAAAAGGTTGGGCAGGTCTTGACTTTATGCAAATATCAAGTGAAAAACGCGGTCGGCAGCCAATTGCTGTGAGGTTCGGGATGTTACGTCTGTCTTGAGAGTTTAAACATATGCAAATTGTGCCGGTGTTATTGCTGAATTTAGTACGTAAATCGTTTTGTTTACGAATTAGAGGCTTTGCAGTTGTTATATATGTTAAATATTTCATTTTGGATGTGTTATATTGGCTGGTTTTATAAAAGTGTATACAATTGAAAGGATATCTTTGCTTGGTGCATTTGGAAACAAGGCTGGTCTATTTCTAATGTAATCCCGTGAATCTCTAATGATTAAGGCCCTTTCACACTGGATGCAATTTTGACGCACGAACAATTCGCGCGATGGTTTTATTTTTTGATCAGCTGTTTGTGAATGAGTGCTTCCACACCGAACGCGAATGTGCTGCGGCGAAAAAACGACTTTTATTTTTTTCGCTTCGATGTCGATTTTTTTTTTTTACTTTTGCGGCGACAGAAAAGGCTTCAGCCAATCACAAACTACAAGGACAACGATTTGAAAGACAATGTGTGGCGTAGCATTGCCAACCAACTCGGTTATCTCGACTGTGAGTATGTTGTGTGATAGTTTTAGTCGTTGTATAGTCCTGTGCTGTGTAGGCTAGCAGGCTAAACTACATTTGGGATAGGAAGCTAACACTATTGTCGTCAAAGATAGAGACCGTGTTTTAACTGTAACACATTTAGGGCTGCTTTACTATTACTATACATTCTTTGTGTGATATCTACAGTTTCTAGTCAAATGATTTTAACTTACTTACTTCGTGTGTTACATGTAATGTGTAGTGACATTACAAAACGCACTGTGTTTAGTTGAAGACGCAAAAAACTGTGCACATTAGCATACTCCCCTTCAGACTCTCTGTTCTTTAAGATTGGGTGCACCCAAAACCTTCTTTTCTGTCTTTTAAAGAAAATGAAAAGCTCGTCTTCACTGGATGATGATGGTGAAGTGTCCATGTTTTCTCAACTGTCGGCGCGATAGTTTGGGAATGTTGAAGCTCTCTGAACGTCACAGACGTCGCAAATTCGCATCGCGGCTGATCTGAATGGTTTTGACGCGAACTTTTCGCACACGAACTATTCGCTTTTTCGTTTCGCTTTTCTGTTACGCATCCGGTGTGAAAGGGCCTTTATACTGTGTGTGTGTGTTGTAAAAAAACTTAGATTAAACACACTCGTAACAGACACACCCCAAAGCGGACGCGTTATAGCGTTGCCAGTGGCACTGAGCGGAGTTTTGCCACTGTAGTGGACTCTCACCGTTACCATTACACAGAACGAGCAATGCGCTGCGTTTTTTATGTTGCTAGGCGACCACTGTAACAGCTGTCCTGTCAGTCAAGTAAACGTCAAATCAGCCTTTTATTAACTTTATTTACTTTCTGTTAACATTGTGGTAGTTACGGTTCGTGAAGTCGTTAAGCTCCTGGTAACCCGCGAGAGCACCACAAGTTTATCCTCCATCATCGCACTCTCCGGGCATTCAAGCAACTGTAGCTTTCATCACTAAAACGGAAGGCCCGCCTCTCCATTCATGCGATTGGACAGTGGAAAAAAAACGCGATGACGTCAGACGTTTTTTTCAGCTCGGAGTTGCTTTTTTTTTCAACTGCAAAAACGCGAGGCGCATAAACAGCGTGCAGAACGCTCGCTGCCATAGGAAACCAATTGAAAAAAGGCGCCTCTCATTGCAAAAAACGCGTCAGGTGTGATCGGGGCCTAAGCATTCACGATATGCAGATTATGCAGATTATAAAGCTATATATTTTTTTTTTTCATTTGCACTTTATTTCAATTTTCATTTACAACTTATTTATTTAATTTGAAAAATATTATTTTGAATTTATTTATTTTAGCAACACATTTTATTGTTTTTATTTTATTTATAAACATTTTCTATTTTTTTTGTAAGTATAATTTGTCAAATCTAACAGATTTTTTGTGCCTGACTTAAGCCTTTAAATTTGTTCTTGATGCAGATTGATTTGTTCCTTGAATAATTGTATGTGAAGGTTTACATACACATGAATAATAAACTGTTAAACTGCAAGTGGATTTCATTTAGTTATTGAATACAAATCAAACCAAGGGTGAGATCAATAAACCAATACAGTGCTAATATCTGAATGGGCCCTGGGCCACTTTGTACTGTAAAATTTGGGCCCCGACATCAAAAAGGTTAAGAACCCCTGATCTAAAGTACCGTGACAAATGACGATTAGGTAAAATAGCCCGGTGACGTAGGACTGCGCACGACTTTCCATTATTCGTTATGCATGCAGGCGAGTATTTTAATAAAACATTATATAGTGTATGTGAGCCTTCCACAGATATGAGTAATCTCCATTCAGATAGGAGGCATCCTCTGGGCCCCCGCAGATTTCCATTAAATTTTGCCAGCTCACAACTTAGACCTAGTTTGAAATGCTATTTTTGTGTTCATTGCATTTTTTGGGAACATTACTGAATCTGTTTTTTCCTTTTTCCTTTTTTTTTTTTTTTTGAGGAGAGAAGGAACAGTAGACTTTGCTATTATGTTTATCTGTTGAGCAATGGGAGTTTTGAAGGTTTATAGAATTGAAATTTCTTGGCATCTCTTCTCCATTTTTCTTGCCATTGTTGTCAGGTGTAACTGAAAATGTGCCTTTGAGAAAATCTATTAGTAGCTGCTTTCCTGAGTTACACTCTATGATGGCCAGATTTTGGATTTGATGGGAGGAGGGGATGGATGGATGGATTATGGACGGACAAACAATTGGATGGATTATGGGTGGATTACAGGTGAATGGATTTAATAAAATATATATATATATGTACAGGTGCTGGTCATAAAATTAGAATATCATCAAAAAGTTGATTTATTTCAAGAATTCAACTTAACAGGTGAAACTAATATATTAGACTCATTACATGCAAAGTGAGATATTTCAAGCCTTCGTTTGTTATAATTTTGATGATTATGGCTTACAGCTTGAAATCACACAGTAATTACACAGTGATACCATGGTCATTGAACCAGGTTTGGGTTCTTTTGGCAGTGTGGGCAGGTGCAAATCCTGCTGGAAAATGAAGTCAGCATCTCCATAAAGCTTGTCTGCTGAAGGAAGCATGAAGTGCTCTGAACATGTCCTGGTAGACGGCTGCGTTGAGTGGACAGCACAGTGGACCAACACCAGCCGATGACCAACACAGACTGTGGAAACTTCACACTGGACTTCAAGCATCTTGGATTGTGTGCCTCTCCATTCTTCCTCCAGACTCTGGGACCTTGGTTTCCAAATTTTCCCTCATCAGAAAAGAGGACTTTGGTCCACTGTGCTTTATTAAATCCAGAGTCAACGCAGCCGTCTACCAGGACATTTTCAGAGCACTTCATGCTTCCTTCATTTTCCAGTAGGATTTGCACCTGCCCACACTGCCAAAAGAACCAAAACCTGGTTCAATGACCATGGTATTACTGTGTAATTACTGTGTGATTTCATGTAATATTCTAATTTTCTGGGATTTTGATTTCATGGGTTTCATAAGCTGTAAGCCATAATCATCAAAATAATAACAAATGAAGGCTTGAAATATCTCACTTTGCATGTAATGAGTCTATATAATATATTAGATTCACCTGTTAAGTTGAATTCTTGAAATAAATCAACTTTTTGATGATATTCTAATTTTATGACCAGCACATATATATATATATATATATATATATATATATATATATATATATATATATATATATATATATACTGTATATATATCTTGAGAGTGTAATGAGACTTAAATTACATCATTCACAAATGAGAGGTTTTAATTTCCGTAGTAACAGCAACTTGTTAGACTGGTGGATGTCCCTATGAGATTATGGGTAATGCAATATGCTATAAATAGATTTTTTACCAAATGAGGCTGGAATTATAAGCTTTAATTGTCACTTTTATAGAAATATCACCTATTGCTTTACAATCTCTGAGTACATGGTCTCTCTTGAAAAGTTTTACATTATCATAAGTAATTATCTTTTTCTCTTTGGAGAAAATTAATAACATTTTCACTTCAAGTGCACTGTTGTTATCTACATTACTGTATATTGGTTTCTCAATCAAATGGTATTAGTTATACCTTTTTCTAGTTGCTGTGCCCCCTATGTGTCCTCAAAATCTCCTGATTTATATGTCAACCAAGTTTTGATTTCATGGAAACCAGAGCAATGGTCTAGGAGTTAAAAAATGTTTTAGTAAGTTTGCATGCGGCACCAACAACACTGAAGAAGAAATGCTTGGACCTCCAACTGAAATTATTTTAATTAAACGTAAATCAAAGTGTCTTAAAGTAATTAGACACTTTGTTGCTTAAATTGTTTATTTTTAGAGAAAAATCTGCACCAGTAAGCATAACATTGCCAGATGGATCGGTTGTGCTTCATTGCAATGCAAATCAAATAAATAACTTGCATCCACGTTTACATATGCATTGCAGTCAGGTGAAACTTTCACATGTAAAGAAAATCAGTGTGAATGAATCAGCAGTCAGCTTTCACTGGTCTACATGTACCATGGTACTTACTAATGACAATCTCTCGGTACACCCCTCCAGCTTCTGTGGGACTGCAGATGAAACTCATTGATCTGAAACTAAAAAAGAGGGCAACCTGCAAATGCTCTCCACAAATCTGTATCACTCCCTGAAAAACCGTGGAGGTAGAGCACTTTGAAAAAAAACCCCCAATATAACCTCTGATGTCTTTGACGTTTAATAGGGGGTTCTTTCGCATCACTGTGTGCTGCAGTCTTTAATATGTGAACATAAAGCAGTGCATCAAAACTCATGGTAAATTGGGCTCGGGAGAGAAATTAAGCATAATTTGTTGAGCGTGAAGGAAACATATCTGTCTCGACAGTGGCTGTAGATCCCTCGAGGAGGGGAATTCAGACCTCCCACTTGAAAAAAAGGCTGTAAAATGACAGCTGAGAAGAGGTAATGGCTGCTGAGCTGTGCTCACACCTTCTGAAATTGAGCTGAACTCACATTTTTGTCTTTAAATTTCATTTTGTCTGCATTGTAGAATACAATATACTATTTTAAAGTAATATTTATTTATTTTTTACTTTAAATTGTAATAAAGATAACAAGGTGTATTTAAACTGCCATATTCCTCATGGGTAAATATAACAATATAATAATAAATAAAATAAAAATAATTCCCCATACTTTTTTAACATTTGGGGATAATAATATTGTGAAATATTACAATTGAACTGTTATACATATATATATATTAAACAGTGTATTATGTAATATGTATAAGTCGTTAGTGTGACTTTTGATCAATTTAATACTGAAGAAAAAGTATTATTTTTTTTTTTTTAAATCCTTCTGACTCCAAACTTTTGAACATTAGGATGGATGGATGGATGGATGGGTGGGTGGATGGATGGATGGATGGATGGATGGATGGAAAAAGAGTCAATATTAAGAGAGTTTCATATTTTAAATATGTCCTAAAGCAAAACTAAGTATTTCAGCTTAAACTCATATAGCGCAAGAGTGCCTTTAGAAATGCATGACCTTTAATTTTCCATGAATGCATGAATAACAAAATGAGGTTGGGGATAACATGTACTGTATGTTTATTTTATACATGAAAATGAAGATGTAAAGGGGGAAAACTGCGACTTTACAGTCAATGACACAGAATAATCCAGATTTTCATTGTTTTTCACCTTAACACTGTCGTGATGGTGGCGTGCCATGCCTGTGTGTGCCACATGTAAAAATGAGCTAACCACAGTTCCCATGACATGCCTCACATATTAGGGGTCTAACTGGTGTAAAGAGGAAGACGGGCCACCCTGGAATCTTCAGAGAAACCACACAACAGCTTCCTGAACTCTTTAGGTTAAAGGACCACAGCGTTCACAGACTAATTGCTTATAAGTAGGCAATGTGTTACACAGAACCACTGACTCTACAACCTCCTCTCGGGGTGACTGTGTTTAATTAGTGTACTTTGCTGAAACACCTATTGACTTTCTAACCTATTTGACTGACATTTTTTGGGAATTCAATAATAGTTTTGCAAGAAATTAGTCCCTCAAGGAGCAAGGCTTTTGAGCTTGATTCAATGTCTATTTTTTCCCCCCATCTTTCTGATGAAATATTACTATTAGCAGTAGGTATTGTTTTCACAAGAGGGACATTTTTATCTATCTGCTCAAATAAGGTATACATAAATGCATAAATTTAAGATAAGACGAGCTGGGATGGGAAAATAGAGAAATCAATTTTGAGCATCACAAAGACTGCATAAATACTATGGATGTTGAGAAAAGTGTCAACAGTGATATTTTTTATTCACTGACTGCTAATACCACATGAAAAGAAGATGAAATGAATGAATTCTTAACATTTTAAGTTAATTACAGAAGTAAGAGCAATTTTTTTGAGACACAGACATTGATGCCACATAACAAACTATTTGGGATGAGTTACTGTACATGCTGAAAATTAAAGTGCCCCTATTATACTTTTTCAGATATTATTTTTCTTACAGTGTGTAATATGGCTGTTTGTGAATGTAAAAGGTCTGTGAAGTTTCAAAAATCAAAGTGCAGATAAAGTTATTGTGCCCCAAAAGAAAGAATGGGAGTTGAAATTCAGATATGGTAATGGGTGTTTGGTTTCTGACAGAGACAGGGCACAGACTGGACCAAATCAGAGCAGAGTAGACCAATCACAACAGACTGGGTCATCTGACCAATCAGAGCAGAGTAAACCAATCACAACAGACTGGGTCATATGACCAATCAGAGCAGAGTAGACCAATCACAACAGACTGAGCCATCTGACCAATCAGAGCAGAGTAAACCAATCACAACAGACTGGGTCATATGACCAATCAGAGCAGAGTAGACCAATCACAACAGACTGGGCCATCTGACCAATCAGAGCAGAGTAGACCAATCACAATAGACTGGGTCATCTGAACAATCAGAGCAGAGTAAACCAATCACAACAGACTGGGCCTTCTGACCAATCAGAGCAGAGTAGACCAATCACAACAGACTGAGCCATCTGACCAATCAGAGCCGAGTAAACCAATCACAACAGACTGGGCTATCTGACCAATCAGAGCAGAGTAGACCAATCACAACAGCCTGGGTCATCTGACCAATCAGAGCAGAGTAGACCAATCACAATAGACTGGGTCATCTGACCAATCAGAGCAGAGTAAACCAATCACAACAGACTGGGCCTTCTGACCAATCAGAGCAGAGTAGACCAATCACAACAGACTGAGCCATCTGACCAATCAGAGCAGAGTAAACCAATCACAACAGACTGGGCTATCTGACCAATCAGAGCAGAGTAAACCAATCACAACAGACTGAGCCATCTGACCAATCAGAGCAGAGTAAACCAATCACAACAGACTGGGCAATCTGACCAATCAGAGCAGAGTAGACTCTCTTAAAGGAGGAGTTTATAGAGACTAATACCTTGATTGAACCGTTTCAGACACTGTGAGAAAAGAGGTGATGTGCAATGTGTATTATGAAAAAATGTAAGTGTTTTTTGAACTTGTATGCATTTAAACCTATTGTAGGAGACTCCAAAACAAAATGAGGAACCTTTAAACTGGCCTTTTAAGCCGCGTTTCTACTGCAGGAGCTTTCCCCAAGAACTAGGAACTTTGGGGTGGTACTCGGTGTGTTTCCACCTCAGGAACCAGGGTCTAAATGAAGTTCCGGGTAAATATTTCCCCCTCCGAAAGTCCCTGCTCACTGAAAAAAATGATTCGTTGAATTTAATAAAAAATGTTATGGTAAGTGGTTGCACACAATTTATTTTAGCTACATTTAAACAAATGCATTAAGTTGAACTTAATCAATTTTAGTTCAACTTAATGCATTTGTTTAAATGTAGCTAAAATCAATTGTGTGCAACCACTTACCATAAAGAAATGTATTAAATTCAACGAATCATTTTTTTCAGTGTACTTTTTCAAAGTGCAGGAACTTTCAGGGGTGGGACTTGGGCGCTGAACATGCTGATTGGTTGAGTTCATGCCGCATTTTGATTGGTTGACTCCACGCAGCATTTTATTCATAGACAGTAAAAGAAATGGACACAGCGGAGTTCAACGGAGACAAGTGAAGTCAATTAGAAGCACTCACTTCCTGATGACCGAGCTCAGCCTCAAACTGAGCTTGATGACGTAGATGTGACGTGAGCAACCTGTCTGTCAGTTGTAAGTCTTCTAGTAGCTGTGCCAGTTGTTAGCCAATGGATGCCCCCATAGAAGGTACGCTTTCCGGGTGCTGGATTACCCCCTTGATTTTATTCAACCACCATCTGTTGCGGTGCGTGCAGTAACAGTCGTCTGCTATTCGAATCAACAATGGAGTTTAAAAAATACAACCGATGGACCGACAACGAGGTTCAGGCTTTATTAAGCTGAAATTCAGAGGATGAAATCCAGTGGGAGCTGTAAAGTCGCGCACAGTCCTACGTCACCCGACTATTTGCCTAATCTTCACGCTTCTTTAGACCGCGGTGGAAACACGGCTACCAACAGGCCTGGGGGAAAAAAGTTCCTGAGACAAATTGTTCCGGGTAATTTAGGTGGAAACGCGGCTATAGAGGAACTTGAATGCATACATTCTATATATATATACTGTATATGTATGTGCATTATTGAAACAAGCATAAGTCTGTCAATTTGCTCTTGTTTTGTTTTACACACCATTATGAAACACAACATATCAACACTAATGACAAGTTTCCAGTCTCTTTTATGCACAGCAAGGCTTTTTTAAGTTCAAGTGCTCATTTGGGTCTCAGTATTTCAACACCACTCTGTGCTTTTCCAGTAAAAAAGGGCTCCCTGTGTTTTGGTTTCAATTTCAATGTGTCAATGTAGCCTTTTATCTGTCTGTTTCCCTCCTCTTTGAAGTCTAACATGATTATTTGGAAGGTTTCGGAGTGCTGAACTTTCAAATGGGCAGGCGTTTAAAATTTATATAGCAGCATGGTGAAAAAAAGGTACTTCGATTACACAGAGTTTGCTTGGGGATGCGGTCAGCTATGGTTAATTAGGCGTGCTAAATTTGACACACAATCACGAGGGTCTCCATTTGTTCCTCTATATATTTTATTTTTGTAAAATTGTATTTTATATATATTTAAAACATGTTGTTCATAGGTGTATTCAAGTCATTGTATATATAAATTGCGTTTATAATATATAATCAATCACTGGACAAAAGATGAATATCATCATGTCATTGATCCAACAGTGAATAGGAAGTCCCCACTATATAAATACATGTGTTTGTGTACATTTTATGCTTTCCTTGTGGGGATAAATATTCTAAAATTGGCATTGGAAATGCATACAGGCTTGTGTCTGTTATAGGCAGTAAATGACTAGCTTTCGGTGAGCTCAGGAAAATCTCAGGGCTCCAGTCTGATCTGATGATTAAGTAGATATGAGAAGGTTGGGTCTGCATGAGTGGAGTGCTTTATTTAGCATTTATTTTCGTACCAAAGTGGCTTACAAAAAAAAAAAAAAAAAAGATATAGAGTCAAGTCTATATATATATATATATATATATATATATATATATATATATATATATATATATATACAGTGGGTACGGAAAGTATTCAGACCCCCTTACATTTTTCACTCTTTGTTATATTGCAGCCATTTGCTAAAATCATTTAAGTTCATTTTTTTTCCTCATTATTGTACACACAGCACCCCACATTGACAGAAAAACACAGAATTGTTGACATTTTTGCACATTTATTAAAAAAGAAAAACTGAAATATCACATGGTCCTAAGTATTCAGACCCTTTGCTGTGACACTCATATATTTAACTCAGGTGCTGTCCATTTCTTCTGATCATCCTTGAGATGGTTCTACACCTTCATTTGAGTCCAGCTGTGTTTGATTATACTGATTGGACTGGATTAGGAAAGCCACACACCTGTCTATATAAGACCTTACAGCTCACAGTGCATGTCAGAGCAAATGAGAATCGTGAGGTCAAAGGAACTGCCTGAAGAGCTCAGAGACAGAATTGTGGCAAGGCACAGATCTGGCCAAGGTTACAAAAAAATTTCTGCTGCACTTAAAGGAGAACTCCGGTCAATTTTAACATTGAGCTCATTTTTTTGTACATTTGGAGTGCTGTCAGTACAGAGAACAACGACAAAAATCGGTGTTGCCTACACCGTGTTATCCTCTTTTTAAAATTTGCACCCTGTTGACTTCAATGGGGCAAGTTTTAAACCTGCTTTTAGCCTCTTAACATCCTTGATGTGTCATTACAAGTGCACAGGTCATGTGAGTGATTCCTTCGGAGTGAACGCGGCTGAATCTGACTGCAGTAGATGTGAAAGAAATATATAAAAATGATGTTTATTCAGCCAGCGCACATACCTGTGTTTACATCCTGTTTTCGGTCGAAGTCCACAGTAATCGATTGTCGAGTTCACGCGCATAGGTGTAGTACCTATGATCACGCGCGTGAACTCGACAATCGATTACTGTCTCTGGTCTGATGAGACCAAGATAGAACTTTTTGGCCTTAATTCTAAGCGGTATGTGTGGAGAAAACCATGCACTGCTCATCACCTGTCCAATACAGTCTCAACAGTGAAGCATGGTGGTGGCAGCATCATGCTGTGGGGGTGTTTTTCAGCTGCACGGACAGGACGACTGGTTGCAATCGAGGGAAAGATGAATGCGGCCAAGTACAGGGATATCCTGGACGAAAACCTTCTCCAGAGTGCTCTGGACCTCAGACTGGGCCGAAGGTTCACCTTCCAACAAGACAATGACCCTAAGCACACAGCTAAAATAACGAAGGAGTGGCTTCACAACAACTCCGTGACTGTTCTTGAATGGCCCAGCCAGAGCCCTGACTTAAACCCAATTGAGCATCTCTGGAGAGACCTGAAAATGGCTGTCCACCAACGTTCACCATCCAACCTGACAGAACTGGAGAGGATCTGCAAGGAGGAATGGCAGAGGATACCCAAATCCAGGTGTGAAAAACTTGTTGCATCTTTCCCAAAAAGACTCATGGCTGTATTAGATCAAAAGGGTGCTTCTACTAAATACTGAGCAAAGGGTCTGAATACTTAAGACCATGTGATATTTCAGTTTTTCTTTTTTAATAAATGTGCAAAAATGTCAACAATTCTGTGATTTTCTGTCAATATGGGGTGCTGTGTGTACAATAATGAGGAAAAAAAAAAGAACTTAAATGATTTTAGCAAATGGCTGCAATATAACAAAGAGTGAAAAATGTAAGGGGGTCTGAATACTTTCCATACCCACTGTATATATATATATATATATATATATATATAGCAGCATGGTGGTATATATGGTGGTTGATATAAATATCAAATTTAATGAACTTTAATGAGGTAAAACAACCAGTTCTTTTAAAACTAGGCCTCAATTGCAAGATTATGCTAATAATAACAGTTCCCTTTCGAGGGAACTTGACGCTGCGTCAGCTGCTGACGCTATGGGGACGCATCCGCGGAACATGGTATTTAAAGCATGAAATCACACCAATCTTATTGTCCGACAGTCCTATGATGTCACATGGAGCGCCCTTGTGTGTAAAAGCACGCCTGCATTGCACGTCATAAACTTTGGATTGTCTGAAGGAAGATGTGCAGGCATGCCCGAAGCACTGCAATGCGACACAGCATCAAGTTCAAGTTCAAGTTCAAGTAAGCTTTATTGTCATTCCGCTATATGTGGAAACGTACAAGGGAACAGAATGGCGTGCCTCACAGGACCACTGTGCTACAAATACAAAACTTTTGCGATTTTTTCTAAATATCAATAAAAAACTATTGCGAAATGACGCCGTTTGCATTAACCGGTGTTATGCGACTAAAACGCCATTTTTTCCTCTCGCGATAAGTCATTCCAAAAATCATGGCAACATACGTTGGTAGGTTTATATATATCACAGCCACCGCACTAGACATTATTAGTATTATTAATGGAAGGAAATGTAGGCGTGTTATCCAAGCATTAATGGTAAGGAAAGACCCTTTTACTGTGAGCGGCACATATGAGGCGTTTCTGGGTTTTTCTCACTCATTTCTGCTCCGAGGTCTTGATTGTGGCATTTCTTTGAGGTTTAGAATCCAGTATTTCTGTAATTATTTTGTCTTTTATGAATTTAATAAAGAACTCGGTCTCATATTCTGTCCAAACACACTGCGCCTTCTACGTCAGGTGACTGTAAATGCGCAAAAACTGTTTCCATTGCAGTTTTGCGAAATATTCCTTTTTCGAATTGCCTGAAAAACCATCTCATGAGAGCGTAAAAACTTTTTTGCGATAAATGGGAGTTTTTGCGAAATTGACGTGTTTCCATTGGGCGTATTTTCAATTCGCAATTTCAATTTGCACAATTTGAAGGGTTTTGGAAACGCGGCTATAGACTCATGTAACCTGTATTTCTACATATACCTATATAACCTAGATATAACCAATATAAACCTACACATAGGTAATTTAAAGAGTAATCTGACTATACATACATACTTTACATTAAACTTATGTAACTTATCTACACTTATCTACTTGAATTTATGCATGAAACAACACAGTGCAGTGATACAGAAGACTGTGAAAAATAGGCATTCTGTAAGGGTTCTGTCTAGTTTATTTCTTGGTTTTGTGACAGAGCCCTGACACTCCTTTTATGTCTTGTCTATGTCTGAAGCTGTGCTCAAGCCGTGCGTTCTTGTCTGTGTGCCTTGTTTCATGTGCGGGGCGTGGTGTTTGGCAGAGGTAGGAGTAAGTAACTGTATCAGTAAATTCTTGAAGGTCTGTGTGATCATTGTAGGTTCTTTGGCCTCTTTGAACATGTTCCTGTCTGTGTACTGAAAGCAGTCCTGGAGTGTGGAGATGGCATCATCTGGCTATACTGTTATCTGCTTTTGAACCAGTTTGGCAAGTTTGAGATGTGGTCTGTATGCTGGGATTAGCATAACAGGGATGCGATCCGAGTACCCGAGGTGGGGGGCTTTGTGTAAACCAGGTCCAATCTGAGAAGTCCAGTCTTCGCTTTTTGCAAAGTTCACGTGTTGGTAGAACTTCATCAAGACTGACTGTATGCGTGCATGGTTGAAATCACCAGATATAATGAAAAAGCCTTGCTTTTACTGTTTGCAAAGAGCATCCTTAGCATTTACACACAGGGCGATACACAGCAACAATAACAATGGCCGTGAACTCTCTCGGCAAATAGAAGGGTCGACAATTCACAAACATAAACTCCACTAGCGATGAACAATGTTTGGCCATTCTTCGTTATAAATACACAAGCCGCCTCCGTGAGACTTATCAGACAGTGTTTTTTTATCTGTCCGCTCAGTAGCAGGTTAGCCCGTGCCGCTAAAGTCTGGAATGTTGTTGTTTTGCCATGTTTCGGTAAAAAAATATATTATTAGATATTATTTTTATATCAAACCAAGCCTCCAGACGTTCAACAGCACTACACTTCAGTTTGGATGATGCCAGACTAATTAAATTAACCAAGTCCTTTATTGCAGTGGCTCTCAATGTTTTTGACTTGAATTCCCCCTTCTGTCCAACACTAAATTAATTGATATCTATGTCTAAAAATGTGGTATTCTGACAACTCTACAGTAGTACAGTTTATGGTGTAGATCATATCTTACAAGACAGTGTATAATTTGAGAAAAGAGCAGCTAAAGACATGCTCTCATTCTACAAGAAAACTTCTGAACAACAATAGGAAGCATTAGCAAATTTAATTAAATGCCATGTCTAACTTCATTGGGCTCAAGGGATTGTTGTTTGGCCTTTGAAAAAGAGCCTTGATCCAGCAGTATCCACAGAGATTTGTGAAGCAGACAATAATGTCAGTGTGATTGGTTTGATGTAACAGAAGGTCTTATGGGAACTTGCACTGACAGTTTGCTTGACAAACTTCCAAAGGCAATGCCTTTTCCACATGTGTCTGTTCATCTCACACGCTCTGGCTTAACATTCCTGTAGAATGCAGAAATACGTCTTTATGTGCGTATAGTATTGCCAGTAAATCCCAGGACCCTCTGTGACACAGCCAGATTTTGAAGGCTGCTAGTCCTGACTGTCTCAAAGGACAATGAAGACCATTTAGAGAGTAATGGAGAAAAAGAGATCTCTAAAAAGGGTTTTATCCCCAAAAAAACTGGTTTGTTGGCAGAAAAAGAGTTCAGAGTAAATGTATCTCACATTCACAACGCCAAGCTTTCTCCTTAGTCAAGCCAGATCATATATTGAAATTAAGCTGCAAAATGACACATTAACATGATTGCCTATGTTTACATCTCAACACCTTCTCAATATTTAACTTGATTCAACTTGATGAACAACAACTACACCACATTTCACATGTAAAGAGTTTAGCCATTCATAACAAATTTTGTTTTAAAGGTAAAGCTATAAATCAAATCGGTACAGTAACAAAAACAGTGTGGGAAATGGTTGTGTATAGCTACATTACGACTGTTATACCCCTAATAATTAAATGCTACAAACGTAGAATATGCACTGTAGATATGGGTGCTTTCAAACACTGTTTCATGAAGTTTTGTAACCTTTGCAAATCTTTTGTTTTGATCAATGGCTCATTCAGTCAAGGCTTCATTACGTCATACTGTTTTGAACCTTGTTTCGAAAAAAGGCTGTTGATTTGGTGAAGCCTTGAGTGAGAGTCCAATGGTTTAAACTGATCTCAGGTCAGTTTTATAATATTTAATGAATTTTACTACTTATGCGTCTACAGTTTTGTGAAAATATTTGCAATTGGTTTGAGAAAGGTGTCATTATACATGTCTGGGCTATATTCTTCTAACGTCTTAACCAGGGTGGTGTTTTTTCGAGCACTTTGAAATCAGTGAATCAGTATCAACTGATTCAGAAAGCTTTGTTTCTCCTATCACTACTGTAAAGTCAATTGGTAATTGCAAAATACCCAGTGTATATCCAGTGGAAATTTTCCCAATTAATACCTAGCAACTAGATAAATAAATGGACATGAAATACAAAGCAGAATGGTGCGGTTGACCAATCAGAATGAAAATGTGCAGTATGTGCTGCTAAATTATTTTCTTTCTAGTATCCCAACAAGTCTTGAAAAAAATTAAATATAGTGCAGAAGAAGCAGACCAGGAGTTGTCAACCTTTGATCTGCCAATTTTGACGTGGTCTAAGGGCGGTATGGATGGGCGTTTCAGTCGAGCTGGAGTGTAGGGTGTGCAGGAGTTGTATGGAGGAAATCCCCAAGCTGCCCGAGTGTAATATACCTCTCAAACGGCATGGTGGGTGGTGACATCACATCTATCACAGCTCCCCGGCCCAGCCGAGGGGAAGGAGGCCAGGAGGAAGCATCTCAGGGTGGGGAAGAACCGGTGTGACCACAGGAGGGCCATCATGGGACCCATGCAGAACAAAGCTGAGGCTTGTAATTCATACCTGACACTTGCATCCTCTTCCTGACAGCCACGGTCTTTAAGAAATACGCATGGATGTGCTAAGATCGCATCTGATATCACCACCAAGATGTTTGGACAAGGTGAATGCATTAGCAGATACCATATAACACCAATAGGGAAAGGGAAGCGAAAACAAGCCATTTGCTTTTGAGCATTCAGAGGAAGGCCGATACCTTATGGTTTTAACATTGGCACCTTAATACAAATACGAGTCAGCTGAAGCCTTGAAATACAGACATGTTTTCAAGTTCTGTTACGCAAATACAAATCCCCCGTCAGCCTTGAGTTTTTCTCGGGGCTGCTCATGCTGTTATGTCTCAATAAATATGTCCTTCTCGTTTTTTCAGGTCGGGCTTTGTGATTTTTAGCCGTCGTGTAAGCACTCATCTCTCTTACGGATGATTTCTCCCAAATGCATACTTCGATGAAAGAATATGGCAGAAGTTCAAGGCAAGCCTTCATAAATTTTATGTTTTTAAAGAACAATATGAGACTACAAGGGCTGTTACACTCAACTAGAGATGTGATCAATTTCACAACAACTTATTTAATTCTGTGTTAAACAAAAGGGTGCATTCTCTAGGGGTTTTTAAGGTAGGCTACATTAGATGGTCAAATGAGTTTTATAGACAGACTTGGCAAATAAAAACTTCATTGATATTTGCTTTGCACTTTTTAATGTCAGTGTTAGATTCTACTTAAAAATAGAATAGATGGTGAATACAACATGTATCAATGTAAAAGTTTTTTTTTTTATATATATACAGTCATATTTAATCAATTTAATACCTTTTTGCTGAATAAAATGAATCTTACTGACCACAAACTTTTGAACGGTAGCCTATCCATTGTTACAATAGCACAAATCAATTATCAGAGATAGAAATAGCAACTAGTCCTTCAGTCCTTGTATAACTCATACATGATGATGCACATTTTCTAAATCTGAAGCAAACTGTTAGATTTATGCCTTCATAACCAGGGAAGGGAAGTTGACGTGTGTTCTCATTTAAAGTTCTCCCACTGTCTTCCATTATGACTTTTGACATTATACAGACTTTTCCAACAATCATTAATTCTTATCAGTCTTTCGGTTTTCTCTCCCTCCTCGTTTTCTCTTTCACAGCACTCTCTTCACATTTAACACAAGCCCCATAGTACACTTCTGCAAATACAATATGTAAATCCAAACTTAAACACCATTTTGCAGTTCTGCCTCTTACAAGCTATTCGAGTTGATGGGCAGAATCAGATTGTGGAAATGAATACGGTGCATACATTTCCTGAGAATGAAGGGAGCAGGAAACTCCATTTAGTGTGTGGTGTGATAAATTGGGCCCAATTATGAGATTGCACAGTGGCAGTAAAGCCATCCCACAATCATGTTCAATTTCTCCCTGTCCCTCTCCATTTCGCTTGGATGGAGAGAAATTATACTTTTTTGTATGTAGAGTGAATGGTTGAACTCCATTGTGATCCCTTACACACAGTTAATGTGAGGTGCCACAGGGGTGGAGAATGAGCCCGTCGTAATTGTCTGTGATATGCTTGGCTCGTGAATGAAAACCCACGCTCTACCACCAAAATCGAGTCTGACTTGGGTCTGGGCCTTGAACCAGACGAATCGTTCAGTATGTTTCCTGTCAAATGGTATCTGCTGTGATGGACGGCATCATTCTTAGAGCCTGATGCAGCCAGAAGAAGCGAATATATGAATGATGATGAGCGCGACCAGTAACTGGTTTTCAGGGAGCAACATCTGTGGCTGCCACACGATGATGGACGGGCGCTGCTTGCCATGCAAATACAGCAGAGAGTTGACTTCCCTCCTGCTATAAGGTAGACTGCGTAGGTTATGAAGATGTTAGACGTTAAAGAGTGTAAATAATTTTATAACATGACATTTATGTCATGGATATACCATTCTGCAAGATAAATATTTCTTTTGAAAGTAGAGAGAAGAAGAGAGACAGAAGGTCAAGGTTTGGCTGCTTAGCATGAGTGGTAAATGCTATAATTCTCAGTGTATTCTGATGGAATAAATAGTTTTTGCAAATTAGAGTATGAATTGCAAATACCTCATATTATAGTAGATTTTAAACAAATAACATCCTAAAAGTGTGAAATGGTCTCATTATTTTTATAATATACAAATATATTTAAATGCATGACATACAAGTTTCAGTAGAGATGACATTAAAATATATTTTAGTTGACCATAAATGCTTGTCAGTACATTCGGCAGGAACATTAACCATATTTTAAAGACAATGAAGTAATTATGAAACCCTAAAGTGTGTCAACTAATTGAATTTAATATCAATTTAAACTATAATACATTATATAAATGTATACATGCAATTAAGTGTCCGAAAACATTACTTTCAGTTCAAATAAAATTATGTTAAAGTGTATTATTTCCATATGCCGTGCAGTGACCTTCATCTTGTAAACGAAAGCATGCAGGTTTGGTTTCATTGGATTGTATATACCCCAGATTTGAATCATCTGACAGAAAATCCCGATATAGACTATTTAGTCTATATACTGTAGTCATTTTAGTCCATTCTGTATGCTTAAACTGAAGAATCACTATATCTGGTAGGTGAGCAGTAGCCATAGTAGGATAGACATTTAAAGCTTGTGTTTTTGTTCAGCCCACCACCAAAGGAACAAAATCGAGTAATTTAAAAAAAATGCAGAGTAAATGTCAATTGCAATTCAGATTGAAAATTCAAAACTGTTTCTAGAGCACGTATGTTAACTTCTGGGGGGGAATCATATGAAACACTTAATTAAATTAGTACTAATGGTGAATGGTCTCATTTTACACTGCTGTACAGATAAAAGACAGATAAGAAATGCTTCCATACAGAGACAATGCAGTTTTGCCCAGAGCTAAATTCAAAAGCTGTGACTTGGAAAAGTGTTCTCACAAGAGGAGCGAGTTAATTTCCCATATGAAATAGTCAAACAAATTGGTTTAAAGCTGTTGCTGAAATTCCTGCAATAGACCAGAGCAAGTACACCATAAAAGCGTACACCAAACCAAGGCATTAAATAGGATTTTTTTTATTGAAATATGATGTGTAGAAATGTACGTTTTATTAAGCAACACTCTCAGATGCAGGGGAGAGTTTGAATGGCCTGAGATTGTGCTTGTTCTCTGTGAAATTGAACATGAATCACTGAAGGTTGTGTGTTTAATAGTACTGCTGGGACAGACTTCATCAATTGTGGACACGGACTGTGTTTCTTCCTCGTTCAACCTCAAGTAAATCTAGCATGGTTCTGCCAGTGAATACCCTGTTTCTAATTAAGGTAAAGGGGGAGAATTTCTGTATTATTACGTATAGATCAATCTTTCTAGCCGAAGTTGGACGCTGGACAAAGTGAAGTTGGACATATAATAGATGTCTTTGGAGACGGCCAGTATCTTGAGTCCCATTATGGATTCTTCCACAAAAATACATCAAAAAATGAACTGGAAAATGAAGCTGCGAGGAGAACTCTTGGAGTTTACGCCCCTCAGTTGCACAAGCGGTTGGAAATACTTCACCGACAATTGACCAGGCCAGATGTCACCAACAAGACAAACGTTTTGTGGGGGCAGTCTGAGAGATTTTTCTTCAGGCTGTCCATAGATTCTTTAAAAAAATATAAATCTGTATTATAAATACACCAAGGGTAGACATAGATGCCCCCATGTCCTCTGTGAAATACTGTTCGAAAAGAGTATTTCCTCTATAAATATAAAAAGGGGATTCGCTTCTTTCTCAGCACGTAAGGGAATGTGTTCCCCAGGAGGTTGACAGGGAGGAAGCTTTGTTAACGCCAACCATCTGTGGAGGGAGTTAATGGCAGTTGACAAGCCCTGGTTGAAATTATTTCCTATTTTGTTTTTGCGGTTGAACGTTTCGAATAGTTGTTGAGAGGGACTAAATAAAAGCCATGCAACACGAAGGACCTGGTTGGGGCTTCTTCTTCCCCTTTGTTTTTTACAACTTCAACCTCATAAAAAACAGATTCTGCGCTCGTTAGAGACTATGATGAAAGAGGCCTAGCTGTAAAGTTGCTTCCCAGTGGAAATGCTGCGAATCAGTGGAAACGTGCAAGACACGCCACCGGCGCTCACGCTTTTGATGCTGCGCTTGCGAGGAGCGTGCGATTGGAAACGCTTGGTCAAAAGCAAATCATTTTGGTGCAAGGGGATTGTGGGTATGTTTACCACAAGCGGCTTGTGATGATTAGGTATTAAATCAGATCTTGCTTCAACAGTTAATGAATATTTTTCATCTGATTAACGTCGTGTTTCAGCCTCTGCAGAAACGATGCCTAGGGAGATTTCAATACTAATGTTGAGTGCATTTCCTCCTAAGAAGCTTTTAAGCAGTCACAATATAGTACTGAATTGTCAAATGCATACTCGCGTCTCTGTTCTGCTACCATCTGGAGCTGTTGGCTGAGCTTGGGGTCAACAACACCCCTAAGACCCAATGTAAAAATTCATTCAGCTGTTTTTGAGACTTATTAAAATAACTGTATGGCGGACTCAAGAGATCTGATTATAACCTTTAACGACAAGAAACCCTAAAAAAAAAAAACTCTGCCCTTCATTTTGGGTCAGTTTTAATTATCTGTGGATAATGTCACTCAATAAGTTGGTTGCTGCCAGACCTGTCAGTAAGAAAGAGACATTCAGCAGAATGTCACAGCATCATTTCCATAAGAAACTAATATATTTTACATTACACCTACTGTAGTATAGTAACATTCTGGTACTTACTATTAACTAACAAGAAACTGATTAATGAATTAGTAAGTAATAACGCTCAGTTGAATGAGGTAGTTCACTATTAGCTAATCAGTAAATATATATACTGTATCATATTACTAAGAACTACTATATACAGGTTCAGAATGAAGGTGAATAATGCATAATGTATAATTATTTCTAAAGTAAAGATCATGGTAACCCACTAGTAATAACACAAGTGTTACTAAATCCTTCAGAAGGAATTACTACTTATTAAAAGCACGATAACTCTCTAGTAATGACTGAAGTCACTGTAAGCTTTTGAGGTTTTTGATAGTAATTGCTTCCGACAGATTTAGTAACACTTGAGTCCTTACTAATGGTTTACTATGATCTTTCCTTTAGAATACTGAAGGATGTAGTAACACTTGAGTAATTACCATCCAAAACTTTACAATGATTTCAGTCAATATTAGGGAGTTACCATGCTTTTCACTTTAGATCACTGATCCAAACAATTCCTTCCCCTCCCACCGGAAAACACATCCTCGCGCTGCAAACATGAGTCCAAACTGAGGAGGGAAGGAGGAGGCTCTGTAGGAGGACGAAGAGCAAGTGGGAGACAGCAATGAGAAGACGACCAGAGAGGAGTCGATGGTGATAGGTATCAGTGAGGAGATGATTGTGGGAGAATCCAGAGCGGAGACATGATGAAGGCCCATGATGGAGCTGATGGAGGGAGAAGCCATGGAACCAGGAAAACGCCCGGTGGAGGTAAAGACCCAGGCGGAGCAGAAGACACAGGGTGACATCGCTGGTCTGGAGGGCCACGGTGGAGCTGCAGACAGGCATGACTGAGGTGGAGACATGGGCTTTGCAGACCTGGGCAGAGTTGCGGTAACTGAGGATGATGGTGAAACCGGAGGGAAGGAGGAGCCCGGTGGAGCCAGAGGGGTGGAGATGTCGAAGCACAGCTGATGACTCGGAGCCAGAGCAACGATGGACCAAGGTGGAGCCAGAGGGATGAGGAATAGGTGACAGTCCATGGTGGAACCAAGGGAGCACCAAGGTGGAGCCGATGGGTCAGAGCACCGAGGTGGAGTCCTGGGCGTGGAGTGGAGCTGAGGGATCCACAGATCAAATATAACCCAATCAAAATGTTTTAAAACAAATATGGGTTTATATAGGAATTGTGAACATTTGCTGATCCTGTTCTCTCTTAAAGATAATATGAACAGTCAGATTTAAAATGTAAAATTTAAATATGTTCACATTTTAGACTTATATAAATAAGAGCGACTACACCACGTTTCTGTATATGTGCCAGTTTATAAAGCTCTTCTCTGCCATTTGAAAAATAACTGCTGCCATGATTAATAGACTGAAACTAATTTACATAGAAAGGAGGCGTGTTTATGCTGAAAGGAATGACAATGACTTAATACAAATATTCATGGTGAAATGCATTTTCAAAACATCTATCTTGTGATTAAGGTGGACTGCAGGGATTAGTGATTAAGACAGATTTTTGAGCTGATATACCCCCGTTTAAACTGTGTGTGTGTGTGTGTGTGTGTGTGTGTGTGTGTGTGTGTGTGTGTGTGTGTGTGTGTGTGTGTGTGTGTGTGTGCATATATATTTTTAAAGGTATCACCTCCTCAATTGCATTCTGCCTAATAATTAATATGTTGTAAACATATTTACTTTTGGGGGGAACTATTGCTAAGCTCTGATCCTAGAGAGTTTATTATTAAATAGATAAATAATATATATATATATATATATATATATATATATATATATGCATATTCTGAGAAAACTATTAAAAATCAAGGGAGCAAAATTACATCTTTTATTAGTTCGGCAAGGACATTCAAGTACAAACTGTATTGGTCGTTAGTTAATGAAGTGTCGAAGTCAGAAGTGTTTTTGACTCCATTAGTCAGTGGAATATTATGTTGAGAGAGCAATAATGTGAATTGTTCAGAAGAGGCCATCTGAGGCCAGTTCAGTGAAATGTTAATAAACTACAGCTAACAGCTTTGAGTCACTGAAAGCAACTTTTCATCTGTCTATATAAAAATTCGTCAATACCTGGCACCTCCTTTGCATGGCATTGCCTGCTTTTTTTTTTATAAATTCCACTTTATTAGTTTTGATCAGTGAAAATGCTGAATAGTATGTCGATATCCTGTGCTGTGGGCCACATTTAAATTCTCAGGAGCTCGATCTACAGAAAAGAAAATGTCCACAGAATCATAACTCAAATATTGAGGTATCTGCCAATAAACACAAAGGTTTCGCTCCCGGGGAGGCTAGTTAGTATTATTAGCATCAAAGCTGCTTTGCAACTCCCAGAACAAAAGTGCGGAGACTGAAAGGCCCGCGAGAGCAATGTGACATTTCTCCTCATTACCCTGATGGAAACTTCACCGTGGTATCTAGGTCATTGTGGTTCATTATAGTTTTAATAACTCACCAGAAAAAGAAAAAAAAAAAGAAAAAAATCACATGTAGGATGAATTTACTCATGATCTCTTAATGAAGTCTTAAGGTGGGTCCCAAAAGGCTGTGCAGCGTCAGAGGTCCAAACTGTGCACCTGCGTTTGAGACCCTTTTTCCCTAAAATGATTGATTCCCGATATTCTTCAGTTGGACATGCTTTGAATTTGCAGCTGCTGGGGAAAATGCGATCGTGTCTTGGATTCATTAGTGGAGTGTATATGGAATCAATCGTTTAGCTCTCAAAGCAATGAAATTGTACGCTTTACGTAGCAAATTAATGTGTTTAGAGGAGTTAATGGAAAAACCCAAAATAAGTTTTCTGCAGATGCCTTGGTTCGATGACAATCTTAGTGTTTGCAGTTACAGTTGTACAATGTGATACGAGGGAAAACATTGGAACATAAACAGCTAATGCGTCGTACCGTGCAACAAGATTAGGGCTGAATGCTGCTTGCCAATGAGCAAACATTGAGAGAACAACAAAAACAACCTCATTTCTCACACGTGTTAACCGCTGCTTACATGTCAGATTGATCACGCCTCCTCCGCCTGAATAACGGCCACTAAAGTCATCCTTTCAAAGTCAGCCATCGAGTAAAACAATGAAGGGGGGCAAAGCAAATTCAGGCACCCAATGAAAAGACCATCTCTGACGCCTCAAACAATGGATGGTCTTGTTTGATGTATGGTCTGAGAGCAATTTTCTCTCTCTACTCCACTTGAAAGTGTTATGTTTTTTTCTTGAATGTCCCACAAAACTTTGATAGGAATGTTTTATGAGTCAATGAAGGGTAGCGTGAGGCCCTGTGTCTTAGCCACACATGTCCCTCGCCTGAGTTTATGTGCACATGGCGTTTTATAATTGAGTGAGCGAGAACCGCACTAGCTGATGCTAAATGAGGTTTAGAGTAAAAGTGGATGCAAGGCTATGAACAGAATATAGTAGGTAACCCATTGCAAAATTGCTTTCAAACATCTTGAAATCAATGAATCTGTGGTGGTTGCTCTGGAAGTATTATTAGGGGCTTTCGCACCGGGCAGTTCTAAGAACTTAGGACTCTAGACCTAATGGTTTCCTTAGGAACATTTTAGTTCCACCAGTAGGAACTCTGAAGTGACGTAAGCCGTGCTTGTTGTTGTGACTTGTATTTTGATGGCGCGACACCGTGCTCACATTCGATCGGTCTAACAGTCCTGTCTCATATGTTATTTGATAGAACTGTTAAACAAAGAAAGTAGACAGTATAATTTTTAGCGTTTGCCGTGTGGTTGATGTCCAGTGTCGCTAGCTGAGCAGAAATACATAATCATGTTTGGCTTGGTCCCCCTTCTCTCCTTACCTTACGTTAAGAGGCCCATCTATCACTGTTTTCCATGTTCGTAGAGTTAGTTTCTCGAGTAAATATATAGGCTATAATCTGTGTTTACACAGCTTTTTAAAAAATTGAGGGT
This sequence comes from Rutilus rutilus, assembly GCF_951802725.1. Lineage (NCBI taxonomy): Eukaryota > Metazoa > Chordata > Actinopteri > Cypriniformes > Leuciscidae > Rutilus > Rutilus rutilus. The sequence goes on along the minus strand of NC_140229.1, from coordinate 24,284,512 downwards.
GCTGGTGTTTCACGTGTGTTCGGCCGATCAGAGTCACTAACGTCACTGGTAGTTCCTATAGCGCTGGTTTAGACCCTAGCTAAAATAGTTCCCCCAAAAGGAGTTCCTAGAACTATAATATTTCCTAGTTCCTGCGGTGCGAACACACCAAAATCCGGGAACTTCCGCCAATAGTTCTAGGAACTATGAAAAGGTTCCTCCAGGTTAACATTCATTGTCCTTTCGTCATGGGAAAATGTTCAAATCTAGTCCTACACGTAATAGTAAGAATCATACCGCTGAAAGCAATATACGTTTCTGAAAACTATTCCACTAAAATTCACCTTAACACTTGTCAGGCTCCAGATGTTTGTGGCCATTCAGAGGAAGGTGGTTCTTTCCATTTGAAAGTGAAACGCACCATGGACATCTGTAAACCGTTTCCATTATATATCTGTCTGTGTCTTGAGGGCATTTCACAGATCAACAACAGATGAACCTGGTGTGAGCTGATCTGAGAGGAGATAGCGTAAGCGTTGTAACTGTCATCGGGCCTGGATGGGAAAAATTAGACTTAAAAAAAGCCCTATATCCAGATTTGTACTGCCTGAAAACATGTCATGCATGATGAAACAATAAGGTGAAGGAAATCCAATACTGTGTTCGACACATTTGAAGATTTAGAGACCTAGGTGTTTTTCTTTTGACGAATCAAGTTATGCATTCTCGTTCAGTCTAGGAATTCATTCAGCATTCAGATGTCCCAATATTTTATTCAGACATCAGCACGAAACAGGCGTCTCTTACTGAAGCTCGTCGTAGAAGACATTTGTAAGTCAGTTGAGGATTAAAGGACCTAGTTCACAAAAGCAAATGAAAGACATGGCTGTTATTGTCATCGTTCACAAATTAGACCCTTTGGTATTCAGTGGTTTAATAAAAGATAAGTTGTAATAATCTCTCTCTGTGGCATCGGCCACTCACAGACAGACCTCCGCGGAAAGGCTGCAATAGATTCTCTATTTCCCTTTTGATTAATGTGGCCTTCCTATGAGGTCAAATCGGAGCCATCATTTATAGAGAAGCATCTTGTCAGTGCCGGCAGCGGCGAGATAAATCAGGGTATTAAAGTTTAAGGATGTTTGGAATACTGAGGAGGAACCAATAATCACATTTAACTACCTTATCTTTAAGAAACCAGCATAACAAGGTCAAAAAAAGCAGATAATTATACACAGTCAAGAAAATAATTAAAGGGTACCAAATATGCCTTTTTACAAAGTCTTTAGGGTCAGCTAGAATAGGATTTCATGCTTGAACGTTCAAAAAACACATTATTTTCCCCATATTTTACATCATTGCAGCTCCTCTCTTCCCAGTCTGTCAGTAACGCTCTGTTTAGTTCCTGTCTCTATGAAGCCCCTCCTTCCGAAGAGCACAATGTTCTCTGATTGGTCGGCTGGACCAGTGAGTTGTGATTGGTCAAGCGCTTCAAGCTTGTATGGGAAATGTCACCCCAAGTTTCAACACACTACTAACAACAAACTCATCAGTATGTGTGACATCACTGTAAGTGTATGTTCCCATGGGGTCTTCCCCTCGCCCGGCCTGAGAGTCAGTGTGTTCAGCATGGCTGCCAGGTGCAGTGTATATGATAGTCAATAAAGCCACAACTTGTGAAGCTGGAGTCTAGTTTGTTTCTCATTATAGAAGTCAACAGTAACATTAAAGGGTTAGTTCACCCAAAAAGTATCCCATAATTTACTCACCCTCAAGCCATCCTAAGTGTATATGACTTTCTTCTTTCAGCCAAACACAACCGGAGTTATATAAAAACATATGCTGGCTCTTCCCAGCTTTATAATGGGAGTGAATGGTTACAGTATTAGAAGTCTAAACCGAGAACTTTTAAAGAGAAATGTCTTGAGTTTGTTGGCCAGACCTGTTTGTTTGAACCATGAGAGGCATCAACTCATAAATATGGATATTTTTCTTACAAAAATGCATCGCTTCCCTTCAGAAGGCATTTATTAACCACGTGGTGCTGTATGGATTACTTTTATGATGGATGGATGCAATTTTTATTTTTTTGGGGGCTTCAAAATCTAAGGTGCCCTTAAGGTCCGCCTAAGGTATCCTAGGACCGCCTCAAGGCCAAGATCTATAAGACCATTGGTCGCCCTGGGGCCCTTTACGGCACAGAGTGCTGGCCAGCATCACCAGGGATAACTTTGGGAGCTTAGGGATAACGTGATGGGACCACGAAACCACGACACGTTGTATGGAGCAACAAGGATTCAGTGGCCAGAACTGCCCTGCGCCTTAGGCCCTGTTTACACCTGCTGTTAGATCAGATCACAAGTAGACGAGGGAGACACATACTGGTGTTTTAATCCATCCTCTTTTGGCCACTTTCAACCACTTCTGTCCTGATTTCTTTGAGGGGGGACTTTTTCAGATCCTTCGATCTAGTGGATAAGCTTGTGCAATTTACATATGAACACTACCAGAGAAAACACACGAGAGCATCAGCTCTCAGACCTCAGCAAAATTGTGAGTGTGTGTTAGAAATCAGGAACGGTGAGTTGGTGAGTACACCTGTATTTAGCGCCATCCACTTGTGATCCGATCGACCAAGACGCATCTTAAAACCAGATGTAAACAGGGCCTAAGTCCCCAAGGATGCATACCAAAGATGCGGTGGCTCAACCGACTGAAGGAAGACATGAAGATAGTCAACGCAGACACAACATTTATCGGAGGAATGCAGTAGTTTTGCGAGAGAATGTACTACTTTTGTGAGAGAATGCAAAAGCATTTTTTCCCCTCATCAATATGTCACCTTATGGGAAAAAGGGTGATGTAATTATTATGAAATTGTAATGAATAAAAAAAGCCTAATTCAATTTCTTCAAATAATTAAATTAGCATTAAATTGGTAACACACAAAAGATGGTTTATGAAAAGAAACATGGTGTCTTGTCCACGCCTCTGTGAATGGCTCCCTCCTGGAAAAGAGTGTAAATAATTTGTAGCTCCTCCTTTTGATGTTGTATCTGAAGTCAGGTCAGTTTTTTAACATTATGAGATTATAGGAGAGCTGGGAAAGACACAGCGGGCTGAAAAATGAATCATAGGGCGATTAAAGATAGTATTTCACTCCCACACTGCAGTAGCTGCAAGTCTTCCCACACCTTTCACTCCTGATGTATCTGGAGGCTTTTAGATCATCTAGCAAAGCTCCTCATGAAGACATCTCTTTACACTAGTACTCCTCTCGTCTGAGCCCCTCTAATGCCTCTTGTGTCCACAATGACCCTGCAGGAATGCTAACCCTCCCCTAGCGCTGACGTTTACTAGCCTGAGTTCTCGTGTGTCAACGGGAGGACAACTATATAACACGCACCGGTCCCGTGGACATTTTAGGAGCTAGATCCCGCTGGATCTGGCTGGGATCATAGGAAAATCACGTAAATGTTTATAGGCCCAGACCACATGGGAGAGAGAGGTGGAAATCGCTTTCACAAGAGGCAATATGGATGATATATCCACGAAGAGCCACAGTAGCGGCTAGTCTGTTGCTGCGCTTTAAAATACTTAATGAAACATCTCACGGTTTTACGCGGTGGTGCTGATGACAGAATAAATAAGTTTGACGAGTCTTTTTAATATCATTCATGATGGGGAAGCGAATGTGTCTGGTTTCCATCAACCTGCTCTTGGAATGACAACTACCAAATGCCTAATGTAAAAAATGTACACCGCAATAAAAGGCCAATGCTTGAACAAAAGCAAAATGTGGAGAGGATACACAGGTGCATTGTGGGATATGAACACTGCAAAACTTTTCAGACAGCATTGTACTACAGGCTAAACTTTAGCAATTGTGTATTAGAACAGGAAAGTTCATCCAGTCTATTGGCAGGTTGTAAATGAGACTACTCATCCGTTTAATAACTTGCAGAATATCTAGAAATATCATAAATCCTTAATTTGGGAGGGAGGGATATTGTTTTACAGACATTCTTCTGTTCTGGGCTTCTGTGTTGGGAAGTTACTACAAGCCAAGATACTACATTAAAAGTAGTTAATCTGAAGTCAAACTGCTCTTTCAGAACAGTAGTTCAAATGTTTTCCAAAAAAAAAATGAAAAGGCTTAAAATAACTTAAATGAACTATCCAAACAAACTGATTGACGAGAACACAGTGAACCAGACTTTCTAATGCTACATGATAAGATTAAGGTTTAGGATTATGTCATATTTTTAAATAGCTTTTTTAGATGCACTACCTTTCAAAAGTTTGGAGTCTGTAAGATTTTTTTAATGTAAAAAAAAAAAAAAGAAGAAGTATCTTATGGTCAAGAAAGCTGCATTTATTTAATCAAATTAGTTCATATTTTTGTAGGAAAACCAGGTTTTCCAATGTTGTTTATATGTCTATGTGGTGTTTTTAATATGCTTTAAGACAAACCATGTGTAAATTCATTAGTCAAAACCATTGCTGAGTATTTTCTCCTTAAAACTGCCTTGAACCAAAGACCGTCTCAAAAACACAGTTTGGATCTGCCATTTCCTACCATCAAAAGCTTCTAACCAATCCCGTCATGAGCGGGGCGGGGCTTTCACAGTGAGTACAAGAACACCTTTATGACCAGGGTCAAATTGGGTACATATATCAATATAGCAGGTGAATTATGTATATGATGTATATTACAATGTTATGCAAAGCGTTTCTAAGGATGCAGATTTTAGAAAGCAGCTGTCTGACTCTGAGATGGTGAACGGAAACATGGTCTGTTTAGCATTAGCATTATTAGCTGTTTAATAACGTAGTCAAGCCGAAGGCTAATCATATCGATTTGTAGAAAGCATTACATAAAATGCATTACCATTCTGATACATCGACTCTGTTTATTTCACTCTTCCTCTTCTTCTTCTTCTTCTGAACAGTTTCTGGTTCAAACATATATGGCTGATTTAAACCAATATTTCCACTTACCGTTGTGTAACGTTTACTACAGTTGAGCGAGTGGATCAGATAGTCTGAGCTGTGGCTGGTTGCATAAACTGCTTAGACTAGTCTTAGAGTTAGTCATCGAATTTCTTTCTTCAAGACTGGTCATCATTTTTTCATGTCAGTTTCAAGTCAGTTACATAAAAAGGTAGGTTGGTCTAATTTGAATCTGAAAAGTAAGACTTAAGGCCCTTTCACACTGGACGCGATTTTGACGCACGAATAATTCGTGCGATGGTTTTATTTTTCGATCAGCTGTTTGTGTAATGAGTGCTTCCACACCGAACGCGAATGTGCTGCGGTGAAAAAACGACTTTTATTTTATTCGCTTCGATGTCGTTTTTTTTTTTACTTTTGCGGCGACAGAATAGGCTTCAGCCAATCATATACTACAAGGACAACGATTTGAAAGACAATGTGTGGCGTAGCATTGCCAACCAACACGGTTATCACGACTGTGAGTGTGTTGTGTGATAGTTTTAGTCGTTGTACAGTCCTGTGCTGTGTAGGCTAACAGGCTAAACTACATTTGGGATAGAAAGCTAACACTATTATGTCAAAGATAGAGACAGAGACCGTGTTTACTTTGAACATGTAACAAAATGTAGTGAGACTGTGCTGCTTTTAGTATACTATACATTCTTTGTGTGATATCTACAGTTTCTAGTCGAATGATTTTAACTTGTTACACACACACATACACTCACTCGCGCACACACACACTCGCTCACTCACTCGCGAACACACACACACTCGCTCACTTCGTGTGTTACATGTGTAGTGACATTACAAAACACACTGTGTGAAGACGCAAAAAACTGCACATAAGCATACTCCCCTTCAGACTCTGTTCTTTAAGATTGGTTGCACCCAAAACCTTCTTTTCTGTCTTTTAAAGAAAATGAAAAGCTCGTCTTCACTGGACGATGATGATGAAGTGTCCATGTTTTCTCAGCTGTCGGCGCGAAAGTTTTGGAATGTTGAAGCTCTCTGAACGTCATGTGAATGGTTTTGACGCGAACTATTCGCACACGAACTATTCGCTTATTCGTTTCGCTTTTTCGTTACGCATCCGTAACGAAAGGGCCTTTATAAGTCCTAACTAATTACTAGTTGGTCAGACTAGTTCTTAAATCAGTATAATTAACTTAGCGGCTATGTTTATTCGACTGGCCCCTGGTGTGAGTAAGTGGAGGCGGAGACTAATTTGCATATTCATAGATGCATGTAAATAAAGCAAGGGTGTAGAGTTACATTCAAGCTATTTTAAACGGATAGTTCAGGCAAAAAGGAAAATTGTGTCATAATTTACTCGCTCTCATTCTATGAGAGTCAATGGCTATCGCCAAATGTTTGCAGAAGATAAAAATATACGAAATTGAATTATTTCAATATCAAATATCCATTATATTCCCTTCACATCCTAACTCACCTCTCTGAATGCTCATGCAAAATAAATAAATAAACAATATAAAATAAAGACGAAAATAATGCAATAAATGTAAACCGTATGTTAATTGTTGTTGAAATGATCCATTATTTTGGATGGAGGTATAAGAGCACTATAACTGCATGTGTATTAATATGATTGCAATGCTTTTCTCTATCATTTGATGAATTATTGTTGCGATAACCTTTAGAAAATCTCTTTTAAAAAATATTCTGTTTACCAGAATTTTCCACAGGCAGCATCTTTAATTACGCCAGCCACATAGTTATTATTTTTGTGAAAAAGGCACAATCTATAATGAGCATAATTTTCTCAGTAATTAAATACTTGCAAAACTATTTCAGTTTATTTAACACATGGTTAAAGTGCTGGTTAGCGAATCAGATGCAGGTTTTGCGCTGATTCTTCACGCACAAAAGTGGCTCATTGAATTTGACCTTCAGTCTCCTTAAGAAAAAGCAAACCAACAATGACCTTATAATGGCCTTTCCACAGTGAAAACCACTCAAGTTCTCATTACTTTGTTGTTGTGTTCAATAACCCTCCCTATCAGAGTCTCTCTCTCCCTGAAGATCTCCTTCAGCATTTATCACAAATGTCAGAGAGTTTAACTTGGTACCTAGACCCGGATCCAGCCTGTGCAGTCTTAAATGGTCCACCTAATAGTTTCCTACAGTTGAGTGATTATATGACCTCTTGCTTCCTTCTCTGGCCATTAATCTAGAGAATGACGCTGTAGAGTAGGGATGAGCTCTGAGCCTCGGCCCACCCGCCTTCAGAGCCGGTGCCAGTGTGATTACAAGCAGAGATGGATCTCGATGATTTTAACACAGGCGGAGATTTGGACAGTCCATGGGGACATGTCCCAACCAAACTTAAGAGATATTGAATGAACCCTACTGATATTTCTAGTGAGTGCAGTTATGACTGAAGACATGTTAAGAAATGGGTGAAGAAATGACCATGGGTTAAGTATACAAAGTAATAAATGCTTTCAGTCAACCCAAAGTCTTCTGTCAAACTTTTTTTTTTTATTAATGTATTATAGTAATATGACACACACAAACACACACAGTCAGTCAGTTTTTTATTAACACTTTCTGATGATTGCTGCTGCTGTTCATCAAAACAGATTTAATATATTATAGCTTTAACTATAAAGCAAGGTTATTACTGGTAACAAACTAAAATCATAAAAAAAACAAAATAAAAAAAAAACATTACTTAAAAGACTTAAATGCATTGTATTGCAGCTTGTTGCCACAGAAAAAATAAATAAATATGCTATGGAATATCGTGTGAGAACATAAAAAAATACATGTTGGATGAAGCAAATGAAAAAAATAAATAGAAGGCGACAGGCCTAAAAGGACATTATATGCATGGGCGAATAATAATGCGTAGAGATGGATGATTCCAATAAAGTTCTCATAAAATATCAAATTAAAAACGAAGTGTGGTAGGTGCCTCTTAAAATTGCTCTGACTGGGCACCAGATGAATTGCTCAAGGGTGATACCGGAGACCGGAAGATAATAATAATGTTCGTGGATCAACTTCAATTTTTTTGGGGGAAAAAAAACAAAAACTTTCAGACAATATAGTCCTCCTAACCCCTTAAAGTCAATGTGAAACACTATTCACAACCGTCTTTACTTTCATAAAAAAATAAAATAAAATAAAATAAAATAAAAGTTAGGCCAGGACTAGAGTTTATCAGTCAGTAATTGACATGAATAGAGTGGTACTTGGAGAGGAGAGGTAATACAAATAAAGTAAAATAAAATAAAATAAAAAAAAAAAAATAATAAAAAAAAAAAAAAAAAAAAAAAAAAAAAAAATAAAAAAATAAAAATAAAAAAAAAATAAAAAAATAAAAAAAAAAATATATATATATATATATATATATAAAATAAAATAATTATTTAATTATTTAATTATTTAATTATTTAATTAATTAATAAGGATTTTAAATGTTATTGAAAACAATTCCGGAGCAGAGTAAGTAACATAAGGGTTAGATGTGTTTCTGCATAATTGTACAGGAACTTATTGTAACAGTTATGTAATGATTGGGCTTAATTTGCATTGTGATTCAGTTCCTGTTTTGCAAGCCATTATTTTGACCTTCTTCGTCAACCGATTTTGAATTGGATAATAAGGATAGAGCTTCGGTGAATCCTATTTCAAAACTTTGATCCCTCTGATATTCATTCTCCTTAAATGTAAAAAATCCCACTGGGCTCGCAACTAGGTCAGTTTGTGGAAAGGCAATAGGGATTTTGAAAGGAAACGACTGACAACATACCTTTTCTTCCTCTTTGTGTTTACTACGTTAGTTTCACGGTCGCAGGCGTCAGCAGACACACTCTCAGAATAAAAGGTACAAAAGCTGTCACTGTGGCGGTACCTTTTCAAAAGGTACACCTTTGTACCTAAAGAGTGCATATTAGTCCCTCAAAGGTACATATTGGTACCAAAAGTGTACATATTAGTACCTAAATGGTACATACCTGTATTAGAACCCTTTTGAAGGGTACTGTCCCAGTGACAGCTTTTGTACCTTTTTTTTCTGAGAGTGCAGGTGGCTGGAGGGGACTGAAACATGTTTGACTGTTTCTCATCCCCACTGAGGATGTATTGAGGTGTTGTTCTAGAAACATGTCCTTCTTGGCGAAATCACAATACAGATTGCAGATTGATTTTCATAGTTTGGCTTCTTGTTCCAACAATTAGTCTTTCAAACAGTGAGCCAAACTCTCTAATGCCTGCTACAGACTGTGCCATTTCAGAAATCCTATAATATCATTACAAATCACACTGTACGGCAGGGATCTAATACACTTAGGTACGGCATGTAGACTGTACAATAATGACACGTATTGAATCGTAGTTAGTCTAGGAGAATAAAACATCATCAGCATGCGCTGGTGGTAAACAAACAGAGCAAGATGAATCGCACGTTGGCACTTGTGGCTTTTATGTGCGCTAAAAAAGAGGAGTAAGTGAAAGAGAAGAATAAGGTCGTGGATGGCTAGAGAAAAGAGGCCAACTTGACATGCCAGTACTTTGCAAATGGAGCTTGAGGTAAGTAGTTTTATGTTTTAGCGCCATGTCGGGTTGATCAATACGCCATTTCACGTTGCATTTTTGTTGGCGAGTCAGTAGACGTAGGTCGTAGCAGCAAACACACTGTGAGAGGATCATGCTAAATTTATGACAATGTCAGAAATCTCCACAATTGGCCATCTTTCGTCTGGGACAGCCTAAAATCATATTATGTGTACCGTCCGGGAATAATGCTCAGACTCTAGTTACATATTTACAGTATTAGAAATCAGAGATACCGTGATTCATTTTGGCCAACACAATCTCTACATCACGTGTTTGACCTTGTAATATTTCCAAAATCATTTGCTCTGCTAATGTGTCATATTGACTATCAATCACTTAACATCTCTGCTCTCAGCAGAGTGAATCTAACTGCTTTAACCTTGAAAGTGACCCTATCAAAAGATCAGTTAATCTACTGCTATATTCTTCCTAATAACGGCCTTTTCTTCCCAGTGCAGCGCCCTAAATCACCAATAGTCGAGGTGACATTGATGCTGGATATATATTGGATTGATCCATTTAAGAGCTATAAAAGAGATTTTGGGCAATGGCCAGTGTGAGAGGGTTTTGCGAAGTCAATCTGAACAATTTACGGAGGCCATGACTTTCCCACTTTGGCGAATCAAAGCAGGGATGACATCATACTGTGATAATTTATGGGTGCTTATGAACACTGAGCCATAGGGTGATGACAGATGAGCAGTTTCACATATCAACTGAATTCTGGGGACTTTTTATGGTGTTAATAACACATAACTGTTGTCACTGTCCTTGTTGGAAACAGAAGTGGAACTGGATATTATATGTCTGAGATCTGCAAGTATAATAATAATAATAATAATAGCATTCATTTTGTGTTAATGCTTTGATAAGTCAGTGCATCTGTCATTTTCATCCCCTGTTGGTAGTAAGTGCTTTGTTTTATATATATATGTTTATTGTCTATCTTCAATTAATTGGGCCATTAAATGGTTAACTTAGTTATCTAGGTGATTTGACTAAAAATGTTGAAGCTACAACTCGGTTTTTGAGTAACAACAAATCATCATATAGAATTTAGGGCCAGATTTACGAACAGCTTGTGCCAGCGCAAACCTTCTTTTGACGTTAAAAACTACTGTCAGGATTTACTAAAGACACGCAGTGAGAAATTAGCGCTGAAAAGGCTTGGACAAGGGTTATTTTGCGGCTGACATTATTGTATATGCATTTGTAGGAGTTTCACTTTCAGACGCAAATTTATGGGAGGAGTATTAACTAAGGTTTGCACTATCAATTTACTGGTATTTGCGCCATTATTTAGCACCCAAAAAAGCCTGTTTTAGACCAGACAGTAATTTGCGCTGTTCTTGGTAGATAGCGCTGGTCATTACGGGAATGATCCGGATGCGTCTGTGTTCTTTTATTTGCGTGTCGTCAGTGCGATCATGCGCTGAACTTTCCAGTCTCATCGGTGCTATGGCTGTCACGCTAATTTGCCCTGTTTAGTAAATCATTCATTATAATTCGAGGAACGGATCCCAAAAGGGATTTATGTGGCAACATTCATACAGATGGACAAGCCGTTAGTAAAACAGATGCTTTGCTTAAGCAATCAATGCTGTCAACCTCATAAATATGCAAATTCTAGTCTTTCAGAATCCTGTGTTAAATTTCAAGACTTGGTCATTGGAAAACGTATAACTCAGAATTACATTAACCTAGGGTTAAAAGTTAGCCTGGTTTATCATCTTAATGTGTGTAAAGGCCGTTTATGTTATCAAGGACCTAAAATTGTTGCATTTTAAAATTTAAATCAGCACAAACCTAAGTCCCCATGAAATCAAAGTAGACTTTTTTTTTTTTTTTGTGGCTTTTATATCTTAGTCTTACTGTTATCTATAAGCTATTGTGCTCCAAAACAACAACAAAATTGACATTTAGAAGATATAAGCATTCAAAACTTACAGTTTCTCACTTCCGCCAATCTGGATCAGTGATTTTGATGACATCACTCTGCACTTAAGCTTCTCGTCCGATTTTCAGTCCAATCAAATGCTCTCTAGAATCTGAAGCCCCGCCCCCTACATTATAAACAGATGCTGAAGCTGCGGCTGAAATCGGTCACATGTTCACACAATTTTGATTTTGATGACATCACTCTGCACTTAAGCTTCTCATCTGATTTTCAGTCCAATCAAATGCTCTCTAGAATCTGAAGCCCCGCCCCCTACATTATAAACAGATGCTGAAGCTGCGGCTGAAATCGGTCACATGTTCACACAATTACTATTTTCTACATAGTGAATGGCACATAGTGCACTATATAGGAGATAGGGAACGATTCAGACAGTGTAAATTTGCTCTTCATTGGGGCAAATTAAGTCTGGTTTCCCGTTATTGTCACGCAAACCACCACAGCTCCGGTCCAAAGACATGATAGCACAGGGTCGGCGGAGACCAGAAACTATATATCTATCTATCTAAATAATACGGACATAAAACTGCACAATGTTATATGTTCATGTACAAACATTGAATGTATAAACATGCCTGAAGCTGCCATTTAAGACAGCAAAATGTTACAGCTTCTTGATATAAAATAGCACAGCTTGTTTTACAGCCTGATGGCTGCCATTGATCAAATAAATATCCCAACTCTCGGAATGCTAGAGCAGCCCTCAAGGAATTTCATCCAGAAATGGTGTGTTTGGATCGACAGTCCATTATAATAATTCACTTTCATTGCCTCAGGTGTCATCTCAGACACCGCAGCATGACTGCAAAAGACAGAAATTACATCTACTGTGGTGCGCAAATAAAAAAGTGACAGATTAGATTGGAATTTTAAATTCCCAGCATTTAAACAGAAATCTTTCAAAGATGTCGAAATGTAAAATGGTTTTACAAAAGCACTTTAATTGCATTTTACCCTTTTTCTGACAAGTGCAGAGATTAAAATGAACTTTCTTTGCCTTCAAAACAATATTAATTAGAAAAAGAACTCAAACCTCTGTGAAATGCAGAAAATATGAGTCACCAATGTGCTAGAACGTCACAGGTTGTTGCCAAGGCATTTTTATGCGGTCACTTATTGGCCCAATTCAAAAGAGTCCACCCAAAAGTGATTCTGATCCCCCCTTCAAATGTAAATCTATGGGATTCTTTCACCAAATTTATAACCCGAATAATGTAAACGATGCAGAAGAGTTACACGCTGATATTTTATACTTAAGGTTACGTATTTGAACCGCACATGTTATGACAGATGTGTCTCTTATGATTCCATCAGTGTCTTCCAGTTTAAAGTTCTCATGATGTTGGTGTTATACATCCTGGGACAATTTCATCCCACACATTACCGTCATTCCATTCTTTCATCTCCTTCTCTCACTTGAGGATACTCATTTCCAAGTTAGTCTAAATGTTCTGTAGCCTCTGGATATGTACGTGTGTAGACGTACAGATTTAGAAAGATCTCCTTGATTTAAGAGTAAATTTCACATTTTACCTAATAGAGGATGCTCCTGAAAGTTAGGTTAGTAGAATAAGTTGACATGTAGTTGTAAAGTTACTTATAGTCAGTAGAGTATCTGTTGGGGAGCATCAAAATAAAGCAAATAAAATATATACAAAAATAAAATATATCTTAGGAATGGGCAAAACACTTTTTAATACAATTCAGTAACATGTATGCTAACAAAGTCATCTTTGAAGAGTTTTTTTTTTTTTTTTGGCACCAAACATACAGGAAGTTCATCAGTCTGGAACTGATGGTGGTTTAGAAGGGTCTGGTGTTTACAGTCTTACCGCAACACACCACACACATTTCATGCTCGTACCTTCTGCTCGGCTTTTAATTACCAGTATGGCACCCTCCACACACGCTGGCTCAGACCACCGACCATCTGCGGCACCAGCCAAGGGACCAGACCAATGAGCCTCATTTAACACTTCCTCCAGCCGACACTCCAGCTAGCGTTCACACCCGCATCTCGTGTCAATGGACTGCTCACAGTTTACATAATCTAATATGAAATTCAAAGATTAAAGTAATCCGATTATTCAGATCTGATGTTCATCACACTATCTATTGGGAATCAAAGCAGTGAGTGTTAAAATCCGCTCAAACCTGAGAAAAGAAAAGAACACAGCTTCACTGAAGGCCATGTGCAATTTTTTCAACATAGGCTCATTTGAAAAAAACATGCCTCTCTTTGCACAATACAATGTTTCGACCTCTTTTATTAGTGCATGATTGTAATCTAATAGATTTTGATGTTTGCATCAGATAACCAGCTGTGTGGCTTTTCTAACTTGCTCGGTGGCTCACCTGGTACAGCATTGCAAGTGTCAGCTAGTGTGTTTTTAACTACAATTTGCTTTTGTTTACACTACTGGTTAGGTTTAGGGGCGGGTTTATGTTATTTTCAATCGCGATAGAGCATTAATTTTTTAGCGCCACTCAGCGGACATTTAATTTCCAAACTGCAGCAATACGAACAACAGCCAACGCAATCAAATGTTGCCAGATTCCATTTATCTCTCAGATTGTAGGACAAAACTGATCATGCTTTTAGCGCCACTTACTGGACATTTAACTTTGAAAGTGTCGCGAAATGTACAAGAAGCAACAAAATGTTGCCATAAGCACATCTATCTTATCAGAGCTGATAAGTTAAAGGTAGCGTAGGCGATTTTCTGAGAGGCTAGCAATAGCAAACTTGCTTTGAAAGCATAATCCCTTCAGAGTTCAGGAGGAACTGTAAAAGGTGGCTTCTGTTTCAGCTGCGGTGCTCGGTGACTGACGTCTGTCTAACTCTGCATTGCACGAACAGGTGCGCGGAGGTATGGAAATACATTTCACGAGTTCACACTTAGATATAATTAGATACCTCATGCTGTCCGATGCGAGGGCTCCGAGCTCAGAATTTGGCCCGAACCCAGAGTACTCCCCCCCTCCTAGGTTTGGGATATGACTTGTAAGTGAGGAGATGAGGTGGTGGAGGGATGCTGGAAAACTGTCGCTGCTGTGTATATATACCTCCTGATGTTAATTGAGTTGACTGGATGAGCTCCTCCCATGACAATTAGGTTAATTATCTGAACGTACTTCTCCCGAACTTTGTTAATAAAACATCATATGTTGACAGGCAGGTAGGACATCGAATCATTGCCCTCGGAACGAACCAAGACTATGCAGACATTCATATTTGCTTTTTGTGGTGTACTTCGAATAACAAACAACTTTAGCCGAAATTTCACTAATGAGTGAAGATCATTGATGGTACTACAATGTCAATGACGAGACCAGCTATATACTACTGGAGTTAAACAATTTTATTTCTTTTTTTAAAGCACACATTGGAACATATGGAGATGTTATGCTGTTTGAAAGACCCTCTCCACCCTTTCTGCAAAGTTTTGAACACTGCAGGAGGTCTTGGAATCTTAGTGACATAACATAATTCCACATTAAACCCAAACCTCAAAATTTCCTTTTTCTAGAGTAGCAATTCCCAAAAGATCTCACACCACCCCACACACTCACACACATCCAAGGCTGTTGCTAGAGCAGTTCCACTGGCCTGAATTTGATCCAAAAACATCCTGACACTCAATTAATTTCATGTGGTCTTACTTCACAGACAGGCCCCCTAATTATACGTCAGTTCCACAATTACACCCTTTGCGATGCTGAGTGGGTGATGGACAGAACTGCTAGTTGTTACACAGATGTCAGTGAGGGTGAACCTAATCCCTTTCCCCTGGGAAAATGTTTGCTCTTGGTTGCATGTGTTTCGCAGGGATGCGTTAAGCTAACTTCAAACACACAGACAGATGTGAACAAACAAGTAACCCTCAACGCCCAACTTCAAACCAGCTCCCTTACTGTGGGCTGAAGTGTTTGCCCGAGGAAGCGAAATTCTCATCAATGCACCACAGGAGAACCACATGAGATCAAATATTTGGGTGGGATTTGCACTTTGTGGAAATGGTGTCCCGATACAGTCAGTCACATTCAACTTTGCGTCGGACTGACGTCATGGGGTCTCGCATGGGAGCCCAATCACCTCCAAGTGGTAACAAAACGAGCCAATGAACATTGGCCAGTGAGATTTGCATGCCGAATCACACCTATCTGGACACACAGGTATAGATAGGACCTGCATTGCTCACTTCATTCATATTTTCCTTCGGAGCCGAGCGGATGTAAAACAGCGACCACTCATTCAATTCACCTTCAAAGAAGAGTAGATTTAAGAGCAACAGAAAGATCAAACAGCAATTTGAATTGCTAAATAGGAGTATATCTCCGACAACAACAATTTTAATTGCTTTTTCTTTGCAGCATGTCGTGGGGTCTCTCTGCCGGTGTGACAGCAGTTGAGCAATCCATCTTGTTGTGCTCAGAGAGTGCATCGCTTCACCTTCGCCCATGATTGCTGTCTCACATGCCTGTGCAAACAGCATACTGAGAGAGAGTTTGTAGATAGTGCATGCTCTCACTGCGAGGGCATGTCCATGCTGGCATTGCAGTCGCGACTCTCCTTCACGGAGGCACGAGTCCCCTGTGCTGCTCCCCAGCTCCCCACCGCTTCTCATAGTAGAGCCGCGGATCTGGTTAGTGAAAGCTTCTTCGTCCCCACGAACCTCCCAGTCCTCTAGCATGCCATGCGCCGCTGAGTTGACCAATGTTGGTGCGGGTCCCTCACATGAGGCACCTTGTATCTCATTCGCCGCTCCGGATGAGGATCAGATGTCGATCGCTGCATCGGGGAGTGGGCTTTGTCCTCTGGAGAGGATGAGTAAGCTGGGCTGCCCCCTCCAGGGTGGTTGCTCATGCTGAATCGGACTCAGAGTTGACGGCCATGCTTTCCCACGGGCCGCCACGGGCATCAGGCTCGAGTGGAACCCTCCAGCGTGTCCCGAGCACTCGCAGTTGGATGATTGGTTCCTGCCACTCCAGTGTCTTTCTTCCCTGAGATGCATGAGGAGGTTCAGAAGTCATGGAAGGCACCTCTCACTGCCCGAAGCCACTCTTCTTCCTCCTCCACTCTCATTGCCCTCGATGGCGGGGCCATCAAGGGTTATGTAGACATTCAACAGGTGGAGTGTGCAATCGCAGTGCACTTGTGCCTGCAAAGTACTGCCACCTGGCGGAATCGTCCGCGCCTCCCGTCCAAGGCAGGTAAGACGACAGCAGGCCTGGGCATGCTTCCCAGCGTTATGGTCATGGCTGAGAAATGAGTTCCGGTGCACTCTTCCCTGGGGCTTTGACCGTCCCCAGAGTAAGACCCTGTCCCTTCCATCCCCTTTGGCATGGAGGACTTCCCTCTGGCTTACTTGGGGAGCTGGGTAGGTTACGACATTGTGAGAGCAGTTGCCAAAAGGGCACGCTACAGCTTGTCAGCATCTGCATCTCCAACACTCGTAACACAGTTCAGTGGCTATGGTGCTCTCCGTAGGGACCCCATGACGTCAGTCCGACGTAACGTGACTCAGTGAATGGGAACATTTAGGTTACTGATGTAACCCCTGTTCCCTGAAGGAGGGAGCAGCTTTGATCACAGGAATAAAGTAAATTTTACAATAAATTCACATAAAAAAAAACTAAATAATTTTTTTTAATTGTAATAATATTTCACAATATTGCTGTATTACTGTGTGTTTGATAAAATAAGTGCAGTCTCGATGAGCAGAAGAGACGTTCAAAAACATTAAAATTATTAATAGTTATAGATTAATTATGGTTTAAAACAAAGGAATACATAAGAACAATATTATATTCTAAAACATTACAATTTAAGACAGTGGATTTGGTGTTTAGCCATACCAACATATACTGTTAAACCACTGCTAGAGAAATTGAGCATTTTGTATTTTTGACTCAAAAGTTTGTGAGATTTCTTCACTGTGACGACTTCCATGTATGATCTCCTCTACACTTGTGTGTGGATATCTATGTTCCTCTTTCAGAGACTTTGGGGGCTTGGGGGTTTGCTGGAGTAGGCAAAGGATTGCACTTTTCTGAATTAAGCTTCTAAGGAAGCAACTGGGCTTTGACTTCCCACATACTTTTTATTGCATCTCCTTCAGTCCCTCTCATTTCTTTGTTCCTCAAACTCTTTTTTATGTCACTGTCATTTGGGACTGACACTATCACTGCTCTCCAACTCTTGTTTGTGTCAAGGTGAATAGCCACCACTCATTCTTCTGGCTAGATCAGGAAGTCCCTCAGGATCTTAGAGTTGCTGTTGTCCCACTACTTCCCGTGGATCACCTCACTTGGGCATTTCGCCTCAAACTTCCCAGTGCAGCTATGGATATTTCAACCTCATCACAATAAGTTTCAAATTTCATCTTATAATTTCAATAGATTCTAGTACACTCTTAAAATGAAAGCTTTTTTCTCTCACTGAATGCCATAGAAGAACTCAAAAGAACCGTTCAGTGATCAGTTTTTAAGAACCTTTTTCCACTATAAAGAACCTTTTGTACAATGGAATGATTCCATGGTTGTTAGAGGTTCTTCATGAAGCCATAGATGCAAATAGAACTTTTATTTTGAACTCTTTGGTGCTGTTCGGTCATTTTAGACTGAAACATCATCGCAATGGTACGAAAATTGCTAACAGTTTTGGCACTTGCTGTATAAACACACACACACACGCACAATAAAACATGCACATGATTTGAAAAGGTCAAATGGTCCTGAAAATATAGTCACATGTATTGTTCGCGATCAAAAATGCCCGCATTGGAAATGAACGTGAGACGAATTTAATCTGGTGGAAACATTTGGTACTGCACTCAAACAAAGTCTTACTGAAAGCAAATTTTTTTAGATATCAACCTCAAATTTGGAGCACAACTTGTTTCAATCGATGGCTTTGCTTTTTTCACAGTTTTAGAGTAAAACATAAAATTTACATAAAATGTAAAGAATATTATTCTTGTGCATTTTTCATCAACTTAAACTTACTATAACTTTTTTCCCCCAGTCTTTTCACCTTTTTTTTTTGTTTGTTTTTTGCGTCAGTGTCTTTTTTCAAAAGAGACCAAACGTAAAGTCTGTGCACTAAAGCATTCAAGATTTATGAAATTTGTTATAAATTTCTTTTTCAGGTCTATGCTCCAAAAGTGGGATAGATGCCATTCATTTTTATATAAAAAATAAATAAATAATAATATATATATATATATATATATATATATATATATATAATTTTTGACTGCCATGCGAGCAGCACCAGAGGGTTAGGAGTTAAGACTGTCATTCAGTTTTAGTGTGTCTTGTAACACATTTTTACAGAAATTCATGACATTTCTCTTTCAAAACATGTTTTGTACTAACCGTGCTATATATTCAAAATGGAGTTGAATAATACAGAGTAGAAGAAAAAATGTCTTAAAGGGATATTTCATCCAAAAATGTAAATTCTGTCACAATTTCCTCACCCTCATGTCGTTTGACTTACTTCTGCAGAACATAAAAGATATGTTGCACTTTAAACTGTTTTTGGTAACACTATCAATTAGCAATATGTTTACAACATTTAATAATCATTGTTAATGTTGGTTAATAAAAAAAAAAATGCATTGGTTGTTCATGTAAGTTCATAGTGCATTAATTAATGTAACAGTTAGAACTTTTTATTTAAAATTTTTTTTATTAGCAGATGTTAAAATTTACATTCCTTAAGATTTATAAATTCTGCAGAAGAATCATTCATTGTTAGTTCATATTAATTAATGTAGTTAACTAATGTTAACAAATGAAACCTTATTGTAAAGTTCTACCCTGTTTTGGTAACACTTTACAGTATAAGGTTTAATTTGTTAACACTACATTCATATGAACTAACAATGAACAATTCTTCTACAGAATTTATTAATCTCAGTTAATGTTAAGTTCTACATTTACTAATACATTATTACAATCAGAAATTGTATTTGTTAACAGTAGTTAATGCACTGTGAACTAAAATGCTGTAAAGAAAATATTTCTCATTGTAAGATAATGTTAACAAATGCATAATGTTAAGAAATGAGACTTTGTAAAGTGTCAC
The DNA here is from genome assembly GCF_951802725.1 of Rutilus rutilus. NCBI lineage: Eukaryota > Metazoa > Chordata > Actinopteri > Cypriniformes > Leuciscidae > Rutilus > Rutilus rutilus. The sequence continues at coordinate 24,264,902 of NC_140229.1, read as the reverse complement.
CCTGTGATTTCGTGTGAACCACTCTGACGGTTTGAACCATGCGGTTAAAAAGCATCTCTGGTCGCTCCCTAAAAAATATGATGTCAGAAAAAACTATTATTTTTAAAGAGGGAAAGGGTTTAACCCAGTCCCAAGGGTTATACAGGCTTCATGCCAGCATAATGCATCACACGAAGCATTTGCATAATCAACACAAGGTCAACACAAGAAAAATCTGAGTTTAATTAATATAGGCAAACAGGGTTCAATCTTAATGAGCTATTTATCCAACAATGAGGGGGAAAGTGCAGCACTCTGCGATAATCCATAGTTACTCTACGAATCGGCCACATGAAGGACACTAACCCGCACTGCCTTCTCAGCGTTTCCACAACCAACAGACGGTTGATCCATACCAAATCAATGTTTGTGTTGTTTAGTGAATAGAGCTATTTTTGTTAGCGACATAATTGTACTGACCACACAGAAAAAGGAAAATGATTAGCTTTCATGTACATGAAGTGCGGCCGTAACCTTGTTTGTACTCTTACGGAACATATTTTAATGCTACAAACAAGGGCATAATGGAGACTTCATTTTACATAAAAGCCCTTCGCATGGCGCACCGAGGCTAATAAAGGACGAGGAGGAACCTTTGGCGCTATTTGTCTTCTGAAAGACGTAATTAATTTGCTATATGAAGTCTCTGGGCTTGTAAAACGTAGAGTCAATAAAGCAGCACACAAAGCCCATGACAGGTGAATTTTATGGTAAAAGCTTTTGGAAAGTTCCCACTCCGCTTAAGCGGCTGATATCACCTTACTTTAGATAAACACGATCGAGTAGTGGAATAAGACAAAGAACAGACAACAGATGGTGAAAACTGCATTGTGTGCAAGTCAAAAAGGAGAAAAAATACAAGAGCTAATCTTTGAAGGACGGCACTGAGCCAGAGCTGTTTTTCATAGGCCTTCAACATTTCCCAGCCCTAGTCAAATCGCTGTCTTCTAATTTGTTGAGTGAAGGCAATGGTGTCACACACACACATATCTGACTATCAGCATTAGGAATGTGAAAACCAATCCACCAGGGGATTGATGGAACATTTGTGAAGAAAGCCCCCACAAAATGTGTTATTGTATTATATAAATTATTAAATGAATTTTCTAAATTATATGTACAATAAAAAAAATACACTACCTTTCCAAAAAAGTTTGGTTAAAGGGATAGTTCACTCAAAAATGAAAATTCTGTCATCATTTACTCACCCTCAAGTTGTTCCAACCCTGTATGAGTGTCTTTCTTCTATTGAACACAACAGATATTTTAAAGAATGTTGGTAATAAAACCGTTGAATGGCAGCCATTGACTTCCATTTTAGGGAAACAATACTATGGAATTCAATGGCTACCATTCAAGTGTTTTATTACCAACATTCTTTAAAATATCTTCTTTTGAGTTACTGAAGAAAGAAACTCATAGAGGTTTGGAACAACTTGAGGGCGAGTAAATGATGACAGAATTTTCATTATTGGGTGAACCATCCATTTAATGTTTTTCAGTTAATGTTCAGTCTCTTCTGCTCAACAAGACTGCCTTTAAAAAAACTCTAATATTGTGAACAATTATTGCATTTTAAAAATGATCAAATGTCATATCGTCCCCTTGGAATTATAAGGTTCTATCTGACATTTTTGTCAAAATTTAGTTAATCACATATTCTTGTGACCACTTCTTTACATTATGTGATGTTGTTTTTTAAGTTGTGTACATTTTGGAACTTTGGTCTTTACTGTCACTTTGGATCAATCTAATGCATCCCAGCTGAATAAATTTCTTTCAAAAAAAAATTCTTACAAGACAACAACAACAAAGTAAATGAACTCTTTCTGATAGTGATACTAATAATAATAGCCTCATCTGTCAAATGGTGTTTAAAGGGTTAGTTCACCCAAAAATGAAAATTCTGTCAGTAATTACTCACCCTCATGTTGTTCCAACCCTGTAAGACACTCCTCCATAGGCTTCTAGGTGACCGAAACTTGCTGGCCCAGAAAAGTTATTAAAGAGATCGTTAATATAGTCCAAGTGACTACAGTGGCTCAATCTTAAGTAGGGTGAATACTGGTAAAGTGGGACACTTTCTGATAATGTACCTTCTGCATAATGTTTTATTATGATCCAAATGTCTTAGCCCCTCATATGATACTATTCTAAATAGCTTAAGTGCTCTACTCTACTATACAGAATAAAAAAGAAAGAAACATTAAACACAGGATGGATGACTCTTCCTCAAACACACATGGACCCCAAACCACATTTTTCCAGGCGCTACTGGCAAACTGGGACACCTTTATTGGCAAACTGGGACACTTCAAACACATTAAATTGTTATTCAAATGTAGTCCCAATGAATTAAATACACAATAACAATATAAACAACAACAACAAAAATAATAAAAATCACTTTTTTTAAGGAGGGGTGCAGGTACAGCAGATTCTTTCCACCCCTCCCTCCCTCACCTGTCCACAATATTTTGTATTGGGTTTAGTTTATTTCATATAAATTTAAAAAATAGAAATTTCTTCTTATAGGCTAATTTTATTCCACACAGGCTAAGTTTCATTTCTTTTTGTTGAAAAGTTTTTTTGCAAATATTGCAAATGTCCCAGCCATCCAAGCTTGTACCTTCCATCTTTCTTGTTTTTTTTTTTTTTTGGAATTGGCATTGTTTTTTTAAATCAGTTTACAATCTTTGTTGAAATATCTAGCTAGCTAACTAAATTTATAACTAATTTAACTAAATTCATGAGGGACATACAAAAAGGGAACTCAATTCCCCCATTAATACCCTGTCCCAGTTTAACAATACGCTATTGGCAAACTGGGACAGTGTCAAAATCACATAAAAAACAACAAAAAAAGATTCATATGAATGTGATTTTTACAAATTCTGATTCACCATTACATCCTATAACAAAATATATAACAATTACAAATGATCCATGAGTGTTTTAATTTTTATAATCTTAACATTATTCACCTCAGAATGCTATGTCGTTTTACTTTACCGTCTCGGTTCATTGTAAGGTTGTTGAATATGGTGTGCCACACCCCCGGAAGTGATGTCATAGCCACAGAATCTATATTTTTTTATCACATACTTGCTTATGATGAGCTCAGTGTTGATTTTTAGTAATGGAATCATTTACATGTAAAGATAGAAATTAAGAAGCTTAACTGTCCCACTTTACCCATTGTCCCACTTTGCCAGTATTCACCCTATATCAAGCGACGAGAATACTTTTTGTGCGCAAAAACAAACAAAAATAACGACTTTATTCCACTATTCATTTCCTTCTATCTGGGCCTCGAGTTGGTTCACGTAGTGTTTTTGCGCAGCGCGTCTGTGTTGTACGTCACACGCATCACACACATGACCAGCGTCGGCCAATAGTGAGCCTTCGTGGTGACGTGTAACACAGACGCGCTGCGCAAAAACACTACGTGAACCAACTAGAGGCCCAGAGAGAAGGAAATGAATAGTGGAATAAAGTCGTTATTTTTGTTTGTTTTTGCGCACAAAAAGTATTCTCTTCGCTTGATATACTTAAGATTGAGCCACTGTAGTCACTTGGACTATATTAACGATATCTTTAATAACTTTTCTGGGCCAGCAAGTTTTGGTCACCTAGAAGCCTATGGAGGAGTGAGTCAGCTCTCTATCTTAATTTGTGTTCCGAAGATGAACGAAGGTCTTACGGGGTTGGAACAACATGAGGGTGAGTAATTACGGACAGAATTTTCATTTTTGGGTGAACTAACCCTTTAAGCAACACAGGTTTAACATAGAAATATGTATACAAATTATATTTTAGAATAGTAAAGTTACATTTACTTTTCTAAAGCTATGCACACAGATATTTTTTCTGACACTGTCAGAACTTCGTTGGAGGCTGAATTTGTCGGTGATGAATTGAAATGTGAACGTCACGCTGAGAATGTGTCAGATGGCAATTATCATACTTGTGCAGTCATGGCAACAGTAATGAGTTCAAAGTTATTCTCAAACGTTTCCTAACTTCAGATTCAAATATAGATTCAGCAGCATTCAGGATTTTCCTCCATTTTCTTTTCAAGGATGTGCCTTTCGAGCCTTCCATTCTCAATTAGCCTGTCTGGAGCGTGTCTTCTTGGTTTTCCTTCGCTTTGTGATGAATATGGGCAACATTTACAGTGTAACCAATACAGGCTGGGGCACTGAAGTGAAGAGATGAGGAAGAGGAGGAGGTGTGGAGGGGGAGGATGACAACACTGTTCTGCCAAGGAAAGCATTCAATTTCTTGCCTCATTTACAGCAGGTGTGTACAGGTAGAGGCTTCAAACACACACACACACACACACACAGTAGGAGTCAACAAACACTCAAGCATCTGTTCACCAAGCTACAGTCTTTGGTGTGCACTTCAAGGACAACATGATGTAAAAAACAAGGGGCACTTGACAAGATTCCCAACCATGAATCTGCGGGAATAATAAACAGCGCCAGCAATCTGCTTATTAACTTTTAAAATCAAGGAAGCAGCTTCACTCCGTAATCAAATGTCGTGGAGTAACTGTGATTTCAGTTTGGTTTCATGATGAGAAAATCAGCACGAGAAGTCATATTTTCGCATGGTTTGTTGCTCAATGCCCGTAAACCATGAACACGATTTGACGCTTCAATCCTTTCACGATTGTCTTTCAGGGAATCTGGTTGGGATGAGGGTCACGCATGTTGGTGATCTCCCTGTTCTGCAATCTTGAAATGCCACTTCAAATTGCTTGCCAACATTCCATCAACTATCGACAGATGCTCCTAGAATGGCTGATTACGGTCAAACGAACGCGCTATGAGGCAAGTGTTTCGACTGACATGATACATTCACGACACATACCCAAGGAGAAAGACTCCTTGTAATTTAATACTTGAAATTGATGTACGAGTCTAGCAAAGTCCAAATGCCAAGAACCAAAAATCATTATGGTGTTTGTATGAATACCAGATTATATCCAGCTGATAAGCGTGAAAGTGCAGTTGGCAACGTGTGTGTTTACATTTGTGAGTTGTAGAATAACTGAATGGAATGGGGTTCAAATGTTTCTCGATAAAAAAGTTTGTGGACAGAAATATATCTATTAGCAGAGATTTTGGTAACACTTTACAATAAGGTTTGATTTGTTAACACTACATAAGTTACCGTAAACTAACAATGAAAAATACTTCTAAAGCATTGTTTTAAAGCATTCCACGGAAGTAGTTGAAGCGTAGTTGTTCAAGTAGTTGAAGCGACCTTATTTGAGTAGACAACTTAAAAATGTACGTTTATGCTACAAATGAGTTGTTTTAATTCAATATAGTTTGTTGGTTAAACACAATTTTATTCCAAATTGTTTAACATTTTTGTTAAGCCAACATGATATTTTTTAGATTGTATAAATTAGTTTTTGCGTTACTGTGTACACACTAACCCACCCACTCAAAAAAGGCCTATTGTAGGTCTACTAAGCACCTAAAGGTATAAGGTGGTGGTAAAATAATGAGATAGGAAGAAAGATTATATTTCAATGCTTTTGCGTTCCTTGAAGAAACGTTTTGAAACTTTTGGGATGGAAATAATATATATATATATTTTTTTCATCTCCATGTCCCCTTAGGTCAAATACGATCAGTGCTGTGATACAATTCATCATTGTGAATCCAACATTTGTCATTTACGTGATTTGTGGAGCTCACCAATAGAAGCTACAAAATATACACAACACAAATTACATGCAAAACTTTTAAATGTTGGGGAATAGCAACAGCATAGGCAATACAGTTAACATATGATCTTACTTGCATTCATAATTTAACAGTATATAATCAGGCCAATAAAACAAAATAATGTTTATTAGGCTACAGCGAAAACTTAATCAAAGTTTCATAATAAATGCATGACGCCCCTGCAGGTACTATAATGAGAAACTTTCATTTTGATTTCATGTTGACTTGAATGAAAGTGCTTTAAAAAATCTGTGGAGCAACAGCACCCATATCTGTCTACACAGATATCCTCCATTATTCTGACATCAATTCATCTTCTACAAATCTTTGACAGCCATTTTCAACGTGTTATTTCAAACCCCACAGCATAAGTACTTGGCTTGACGTCAAAGGCGAGCAGCCTGACAAAGATGCATTAGCCCTCCTGTGATATTATGGATCGTTTAAATAGTCTCCTAAAAACAAAATTGATCCAGTATTATCAATGTCACTCACTGGTGAGAAAACGTACAGCAGTTCTCCATCGAAGGGGAAAACTGCTATTGATTACAAGACATTTTTTTAATAAACACATATCTCCATATGGATTTAAGACAGGCCCGCCTGGTAATGGCATTCACGACCTACAGTATAAACTGTGCCGAAGATAAATGAACAGCCTCAAGAGTTTGTTGCGACGTGTGTGAGGAGTTTGCCATGAACTTCGGAGTGGGCGGCTGACAACAACCGGGCTCTTATGACAAACAGAATGATCGAACAGTATCAATCGACAACCTTGGGCGAGCAGCCAACCAGGAGTGTTTTTTTAATGCGAAAACCATTTGAAGAAGTTCTGGATTGTGAGCGTGGAAAAGACAGTAAGGTAGGAGTGATGCAGCTCAAGGGAGGGAATGCTCAGTTAACGGATGACAGCACAAGGACCCAATCTTAAAATCGAGGACAAATGACCTTCGCGGCACAGCAACCAGGACGTTGTCGCCTATTCTGTGCGGATTTTTCATGTACAGAAGTTGCAGCTTGTACACAAGTTGTATGAAATGTGAAGAGACTGAAATTGTGAGGGAACAAAAACTGACAGATGACTAAAAGATGACTTTCCAGAAGCGGTCGCATGAACTTTCACAGTCAGACGGTACAGTCTTTGAAAATATTAGAGCACTCAAAGAACTCAAAAAAAGGTACAAGATAAAACTGCAGCATTAGAAAATATACAAATGAAAGACTGCCTGATATCTGTCTTTGCCAGATATTTCTGGCATCACTGAAAAAAATAAAAAATAATGTTTCATGATTTCAGGATGTTTACAGCCAATGAGGTTTAGCAGTGGGCATAGCCACACTGTGGCAGAAATAGCACAATAGTCTTCTTCTGTGCATTGTATGAGCATTTTCTGTATGTTTGGGACAAAATGGGAGCAAAATGTGCGGTATATAACAGAGCACATAACATAACTGATAACTGTATCCAACAATGTGCTTCACTTAACCTTCCATTTCCAGAGTGACAAATAAACTGGAATAGTAATATCACTCATCTGCTTTTCTATTTATCTGTTCATGTTAAATCACTCATCTACTTATCTTGCTGAATATGTCTGCTGCTTTTGACATAGTTCACCACCAGATCCTCCTGTCAACCCTCATGACGAAGGGCATCTCAGTCTTACCTCTCAGGTAGGTCCTTCAGGGTGTCGTGGGGGTCTCTAAGTCGCAACATCTAGCTACTGGAGTGCCTCAGGGCTCAGTGCTTGGACCACTTCTCTTCTCCATCTACATGTCATGACTAGGATCTGTCATTCAGAAACATGTTTTTCCTATCACTGCTATGCTGATGACATACAACTCCACCTCTCATTCCAGCCTGATGATCCGACAGTAGCTGCTCGCACCTCAGCCTGCCTGACAGACATTTCTTGCTGGATGAAGGACCACCACTTTCAACTTACCCTTGCAAAGACAGAACTGCTTGTGGTCCCCGCCAACCCAACACTTCAGCACAACTTCTCCATTCATCTGGGTTCATCAACCATAACTCCATCCAGGACAGTTGTGATCGATGATCAGTGGTTGATGATCACTTTCCCCAATAATATTGCTACGTATACTGTGCTATGTGTACTGTGCTAGAATAACTGGGATTAGTCACAACACTTGCATATTGTTGCCCTATTGTTGGTTTGATTGCCTCTATTGTTCTCCTCATTTGTAAGTCGCTTTGGATATAAGCATCTGCTAAATGATTAAACGTAATGTAAATATAAAAATAATAAATAAAATAAATTATACTTTAAAATATATTTTAAATATTATCTGAAATATACATACTTTAATATAATATTTGTGATGAATGTGTTTTGGGCAAATAACATGATTTTAACTTTTTTAAAACCTGAACTAACATAAAACTGTCAAACGATGTGATATTTTAAGAGACTTAAGGGTCTGCTATATCATTTCTTCATCATTTTCATCTTTTGCATGGCACACATTTTCAAATATTTATAACATTTTAACAAAAGTGCTTCTTGTTTTTTCCTAAAAAATATGAAAGATTTTTCCAAACTACTTAATTAGATTTATTTATTTTAATGAGGATTTAAAAAAAAGAAAAATTGAATAATACATCAGGACAGTGTCAATTGTGTAAATTATCATGGTCCAAAAGAGGGACTAAATAACATGGTACACACCAATGTCAACATGAGCCCAATGAATGAATTTGTGCAGATCAATGTGGACAGCACAGCGTTGCACGGTCTGACTGGGTATTAATGTAAACACAGTAAGTTACGTCTATGTAAGTGAACGTAAACAGATGGGGGAAATAATGTCAAAATGTGGGATATGTGCATTAGACCTTACAGTGTAAATGCAGCCAATGTGAGGGAACAATTTTCTATGAACTTCCTTTCCAGTGTTACAACAACAAAAGCACAGTGAATCCAAATTTAGTTTCTTCATGATTCATGGCTTCACCACAGCATGTTGAAGAGCTCACCCGTCCCCGGCGTCTGCTCTGAACGATCCTCACCCCTCGTTCTCTGCGACAACAGACACCTGAACAGATGGATGCCGCGGCAGACAGACTGAGCCCGCTCACGTTCTTAAGTACACTGAGAATCACTGACAGAGAGAATGATGGAGCACCTGGCGTGGGAGAGACCTTCTGTTATGCCACTGTAAATTGGCTTGACAAGAAAAACGTTTCGCCTCTCAATGTCAGACATTTGAACGCTGGCATAAACGGAACAGCAGCTCGGCAGGTGCGGCGCAGGAAAAGGAAAACTGATCCGCTGAACACATTTCCGTCATTAAGCAAGCTGCCCCGAGGCCGGGAATTATGCTTGCCGTTTAATGGCTGCAGAACGCAAGCTTAGACCTTGCCGGTGTGTACTGTAGAAAGTTCTAGCTAGTAATGAATAAAATAACATTTGACTGTTTTTTACATTTTCAGAAGAAAGTTGAAGTGGTGCTTGTCTGTGCAAAACTTGATGCTGGGGTGGTTTCTAAGGTGTTGATATATGGTTTCTAGGGTGTTTTGGGTAGTTGCCTGAGAGTTGTTGGACAGTTGCTAAGTTGTAGGTTGTTTTGGGTGGTTGTTAGGCATGGTTATGTGATTAATACTGTGTTTTTAGGTGGTAGCTAGGAAATTCTAAGGAGTTGTTAAGCGGTTGCTAGGGTGTTCTGTGTTTGTTAAGGGTTGTTCTAGAGTCTTGCTAGTTATGCAGTTGATAAAGCGTTCTAGGTGGTTGCTATGGTGTACTGCATGGAAGCTAAATGGTTGCTAGAGTGTTCTAAATGGTTGCTCAGGTGTTGCTATATGTTTTTTTTTGTGCATATTTTGGGTAGTTGCCTGAGTGATGTTAGACAGTTGCTAAGTTGTAGGTGGTTGCTAGGTCGTTTCTAGGTTGTTATAGCAGGTTGTTAGAGACGGTTAAGTGATTTATACTGTGTTTTTAGGTGGTTGTTAGGGGATTTTCCAGGATTTTGCTAGGCAGTTGTTAAAGTGTTCTAGGTGGTTGCTAGGGTGTTCTGCATAGAAGCTAAATGGTTGCTAAGGTGTTGATTTACGGTGTCTAGGGTTTCTTGGGTAGTTGCCCGAGAGTTATACAGTTGTTAAGTTGTAAGTGGTTGCTAGGTCTTTGTTAGGTTGTTATGGGTGGTTGTTTATATTGTGTGTTTAGGTGGTGGCTAGGATGTTCTAAGGCAGGGGTGCCCAATCCTGCTCCTGCCGATCGACTGTCCTGCACAGTTCATCTCCAACCCTAATCAAACACACCTGAAGCAACCAATTAAGGTCTTCAGGATCACTTGAAAATTAAAAGCAGGTGTGTTTGATTAGGGTTGGAGATGAACTGTGCAGGACAGTCGATTGGCAGGAGCAGGGTTGGGCACCCCTGTTCTAAGGTGTTGTTAGGCGGTTGCTATGGTGTTCTGTGGTTGTTAGGGTGGTTTCTAGGGTGTTGCACGGCACTATGCCACAGCCATAAAACCATGTAGCCCGAGCCTGGTCAGTACCTGGATAGGAGACCTCCTGGGAAAACCTGTTAAAAAATCCCATAGCACTTCTTGTAAAGAGTGGGGGTGTAACCACGGTGTCCTGGCCAAATTCCCTACATTGGTCTTTATCAATCATGGCCTCCTAATAATAATCCCCATTCTTTCAATTGGCTCGATCACTCCCTCTCTCTCCTCTCCACCTACTGTATAGCTGGTGTGCGGTGAGCGCACTGGCGCCATTGTTCTGTGGCTGCCGTCACTTCATCCAAGTGGATAATGCACACTAGTGGTGGTTGAGGGGAGACCCCCTGATATGACTGTAAAGTGCTTTGGGTGTACAGTAGTATATAGTAAAGCACTATATAAATGCCTCATTCATTCATTTTTTTCACTTAGTGAAAATCTTTTCCAATAGTTTCCAAGCACTTTTAAAGCACACTTTTTCCTTCCCAAATTTATTTGGCCAAAAAAATAAAAAATAAACGTTATTAAAGAATTTAAAGCTATAGAAATAGCATACATCATTCTATTAAGCCATAGAAATCGCATTCAGTATAAGCAAAGATTACAACTGTCATTTCAAACTTTTCTGAAAAATCACTTTGGCTCTCAACTGAGCAATTACCAGCTCCCATGGTTTGGCCTTTAGAGCCCTAAACCGAAACATGAGAGACAATTTTATCTTCTAACTCAATCGAAAGAAAAAAAAGGGGGATCAGAAAGTAGTTAGCTCAAGTTTTAAACTCTTTGCACTAAAACAGATGAGTCGTCTTACAGCTCCATCTGTTTCTCTCAGTTTTATGTTCTCATTATCTGGCCGTTGGACACAGAAGGTGGCCGACAGGTCACACTCTTTTAGTTCTCCATCCCTCCTTCACCTTCTGTTTTTTCCACCTTATAATGTTCCTCTCTGAGCTTTCTTAACTGTTCTGCAGCCTGTGAAAATGGGGGAAAGGGAGAGAGACAGAAAGAAGAAACAGAAAAATGAGTTACTGTAGGCACTCAACAACCACATACTGTACACTACAGGTCAAAAGTTTGGGGTCTGTACGAATTTTTTTTAATGTTTTTGAAAGAAGTCTCTTATGCCTACTGGCAACATTTATTTGATAAAAAATACAATAAAACAGTAATTTTTTTACAATTTAAAATAACGTCCCCAAAATGTGTTCAATGAGCTGTATATTTTGTCTATGCTAATAAAGGTGGAAATGTTGAATAGATATTTTTGTAGATCATTTTGTAGATTTTGCAGAAACTAACTTAAGTTAGTTCAAATAAACCTGTGCTGAAACATATTTACTGAAGTGACAACTTGCTCCAGCCTCCCCTATATAGTTCTCTAGAAGTGCTTGGGCCACAATTTGCTGGGATAGAGACATAAATTCGAAAAATAAAACTGTAGCAAAAAAGGCAGATTGCTGTGAAAGCACATTATGAAAAACACACAGTGTGACCCAGACCCTCCAGCGATGACAGACTCAGTATTCATGTCTAGCGCTCACAGTGGAGGAACCACCAGTCGCCCACTCTCTCCTGAGATAAGTCCCTGCAGGGGTGTGATTAAACCTCCTAGCGGCTGTGTCACTTCCTGATCCAATCTCTCAGCCACAACACTTTAATTCCTTTGCAACTGCTGCTGTGGCACGGGTTGATGGAGGCTGTTGCCGCCGTTGAGTGAGAGGTCAGTCTCATAAACACTGGCAGCTGGGCTCGCAATGGGAGTGCCGCATTCATAAAGCCATAATAAATGTTACAGCACATTAAATCGCCCCAGAGGTTCAGCACGATATTCCAAACGAAAGCCGTTCAGTCATGACGTTTGAGCGCCAAAGTAAAAAAAATAGCGCCCACCGCATTACCCTGCGTAATGCTTGGCAATAAGCGCATATGAATATGTGCTTGTGCGCGCTAGGAACCAGTTAGGAACCAATGATACGCCAACTCTAAATGTGGCTATGACATTTATGAGTTTTGACTTTTTTTTGGTGCACAACCTGGTTTCAAATCTGGACTAATGATATTATGTAGTTCACCCTAGAAATTAGAACACTGTCATCAATAAATGATCGTTTCAAACATTCAAAAGAGGGAATCTACTGAAGCCCCTAAGACACGGTGGCCGAGAGAGCTCAACGAGCTGCAACTGAAGAAAACACATGATGGAAAAGAAAAAAAACTTCATTGATTTGGCAAAACATGTGCTGCAAATACTCACAATGCAACCAAATGCAGAATTATTCTGCAAATACTGTACTCATAACACAGTGACATTTAGAAACACGCAACCAAATACAGAAACACGTTACAAAATGTTGAGAGTATTTGCAGCGCGTTTCCAAAAGCATTATTACATTGTTCTGCCTAGTCTCAAAATCTTGACTTAATTTTCTTGTTATCTTGACATAACAAAAGCTATTTCAAAACATATATATCATATCTATAATGATACATTTATTAGTGTCCAGCACGTGCACAATACCGTTTATTTTACGCATGCTGCAGTTATGTCATCTGCTGCTTTAAATGCTCAATCTTTTAAAGTCAGGTGGATTCTGATTGGCTGTCAATGATTTTTATCATTCATCAGCTGAAAAAAAAAAAAAACATTCTTAAAGTGTTTCTAACATATAATTTTCATTATTTGTGGTGCGGACTTCCCTATTCTCATAGAATTAGAATGATTATTTAAACTTTATAGTTATAGATATCGTTATAGTTTTTGATGTGAATGAGCCTTTACTCAAGCTGAAATCTGTGACACACCAAATCAGTGTCTGAAACTTCTGAACTTCAACTTCGTTGTCAAAAACATTAGCGACTATAAGCAGCCAGATAACTTGTGGAACCAATTATATTCTTATCTCAGTTTCATCTTCTCATAGACTTGAATCTCTTTTTCTCAAAAATACTAATGTGAAAAGTTGGTGTGAGAACATAAATATAGTATTGTGAGGTGAACCACTGAGTCCAGCGTCCATTGGGAGCACAATATTGGCTTGTAAAATCGTGACTGGTCACTCTAGTGTGCTCTCACACTAACTTGGCTTTGAATTCCCCACCAATCACGACCCAGCTCGGTAGACAGAGGTCAGGTCAACAGATAACCAAAAGTCCAATTTATCGCAGCCCAAACCATTCTCACTCGTTTAGCTCGGAGAAAAACAGATGTCCTGGTTTAGGACTGATAACGCTCACCGCCTGCTGATAAATTTCACATTCAGGTGGACAAGCTAGGGGGGAAATGGGTTTGCGAGGAGTGTGAAAAGGGCTCGGATTGCTGTCGGGAGGGGGTGATTGGACCCAAGTCTGTGTGACGGACAGAGTCACAGCGTGACAGATCAGCGTTGACGGCCAGTGTCCTGACAACCTCCGGATGGAAGGCTGTAATTTGATCAAGCTATCAATCAATACATCCAGATGGGCATCAATCAAGAGCGTAACGTGCTGCACCCTTATCCTCCCTTCGGCGACCAGTGAGGAAAACGAGACAGGAAAATAGGGGACTCAATTTCTTGTTCGGCTCCCCTTCCCTCACTTGACAGCGTCAGACTGAGCAGGGTCACCCTGGCCTGGGTATGCCTGACAGAAACACTTAGATGGTGGAAGTAAGTCCCACATGACTGGCCACATTAATGAAGCAGGTGAAGTAGGTGCAGAAGTGCTGGAAATATAAGTCATTGTGAATTAAACGAACGCTGCATTCTTCCAATGGTACCGAGGACAGTAGCTCAGTACCGCAAGAAGAAGTCAGAAACTGATAAGCGTGACATTATAACAGTGCTTTAAGACTCCTTGCGATAAACAACAAAAGTCGCCTCACTAGCCAATTATTAAAAATCTGACAGCATCGGCTGTCGGGAAAACCACTTCAGAAGCCATTTATAACCTGTGTCTTTGGAGAAACGGGGCAGAGTAATGTTAGGTCATAAAAAGCAGGCATTAAGAAAAAGGTTATCTACATCTTGGGTGTTGAACTAGGAATAATTGGAGAACTAAAGCTTAGTGGAAACTCTAAATGTAGTGGAAAGACAGATAAAAACACCCCTGAGTCAGGAGAAGAATACAATCAACAGGTCTGCCAAGGCGTTAAATTGAAACCCAAACCCAGCCTGTAAACGAGAACCTGTGACCTGATCCAAACGGTATTGTCAGATTTTATGACCAAACAGGACATTGCTTACTCTTTTTATTTCCCATCAAGCGAGCAGACCCAGATGCACGTTTGCAGAGAGCCAAAATGTTTGCTAAGAGTTATGTTAAAATGAAAAGAATATGTATTATAAATACTATTTAAAAATATTATAATAAATATTGTGCACAATGCACAGTTTAGTGAGCCAACTGAGAAAAATTACTGTAAATATGATAATTATGATCAGATGCATATTTACAAAAAGCCAAAACCCTGATAAGATATGTTAAAATTAAAAGATAACAATAATAGTAACAACAACAACATGCGAGAACATATTAGAACACATTATTGTAAACACGGTAATTTTGGTTGTATTTGGTAACACTTACAGTGTATGTTACACACGTTACATTTACTATAAATTGTGCTTAATTACATGCAACTAGCCTAAACCATGCTCTAATCATAACCCTATAGTAAGTACATACAGTTAATTATTATTATTCAGTACTTAAATTGTTACACGGACACCTTAAAATAAAGTGTAACCCTTTATTTTACCGTATGTGCACTTACCAAAGAAAGTACTGGGTAATATAAGGGTTTCAGGGTAGGTTCAGGGTTAGTACCTAGTTATTACACAGTTATTACTATACTATAATAAGTACATAGTACATAGAGAACTTGACTGTAATTTTTTTTTTTTTTTTTTACATGCTAAAGAAAACAGAAAACATACCTGTTCAGGTGTAAGATCCCTCTGTTCATTGGCCAGCATCTCATATCCAACCATAAACTTGCGTATGGTTGCGGATCGCAGTAGAGGAGGATAGTAGTGAGCGTGTAGCTGCCAGTGGCTCATGTCTTCCTTTAGATAACTTCCCGTCGGAGCCCCTGGAGTGTAACAGACCACAACTGTTACCACACACAATGCAATGTTATTGGACACTATTTAGAGCGTCATCATATCTACATTCAATTTCAATTTAAAACAACATATGCCCAACCCAATTTTCTTCCATAATGTGACATATTTCCAAATGGAAATGGATTTTAAATGAGAAAATAGAGCCAGACCTAAAAGCGAGCATGCAGTGGATTGTGGGGCGAATGAAAATGTAGTCCAAGTAGGGCTGGGAGGTATGGCCAAAAAAGTTATCACAATTACATTTTTCTCCTAAGTGAAAGTTGTAGAAACCAGACCATTAATTGTGGTTTTAAACTACTCTTTATTGTTGAGAACATGACAAATACTTGCCAAACAAGTGAACATTTCACAAATCTGAGGTAGAATTTTTTTACACTTTTTCCTTAACAAAATAAATATCTTACAAGAAAAATACATTTCTACATTTCATGTTCTAACGGGTGATATGTGTTGCCTGACTTTGATGACGCGTATCTTCAGCACATTTTGCAGTGCAGGCAGCAATATTAAAATTAATATTATTACATGTCTTGGCTCTTAGAAATTCACATTTGACAGTAGCTTGAGTTAAAATGCAGATGTACATTTATGTTCTTTAACAAAAACTTGTAATTTTATATCGTGAAATTTAAATATTATTTGAGTTTTATTAAAATTAACCATTGCTCTTCCATAGTAGCATACATGATATAACCCTGCACATAGCAACTGGTAAAATGTACAGTACATGTATATGGTTTTGTATGCACAAAAGCTATAGCTTAATCAAATTACTCCTGCATGTCTACATTAAATAATGCAATTCGATATGAATGTCCCACATTCTGCCACATACCATGGTGCAGTTAGTGTTATTACAGTAAATCCGAGTTAAATGATGGTGATTTGTAGATTTAAAAGCCCTCTCACTGCATAATTTTGCACAGTGTGTCTCATGTTTCATCTGGCTTTAAACTAGTTTAAATCAACGAGTAGTGCTGTTTCATTCCGCTTTTGGTGCATAAAGATTAATATTGAACATTTATCTGGCACAAACATATCCACATCACTATGATCAGATGCTTCTCACCGCTGTCATTCATGATGTGTTTATTTTGTTATTGAGAGGAAAGCGCAGCACATATTTACATATTCACATATTCATCTAAACTCTGTTCTCAGCAGGGCGGACGGCGTCAGGATGTTTGCTAAGAGTATATCACAGCTATTTCAAACTTCTTTTCACCCCTAAAAGAACTTCTCCGTGAGTATATCAGGCCCTTAAACCACTGCATAAAACAGAAAGGATTACCTACAATAATAAAATAGCTGCCATTTGCCCTTAGACCAAGTTATTATTTCGACGAAAGATTACAAAGACAAACGTTTTTTTTGGAATAACTTTCCACGATGAACTCTATAAAATAAGAGCAAGAACATTTATTAAGAAACTAATAGGGTCAAGTTTAAATTCACTTTAATTCTAGAATGATGTCACGACCTCTATCGACTGAACAGATGAGATCTTTGCAAGGAAATGAAAGTTCAGTCGTTCCCATTAAGAAGTTAAGACGCAGCACGCAGTGGCTCATTAAGTTTACTATGTGTTTCATTTTCAGCAAAAATGCTTGCTATCCCGATGGTGGTCATTCTCAGAACCCCTTCAAAAAAGTCAAAAATTCATTCCGATCAAATTGACTTGGCATCCATCTATCTTACAAGTGAAAGAAGTTTATGTGGCTATACATCAAAGCTGAATATGCTGAACAAACCACAGCAACTAAATCCTTCATTAAGAACCCAGCCGATGTACAATAACAAGGGCTGCAAACCTTCGGATGCCAGTGGCATGTGAGACATCTCTTGTAAGGTTTCACGGTGCATATTAAGTTATAAAATGGCTGTGAGAACCAGTGGTTTGGCCGTCCGCCCAATCCCAGATCCCCCTCTCTTATCCCCATGTAATGAATGAAAAGCGTATCATGCAAGTTAAATCAGATTCATCCTGACTGCTCCAGTGAAACGGCTGTTCATTTCCTTTACTGGCATTTTCTCGACCGCCCCATGCTAGCTGGATGTTACAGGGTTTGGATCGGGGTCTTGCTTCCCAGCACTCACATGCACACACATATCTCTTTTTGGCCCGTCTTGAGTTTCTTCCCGAGTTTGTTGACGTTCCTGCTTTACATTTGGCTCTCGGCTCTCAGGGGTTACTTCAATGCAGTGCGAAGGTATGTAGAGATCGCTGGCTAGCGGCCATTTTCATCCGTGCCAGTGAAAATAATAAAAGGCTCAGATTCTCCAACACTGTACCTAATTTAAACAGTCTGAACGTGTAAAAACACTCGGCACAATGGCCAAGAATATCAAGTTTGGTGAGCTGAGCTCTACAAGACATTCCATGTCTGTTTACCAATTATAGTGATGTCATCGCTTCTAATACAATTGGGAACGTTGCACGCAATTGGATTGTTCATACGCCTAACATGCCCCATTATTATGATTCATGAATATCGCTGAATATTAATGAACCATCCAACTTTAGCTGAAGTCTATTTGCACTCAGGAACACAAGTCAAATATGTCAGATCAATACGGAATAATAAGTGGATGAGTGGTAATTATGGATGCGTGTGTGTGTGTGTGTGTGTGTGCTCTTTCAAAGTGTAGAAAGGGAAGACCAGGGCTAGTTTTCGCATGAGGAAGTTGTCAGAAGTATCATCAAGTCAATGACTTCAATATATTTTAGTCAAAAGTCCAGTTGCACAAATGTGCGTTTTCTCCAATATGTTTTATGTTTTGTATATTTTTTATATTTATAATAGTATAGTTAAAGGATAATTCCAGTATTTAGTACTTTGAGTCTATTTTCTGGTTTGTTTTGGATGAACTAGAGTGGTGGACACAGAAATTTTGACGATGGGTCCTGTCTCGACTTTTTGACTGGTTTAGAATCGCCTTTGACCGCTTCAGAGTGGCTGTCTACGGGCACGCACGAACATGTCCTTAAAACAACCCTTAACGTCCGTTTTCAAAACTGTGCAACTCATCGAGTGGTTAGCGGTGTTTGTTAATGATTAAAAAGAAGTAGCGTAGCGAAATACAGTTTCTGTCGTGTTTTATTTGGCATTTTGTAAAATCCCATTGATTTCTGTTGGAGGACTCATTGCTCGTTGATATTACTGCACTACCGGGAATGGAAAAGATGCTTCAGACTCAAATATCGAGCGGAAGTTTATACGCGGTTGTGAGGTATCTGAAAAAATAGTTCCACTATAGCAAATAACACGAATTGAAATCATACATTGCGCCGATATATTTGTTTTTAATCATCAACGAACACCACTAACCACTCGGTGAGTTGCACAGTTTTGAAAACGGACGTTAAGGGTTGTTTTAAGGACATGTTCGTGCATGCCCGTAGCCAGCCACTCTGAAGCGGTCAAAGGCGATTCTAAACCAGTCAAAAAGTCGAGACAGGACTCATCGTCAAAAATTCTGTGTCCACCACTCTAGTTCATCCAAAACAAACCAGAAAATAGACTCAAAGTGCTAAATACCGGAATTATCCTTTAACACACACACACACACACACACACACACACACACACACACACACACACACACACACACACACACACACACACACACACACACTCACTTCGTTTTCGCAACCACCAATTAAAATCAAGGCTGAAGCATTACTAATTTCGGTTGCCTCATTAGCAGTGACAATAGTGCATCAAAACAGAGCAGACTCTCACTAATATATAATGCAAAGTTGATCTGAAGTTTGCTCTTAATAAAAATAGGAACTCTTTTTGCGTAAACAGAAATATGTCCCCTCCATGATGAACATGGATTAGCTAAATAATAAGGCCAGCTGAATTCAAGGGATGCTTTTAGAGCTTTTATTCAATTAAAGTCTTCACATTTCTTATCCACAAAAGTACACTATATGCTTACTTGTTTGGAAAAGACTGAAGCTATCTAATAATTCTCAATTTGCACCACTGTGCAGAATTGTCCAAAACACAAACAACTTCAATGACAGTAAAAGCAGGATTTCAGGGCTGAAAAGTTCCACTATAGTTACAGAGACTGGCTGGTAATTTTTGCAGTCTAAATAATGCGCCATGACTGTTTATCCTGGTTCTCCAGCTAAATATATGAATCCATAAAAGAGGCCTCCAACATACTGATTAAATTTTCAAAATGAAATGCATTACATTTCTCGCTGTAAAAGAGGAGCTGTTTATTATGTACAGACCACACTAAGCTCCAGCCTTGAGTGGTGGAAGCTAAAACCTGTTCTACATGCTGGATGTGCCTAAACAGACTGAAAGCCAACTGGCTCTTGCTGATCTTGTGGTCTTTGTCTTCCTTTAGCCTTCAATTTACGTGCCTCGATATTCCTGCATCTGCTATTATAGAGGATCATTATGAAAAGGTCTTTGTTGGAGGTATATGAATAAAATAAAATAAAATAAATGTGAAAAAGGTACGAATTTGCTTCATCGTCTCAAACAATTTTCCTTTTCTGATGGTGTCACCAAACCCTCTTGAAGTTTTATAGGAAAAATTCTGAAGATACATTGTAGCATGATTATTTCTGTTCAATAAAACTAAAATCATAAAAGATAAATAAATAGTTACTTGAAATAAAATAAACATTTACTCAAATAATATAAAATATACATAAAAAATAAAATTAAAACATTTTATTTCAGGTAGTTGCCAAGATTTCTAATTTTCATTTAATTGAATGTACTGTACTTAAATAACTAAAACTACAATAAAAACTTTAGACATATAAAAACATTAAACAAGTTTAAGAACGTACAACGTGAAAAGTCAGTTTATGAATACCCAGGGTTCGTAGTTAAACCAGGGTAAATTACAAGCATGTGAAACGTGAAGCAAGATAACCCAGGGCTCCGTTTACCCAGGGTTTAGAATGATGAACTATTTCAAGTGTGAAAAGCCTAATACTCAGCCAGAAGATTTTAACTATATTTGCAAAAGTAAAACTTATTCAAGGAACCAAATTAAGTAAGACCAGAAGGTGACATCAGCAAGAGTGTCTCATTAACGGTAAAAGTTGCCATGCTGCTAACACACAACAGAGCTGCGCTAATTAGCCCGCTAACGCTACCTCCCCGGCTCATCAGAATGCCTTTGTGCCTTCAGTGACAAAAAAACAAAAACAAATATTTCCTTTCCCCAAACTAATGAGCTCCATTGGAAACAAAATAACAAGCTTTTCTTGGGACGCGATGTGTACTGGCGTCCTTTATTAAATGTGACTTTCCACTTTTCCAAACATTAAATCAAAGTCGAGGTCTCCTAAAACTAAAACCGGTTGAAAGTGAAGCTTGTGGCTTGTACATCTTATTTCCTACGTTTGCTTTCGGAGTGAAATATGTCCTGGACAGGTTGCACTCATCACTTTCTGTAATCTTCTGACTTGGCTCTCTATAACTGAGTGAAGAGAAACATTATCCTCTCAATAAAATCTCCAGCTCTCTTCAAAAGGTATCTGTGTCTGAGGAGACTCGCTCACACACACTGTAGGAGGTGGCCATGCCGACCATGTCCTGAACAATCACTGAGTTCCTCAGGACCATGTCAAACCCCCTGTCCATCAGATACTAGATGTTCTCTAGCATCAGGAGGTCAGGACATTGAGACTCTCACGATGTGGCTTGCCTCTGCTGGAATCTGTTGTGCTCATGGGAACAAGACTGACATATTTAAGTACAGAAAATTAATCAGGATCTTTACAGATGCATACATTAACATAATTAACAACTATATTTTTGTTTTCTGAAGAATATATGAGTGGCACTTGGTCTTTCCAAACCTGCCTGTGTCGTGCTATGTGATTGCTAAAGGTTTTGAGGGTGTTGTTTTATGTAAATGCTTAACGATGGTTTAAAGGGATACTCCACTTTTTGGGGAAATAGGCTCATTTAACAACTCCCCCAGAGTTAAACAGTTGAGTTTTACCGTTTTCGAATCCATTCAGCCGAGTTTCTGATATTTAGAAGAATATCAGTAACCAGACAGTTTCTGGTCTCATTGACTTCCATAGTAGGAAAAAAAATATATACTATGGAAGTCAATGAGACCAGAAACTGTCTGGTTACTGATATTCTTCTAAATATCAGAAACTCGGCTGAATGGATTCGAAAACGGTAAAACTCAACTGTTTAACTCTGGGGGAGTTGTAAAATGAGCCTATTTCCCAAAAAAGTGGAGTATCCCTTTAAAGCACACGGCGGAAGCGCACTTAGGGCGTGTCCGAATCCACTTTTGCTAGTTTAACGATGGGATAAATGGTCGGTGCACCCGGCGCATGGTCTAAAAGGGTTGTCCCTATTCCCTTAATGAGTAATGGGTGTTTTTGGGCATAACGTGCAATAAACCAATCAGAGTCTCATCTCCCCTTCCCTTTAAAAGCCAGTTGCGCTCGCGCCATGGCGGATTCGCTATTTGCGTTTGCAAGCGGAAAAACTGAACGCTTCTCCAGAGAAGAAACGGATCTGCTCATGCGCGAGGTTAAAGCTCTCAAGCAGACCATCTACGGGACAAGCCGGATTCCACCATATCTTTATGTACACAATAATAATCTTTTACATTGTAATCCTTTTATTTTTAATATGTGGCATGTTTGTGTGCTGCTGTGTGTAATAAGCAGAGTGTACGCGCGTTGTGGACCGGCCTATAGGTGGCATATTACTAATGCCCCCTTTAAATAACAAAAAAATACTGCACTATTGACTTTAGACCAGGGGCCAGTTGCATAAACATAGCCATTATGTTAAGACTGTGTCTTAAGAACTAGTATGATCAACTAGAAGTTAGTTAGGGGTAATCAGTCTTACTGTTCGGTGTCAAATTAGACCAATCTACGGTTTTATGTTACTGACTTTAAAAAGTTATTAACAATGTTAAAGAATAAAATTGGATGACTAACTTGTAAGACTAGTCTTAGCAGTTTATACAACTGGCCACAGGTTTCAGTTGGTCAATGGCACAGTCTATTTCTGCCTCAAAATAGCAACGCACCAACAATGCACCTGAACACACCTGGTTTTCAGACCAGCAGCCCATGTGTGCGCAAATGCATTTGGTATTTAAACAACGTGGCGATGACGTGAAAATGTTAACTGCGTCAGGCTGAAACTAGCAAAAAACACTTGCATTGCGCCGGGTGTATAATAGGACCCTTAGAGTGTATTTTCTTTTAACATGTTGGTTTGTGGTTGCCAGGGTTCTGCTATGCAGCTGCTTAAGTGTTTTGAATTGTTTTAACTTACTGCCACGTGGTTGAAAAGATGTTTTGGCTGGCTTTTAGCCCATTGTTACGTATGTGGTTGTGAGGATATTGGTTGGGTGATGCCAAGTGGAGTGCCATGGGATTGTTCTGGCGGTTTTATAGTCTACCTCATCAAGAACCACTAATGAAGACAAATAAATGAATAAACAGGCTGTGCCTCCAAGCCTGCCACAACCTGATTTTTATCCAGACATACTGAGAAAGCCTTAAAGGGGTAGTTCATCCAAAACTGAAAATGTACTCACCCTCAAGCCATCCTCCTAGGTGACTTTCTTCTTTTAGCCAAACACAATCTAAGTTATATTAAAAAATATCCTGGCTCTTCCAAGCTTTAGAATGGGAGTGAATAGTAACTAATAGTAACTAAAGAGATTTTAAAGCCCAAAACAGCGCCTCATCCATCATAAAAGTACTTCTATACAGCTCCATGGGGTTAATAAAGGCCTTCTGAAGCAGAGCGATGTGTTTTTGTAAGAAAAATATCCATATTTATAACTTCCGGCGCGTTCCGGCGGAAGAGTGACCTCTGACCCGACGCATGACGCATGATGTAGGAGTAGCGTAAGCTTAGGTGAAAGTAGACGCCTCTCGTGGTTCAAAGAAATAGATCTGGGCAACAAACTCAAGCTCCTCCCACATTTCTCATAAAAAATTATCATCTTAAATCTAATTCATGACCGGTGTTTTGTTTTGCTCTGTCCTCTATGCTTCTGCAGAGGTCAGAGGTCACTTTTCCGCTGGAACTAGACTTGCGTACGGCTGTTAGAAAGTTATAAATATGGATATTTTTTCTTACAAAAATGCATTGCTCTGCTTTGCGAAGGTCTTTATTAACCCCCTGGAGTCATATGGATTACTTTAATGATGAATGGATGCACTTTTTTGGCCTTCAAAATCTCCTCAAAGCTCGGAAGAGCCAGGATATTTTAATATAACTCTTGATTGTGTTTGGTAGAAAGGAGAAAGTCATATACACCTTGAGTGTGAGTAAATTATGGGATGATTTTTGGTGTGAGCTAACGCTTTAACGGTTCTGAGTCTCTGAGAGCTCTCATTGGTTGCTTGTGTCATGTTTTATTTGAGCACATGGCCTGTGATAGTTTTCACTGTTCATGTGCTCTTGTTTTTGTCACGTTTGCTGTGAGCACATGTGTGTTTCTATGTGCCATGTGCTCTTCTGTCTACTGTATAACCCTGCCCTTGTTATCTGATTATTGGTTCATTTTCCCCATCTGTCCTCCCTCATTATCTGTTTTGTTTGCTCTCCAAATGCATTCTCCTTGTGTGTCATGTTCACCTGTTGTTTCCTGCCTTACCTTGCCGTGTCCAGCCAGTCATGTTTTTTCCCCACAGGGTAGTTTTTTGTTTGTTTTGTTTTAGTTTTTGATTAATAAAAAGCCCATATCTGAGTCCTCACCTCATCCCTTCACCCATCCCTGACAGACTGTGGCTTGTAAACAGGCCTAATGAAAATAGTTTGATCCCAACTTAATCTGAGGCTTCATACCCATGATGCAAAGCTTAAGAGAAATGGCAGTTCTCATCTCTAGGGCTTTTATTGTTTACTTCTCTCTTTTTTTTTTTTTTACTATGCATGGCATGGTCTTAGCAAAACAGTGAATTTGAAATGTAATCAGGCCAATATGGGGGTTTCTTCTGGGAAAAGAAAGCTATTTGGATTATATCAGGGACAAAGGTATTTGAAGGTGGTCTCGCAATGAGGATTCATTTGTGAAATTTGCATGTACTATCATTGTAGCTCCAATATAAACTCAGACAGACAGAATAATATAGTTCTTGCAAATTACTAGTTTAAATAAACAGATAAGTTGAGTACATACTTGTTTGTTGAGTACATAATTGGAATATTATTCCAAATATTTTTTAGCTATACACTAGTTACCCTGCCCCAGGCTATTTACATGATTATTAATCTTTTACACAAATACGTATATGGATGGATATTAGGACTAACACAATAATATAACACATTATTATTAAAAGTAACATTCCCCAAAACCGACTCTAATTGTCTCTCAACACAGATTCGTGTTACTTGTGTAAACTCTTTCCACCAGTTTATGAAGGCTCTAATGAAAATGAGTTGATTCATTCACACGTATGCGTCTCTCGAAGCACATTGTTAATGAAGCCTTCAATGTCAAGCACAATTCCTTGAAACATTGATTTTCCATGTTCTCTCGGTTCCTCCCAGCCCCTGTGAAGGGAAGCATTGAGAGCCAAGCTTCTGTTCAGCCGTATCCTCCTCTCACACACACTTCTGTAAGCTGCTCTCAGCTCCAATTGAGACTCGACATCTTTACTAAAAGGCACCTTGGAGAGACGCCATCTTTAGTCGGGTGTATGGCACATCCATGAACAAATGTGAGCGCTATGAAATGATACAATACACACAGATTATTAATATAAATATGAGCCATATGGTGTTGATTCTTCAGTTAAGGGAACATTTCTGCTCCTGTTTTTTTTTAAAACCAGTATTAAAATGCACATTATAATAGCTTTATAATAAAGGGAATAATGAATTTATAAAAGTGTCAAAATCAAGAAATTCTACTTTATATTATTCCATTAGAATTCAAAAAATATTATAAGGTTGATCAAGGCCATGGTCGGATCTTTAGTCCAGGATATGTGATAAATGTTTAAACACAGATGAAACCTAGTTTGAGAAACTTTCAGTTTTTAAGATCTCAAGTAAAATAATGTGAAAGTATTTTTCGCCTATAATATAATAAGGAAGTATGCGATCTCAGACGCAGCCGCAGTGTTATTCTGGAGGTTGTACAGATGCATAATATATTAGAGTATATTCAAAATGATTGGTCTCAATTTGATTCAAGGTGACAAACGTGATTCAGACAGAAGCAAAGTGAATTAAATATAAAAGTAACACAAAACAACAGAGTCTCAAATAGAACAGGATATTTGAAAGTTTCAGACCTCAGACACGGAGAAAACTGCAGCCCGTCCCGGTGTTTTAAGTGTTTCTCTGACAAAATAGCCCTAATATCTGTGTAAGAATGATTTAATATGCCTGGCTGCTTATTCAGACAAGCCTGACCATGGCATATTAGGGACGATGCCATCCCTTTTATGAGGATAATTCATTTGTCGGGTATGAAATGGCCTGTGGATCCGGGCGACGGAGGATAAGAGGCAGGAGGTTATGGTGGGTAACTAAAAGCGATCCTCTTCTGATGATTTACTTCAACAGATTTGACTTTATGACAGAATAGAATTGAATACACTTAAACCAGCTGCACCACACAGTGTGTCCTGAATGCTAGAACTTCAACACAAATAATTCTTTGAAAGTTTCAAACTAGCAGTTCCTTTGACAGAAAAAATAAATAAAAACCTGTCAAATGAAACGGTCTATGTGACTGAGGGAAAAATGGCTGTAGAATTGCAATTTTTCAATCTCAGATGAGCCACTCGTCACTTCTCCAAAAGTGACTAGTGACACATCTAGTTTTTAAATTGAAGGAGAGGATTTGACAGTTTCTGCAGATGAGTTCAAGAAGACTGTTGAAAGATCAACCGCTAAGGCCAAGTGCACACTAGGAGAGAAGCTCATTGCCCTGCTCAGTTTCTCATTCTGTCATACCTTATAGTGAACACTTTACATGATTGACCTCGTATGTGCGTCATTCTCATCGCCAACTATAGCTAAGATACAGAAATCATCACACACACTTTGCCAAACAAACAACAGAGTACAAGCAAAGAACCAGAAGAAAAAGGACTGACAAATATTTAGCATACTTAGGAATACAGTATATATTCTGACATTTACCACGTTTTACAATTACACTACAAAAACATCAGCGACGAGCACAATCTGAATAAAAATTAATTTCTAGCTGTATTAATACAAATTAGTTCTAATTTGGCAGGCTCCTGGTGTGCCATATCCACCTTATCTTTCAACACAGCAATTTCCTGTGAATGTGCAAGATTTGTGTGAAAGTATTTATACTACAAACTGTGTGTGATTATAATAATATCCAACCAATATTGCAATATCCAGCAGCATAATGAAGTGTTTCGGTACAGTTAAAATAGCTGGAAGCGGATGACAACGGAAGCCTCGGCACATTACATTTGTAATGTTCTTGCATTAAAGGGGTCATATAATGCCATTTTTGTACAAGCTAATATGATTCTTTAGGGTCTAAATTAAAAGTTTGTAATATACTTTAATTAAAAATTCTCATTAGTATTGTAAGAAAACACTAATTTTACCTGGTCAAAAACAGCTCTGTTTTCAGCACGCCGTTTCAGTGCATGTGTCTTTAAATGATAATGAGCTTTGCTCACCCCGCCCCTCTGTTCTGTGGGTACACCGTATTAGACATTCTCTGACCATATCTAACACAATAACCACGTGTTATTCGTTATAAACGTGGGATTATGAATTATATTGAGAACGTTGTACATAGAAAACATGCCGTAATGTACCCTGAGTGTAAACCTTAGACGTATTCATCGTGAAGCCTGCAGCAAGGTTTGCAAATTTCGCAAAGATTAATATAAATACTAATATAAAGGTTAATAAAACATTACACTCACATCTTCTGGAGGTTCAGCAGTAACACGTTGGTACCGATCCGTTTTTTCTCGTTTGTGAAGCTGTCTGGTGTGAAATGATTCGCGCAAACATGAAAGCACAGACGATCGTGGGGAATCCCCGTGAGGGAATCCCCGCGTCAATCCTTTGGGCATATCGCTTCAAAAACAAAACTCAGCCACTGCTTCTTCAACGGCTCGGATTTAGGAACATCCAAATGACTGCTGTGTTCCTTATTACATCTAAGAACAGAACACCACAATCGCTTAGACGCCATTCTACTCCAGCATATCAACAATGGCGGACTACTATGACGACGGCTGTCACAGCTTGCTCTGGGCGGGTCTTGTGTTGAAACACGGCTGTCAATCACAATAGCGGGAGGGGCGTACGATCTTATGACGTCACAATATCGAACGGCTTGATTTCAGAGATGGTCAAACATATAAGGAGATTAAAACAAAACCACTGGATGGATTTTTATCATGATAGGATGGTTGTGTACAGGCACTGCCAACAGACATTTCAGTGCAATCAACTTGTAAAAGTGCATGTACCATTATATGACCCCTTTAAAAAAGGTGGATAAATATCACTTTGGTTTGTAAGAATATTGGATTTATTGATTATGGTTCCAAGATGTCATCCAAACAAAGTTTCTCAGTGCATTCAACTTTACCATTTGGGACATAAAAACAATCACAATAAAAATGTTGGGTTAATTTTGAATCGGAATCAGTTGTGAATTGAGTAGCGGCTTAATTTGGTAATTATTTGTTCATGAAATGGACATCACGGCCCATTCTGCGTTGGTTGTTGCATGCGGGAAGATAATATCTGACACATGGTCACAAAGTTTCCTTTTTTTCACATTTACGAACAATTTAGTCACAGTCTGGAGCCCTGCTTTGACTTAAATTAGTTCAGTCTTCAACATATTCTCAAAATGTTTCTTTCAGGAGACAACATAACCCCAAAAAGAATCCTATCCGTCTATAATGCCACTGCAATTTTCCAACCTCTCGTTGGGAATCATTCTTAAAGAGTGACTAGTGACACATCAAGTTACTCATTGTATATTGAAGAAGAGGCTTTGACAACTTCTGTAGGTTCTGATGGGTACGCTATTAAAGAGAGCGGAGCGAGCGAGAGAGAGAGAGAGAGAGAGGGAGCGTAGTGTCTGTGCCTTCTCTCGTCTGCTCCATCAGATATTCCCCAGTCTTTTCAATGACTGCTGTCCTGTGTCTTCATCACTGGCACACAGTTCTTTTCATTCTATGCTATAAACCTCACTTTACATTCTATGAGCATATGCATTGCAACAAATATAACCTCACAAAAATAAATAGCATGCATGATGTTACAGTACGTGTTTCACACTGCAAGCATGCATAAGAAGCGTAACCACAAAAGCAACAGCTATAAATTCTAAAATGGTTCAAAAAGGATAATTAATTTGCATATAATGGAACCAAAGCCCCAAATTATGAATAAACATGAATATATTTCTTCCCACAAAGTGCATTATCCCTCTCTATGCAATCTCAGGATTGATGGACCCAATATTTTCTCTTTCTATTTCTCATTTTAAGAAGAAAATCATCCTCACTACTTGAAGATTTTGTATTGTTTTGCAATTTTTTTTGCAACTGATTAATTAATACGCATCAGACTCAGTGTGCAAGGACCTTAAGACTGAAATATGTTAAAACAAATGATTTTTATATAAGATATAATTTTCTTAAATCATGCTCTTTTTTTTTTTACTTAAATAAGAATCAATGCTTACAATTTCCCTGTATTTTGTTCACAGCACAATCAATAAAGAGCTCTGATGGCAATGACAGTGTAACATCAATATTACAATACAATTTTCATCATATGAAACTTCACAAATAAACAAAGGCAATGAACATAAAAAAATAATAATAATAATAATAATTCTACATGCCAATACAACAAATGTTATAACTTTGAAAAAAAATAAAAATAATTATAATAATAATTCTAAATGTAAAAGAATAGCAGTCCACAACCATAATGACAACAACACATCGGAACGATATCGGAGTCACTTTCACAATCCTATTTTTTTTCCAGTTGATGAACGATAAAAGCATTGACAGCCAATCAGAATCCACCCTTCTTTAAAGAGCCGGAGCATTTACAGCTTGTAATGAACAGAACGCTATCATGTGCTGGTGTGAATGCTATAGTTATCGTTACAGTGATCTTATTTATTGTTCTTGGTGTGAAAAGGGCCGCAAACAGCTGGAAAACAAACCAGTTGGGAAACACGGATCTGACAGAGTTTGACGGACACAGTGAGAAAGGTCCGATCCGTTTTTCTCCAGAGGTTATCTGATGTCAAGGTTTGTTCTCTTATCTGTCTTCAGAGCATTTGTCCTTCACTTCAGAGGGTTTCGTTTATTTTCCATCTATGACCTTGATAGTCCTCAGATCGAAGTGCCTGAAGCATTTACAGACAAATCCACGATAAGAAGACATCTCTTTTTAAATTGTGATAATTTTCTCTACATCTCAAATGTCTGTTTCGCTCTCTAATACACCTTTAAAGTAAATCTATAACTGCTGAATGCTTGTTTCTTGACAACACCGTACCTGGTAGAGTCGGAAAAATCAATTCATCCCAGAAATTCAACATCTTTGTCGCAAAGATCACGCACAAACGTCTACGCACTTTACCAGCGGCCATTATATCTGCTCATCTCTGACATCGTCACATCTCTTTGTTCTTCCCAGTGTGAAGAGTGTAAAAGTCCATCTTTCAAAACTTCTATTGCTTTGCTCTGCAATTATTTAATGGACCATGTCTGCTGATTTCACAGGCTCCATTACTGCCATTAAAATAATTGCAAAGCTCGACTACACTCACTCCTTTTGTTAAGGAGCAGGAGAGGGATTTGACAGATGACTGCTCCTCGCAATTATCAGCTGGAGATTAAAGCACCGGAGCTGACATCGGTGGGACAATCATGAAAATCTTCTGTAGGACTGAAATCAGTACTTCGTGTTATGTTGTTTCTGTAACTTTAGCTATTTTTATTTATTTATTTTATCTGTTGGGAGTGAGAATGAGAAGGAGGTTATAGGGGGAGTGTGAGAACTCACTGAGCTGGAGAATAAAAATCAGAAAGCATGACGATTTCATTAAATTAGGTTCTTAAAGATGAAGGAATGGGAGGCGAGATGATGTACTGTCTCACTATTGGCCGGTCTCATGTGGCTCCTCCGCAGTGTTATCACACATCGCATCTGACTTCAATTAAGGTTGCAAGTAGCAGAGCCTGAAATCTAATTTAGTCTTATATCTTAGAGTATTTGAGAGAGTGAATGTATTATCAGCTGTTATCAGATCACCGCTTGCTTTGGGACAATTAACAGGTTGAGCAAAATCTGGAATTAATAAATGACAAAAGTGTAAAATCAATATGGGTTGGTGGCATTACCAAAATCTATTGTTTCACGTTATGAATTTCTGATTTGTGTAATGGCAGCCTATACACTATAACGTGATAAAAAATAAAAAAAAATCCTGAATTTTATTTATTTTATTTAAGTAATCATGCGGTATTGGTACTTTATTCATAACATTTTATTATTTGTTTTTTATTAGGATAGATGCAAAACAAAATATACATTAATTAATAACTAAGTTTATTTATTTTTAATAAGTTAAAATTGTACTTATTAAATCAATGAATACATTTATATATAGAGAGCATTAGCTAAGTTCATAAAAAAAATGTTTAAAGGATTCTTAAATTATACATATAATTATTATATATATATATATATATATATATATATATATATATAGGCTATATATATATATATATATATATATGCATAACACAGGTGATCATACTTCAATTAAATAGACTTTTCAACCCTTTATATAAATAAATATTAATGAATTCAATTAAATATTAATCAATAGGGTAGAGGGTTCATCATCTATAATTATCCTGTCATTAAATATTTAATTAAAAACTTTCAAAAATGATATCAGGTCACATATCCACATTGAAGTCATTGAATATTTATTAAGATTAAATTATGAGTAATTCCAACCTCAAAAAAGTTTTACATATTGTACATTGTAATGTCTGTTTTTGTCCACCTAGTGAATACAATACTTTACAAATATAAGGGGCTGCATATGATTTGATTTGTATGAGTTATAAACAACAGACTCATAACAGTAAGGCGTTATTAATAGATGACAGTATAAAAGCACATTTGAAGTTGTTATGAAGTAGCCAATGCTAAAAAAACACTTAAAAATCAATTCATTCATAGCTATCCACGATGAATTGTTCTGCATATGCATAAATGTTCATAAATGTAGTTTAACAAATAATATTAATGTATATTTGATGAATGAATGTAGTTTATGATCCTCTGTTTGCGTTTCTCAAATAACGTGCCATTTTATACTGTAAGATTTGCGCAAGTGGCATTTTGAGAAACATTTATACGAAATCAATCAAGCAAAAATCCAGTTAAAGAGATTAAAATACACAGAGGAGTATTATAAAGAAAAACAAAACAAATCCAATTCACCAAGAAATTAATAATCTTGTCTTCAATATTCAACCCACATATATAAAAGGCAAAGGCGACTATGTATGATACATGACTGAATAATTTAAACCTGGCTGGGTTTCTTCGTTCAGTTATAAATCAGATTTTATAATGCTCTCTAGGCCACGGGCAGTGCTGAGTAAGGTTTCTGCAGCAAGACTTATTGGCTGTGAGAGAGGGCAGTTCTCTGGTGTTGATATTGGACGTGACAGTCATACGGCGCTCTGCCCCAGTGCAGCAGAAGTCTGGCCAACAGAACCACCAGTTCAGCGTCACAGCCATCCTTAGCACATTTTTCCACTCATATATCCTCTGACAACCCTGTCAAAGGCTCTTAAAGATCCCTCACTGGGTCTTGTTAAAAAGTCATAAAGAATTGAGACTGGTGGCTTGCAAATAAATTAATAAAACTGGATTTTTACACTTTCTTAACAAAAAATGACTGGTGCTGCATGCTACAGGAAATTTTCACAAATGTTTTACTAATGTTTGTTCATGCGGTGGGCAAAAATCGTAAGCGGTGTCTACAATGCTTTTTGGGATATTGCCTTTCATGTAGTGTGTAATATGGCTGTTTGTGAATATAAATTGAGACGGTAAAACCAACACCATCGCTACTGTTTGTATCACTGTGTATTAACTGGACAAGTCGACCAATCACAACAGACTGGGCCATCTGACAAATCAGAGCAGAGTAGACCAATCACAACAGACTGGGCCATCTGACCAATCAGACCAGCGTAGACCAATCACAAGTGACTAAGCCATCTGACCAATCAGACCAGAGTAGACCAATCAAAACAGACTGAGCCATCTGACCAATCACAACAGACTGGGCCATCTGACCAATCAGAGCAGAGTAGACCAATCACAACAGACTGGGTCATCTGACCAATCAGAGCAGAGTAGACCGATCACAACAGACTGGACCATCTGACCAATCAGAGCAGAGTAGACCAATCACAACAGACTGGGTCATCTGACCAATCAGAGCAGAGTAAACCAATCACAACAGACTGGGTCATCTGACCAATCAGAGCAGAGTAAACCAATCACAACAGACTGGGTCATCTGACCAATCAGAGCAGAGTAGACCAATCACAACAGACTGGGTCATCTGACCAATCAGAGCAGAGTAGGCCAATCACAACAGACTGGGTCATCTGACCAATCAGAGCAGAGTAAACCAATCACAACAGACTGTGCCATCTGACCAATCAGAGCAGAGTAGACCAATCACAACAGACTGTGCCATCTGACCAATCAGAGCAGAGTAGACTCTCTTAAAGGAGGAGTTTATAGAGACTAAAACCTTGATTGAACCGTTTCAGACACTGTGAGAAAAGAGGTGATGTGCAATGTGTATTATGAAAAAATGTAAGTATTTTTATTTTTTACATTGGATGCATGTACACCGGTTGTAGGAGACTCCGAAACAAACTTAGGAACCTTTAAAATAGCATAATAGGGGCACTTTAAAATAAAATAAAAATAATAATAATAATATTTAAAAAAATAATTAATAAACTTCTCTCTTCAGAAAGTTGCCCAATTTGAGGTATCAATCATGTAGCAAAATGAGTGTGAGATGAGTTACATGCCTACTTTAGTATGAGCAACAGTTCTGCTGAAGTTTGCCTTAGTAAGCATTACTGAAAGCCATCAAACCAAGCAAAGCTGTCTAAGTAAACAGAAGTGTGTAATAAAGGTGAATTCTGACCTTGAATGGACTTAATTTGGATTCCTTTCTATGTTTTTTTAACTGAAAATTTTTACATTTGTTATTCATAACAAATGATATGGGTCAGTGAAACATAAATGTGGAGAGCATGACAAGAAGGGTCTTTTCTGGACGCAACACCCACATTAGGAAACGTCTGGATGAATTCGGTCAAAAGCATCTGGATTTGGTTTATCCATTCAGATAAACCATGTCCAGATGCTTTTCAATCAATTAACAAAGACGCCTACAATGGCCTGGTTGAATGAAACCCTGTGCACACACAGTGTGTTAAAGACAAAAGAGCAGCTTTTTCCTATGAAAGAATAAAGGCAATGTTCTCAGCCAGAAGTGATTCAGGACTGAAACTGCTCACTATCTCTGACTTTTTATATAAAGCTATGAGCAGATGTGGAGATGCTGGATTGTATTCTAGACTTATATATAAACTATATAATTAATAGCTGAGGATAAATGTTTTTCAGGAAGTTTAGCGGCTATGGCTGCTAGTTTTGGTCATTGGTCTTGAACGGCAGAACACATTTCCTTAAAC